>NC_068302.1:5506186-6106186 GCF_025860055.1 Xyrauchen texanus | reverse complement strand
GTCTGCTCGGGACTTGAAGACAGTCCGACAGGACTCCAAGAGATCCTCCGGGTGTTTCGGGCGCAGACTGGACAGAATTGGGTCCATGTCGTCTTTGGGATGTAATACTGTTCGGTCAAGTAAGTTTTTAATTATTTATTTGTATTAGTAAATTATTTTTATGTCATGAACTAAACTAGACCTATCGCTACTTCTAATAATGCATTTCCTAATGAGCCAGTGCAAGTCAATGTGAGGGTTACATTGTATGATTCACCGACTTCTTTCTTTTTCAGGTCCGAAAAGAAAGTGATGTCTTAATGATTAGAGACTTCAATGTCCTCATCTATGACAGCCTCCAAAATTGTTCTTAACTATGCATATTTGTAACATAGGTCTATTTATTAAATTGTTTAAATAGTCGAATATATATTTATGTGCATCTTTAATGTAATTACTTGTAAATCATTCATATGTAATTTCCTGCTTTATTCGTAATAAATATTTACACGTGCCATGGTTTTGAACATTTGTATTTTTTCTTAATGTCTGAACTTTGATTAAATGAGAACATGCATATTCCTACATGTATATTACATTATATTGCAGATATGATGCAGTGATAGCCTACAGATTCGATGCTGCCCGGATCAGACCGAGAAGCAGATCTGTCATCAAAACAAATTATTAAAAAAACATGTTTAAAATAAAATGATTGGCCCGCTGTTAAACAAGGAAGGCATCCAAAATGTGTAGTGCTGTGGAAACTCCAGTAAAGCTTTGAAAATAATTTCTCCACTCATTATCAGCACTACATTAATGGTTCAGCACCATGGACAGCAACAGGTGAATAGGCCAAAAAATAAAATAAAATAAAATAAATGTTTAATAACTCTTTCCTTTTATCAAAAATAAACCAAATGTCAAAAATTTATTTTATAAAATGCATTTTTATAGGAGCTAACCAATGATTATGTAATAAATCTGAGTAGGGCATGAATTGGTCCTCCTTTTAGACATATTCAATGTCATTAAGATCTAAAATATTTTTATTGAAAAATAATGTTGGTTATATATGGTAACATATGTATATAAAATTATAATATATTTAGCAAGAAAATACATATAATTTCACAGTAAAATATTGTAAAAGTTTATAAAAATGTTTTTTAGATGTAAAACGTATGATTTTACAGTATAATAGTAAGTATATTTTATGGAAATCAGTATGTTTCATCCTATTTTTTATGTACATTGTAATGTTATATTTTATGTAGTTTAGTTAATGTATTATTTTAGTGTCATACATGTTACCCTGATGGTGTTTTATGCACACACATGTGAATTAGTTATTGCTCCTGGAAGGGCCACTCTTGACAAACTGACAAACTGATAGTTCACCCAAAATTTAAAATTCTCCCATCATTTACACACCCTCATGCCATCCCATCCCAGAGGTGTATGACTTTCTTTCTTCTGCTGAACACAAATTAAGATTTTTTTGAAGAATGTTTCAGCTCTTCAATACAATATAATAGTATTGACTAGTGAATACAATACTAGTGAATGGTGACCAGATCTTTGAAGCTCCAAAATGCGGAACAAAGCACTGATTTCCATGTCATTATGTTGTTCAAGCAAAGTTAAAAAAGCAAACAAAAGCAAAGTGTCTGAAGTATCACCAGTGGTACAGAACACATCCAAGTGGTAGGCTACACAACACAACACAACTCTATATAAAAATATACAGAATATCCAATATTACTACTCTTTAATGTTTTAGTTTTGTTTTATGATGTTCTTTCTAATTTATCTTCTATTTACAATCTGCTTTGTACATCTAAGAATTTGATGCATAGACATAATGCCACATTTTATCAAATGTTCTGTAGTCCAGCTATAACGCTGCAAAACCATCATCAGTCTCTTGACTTATATTGCCAATGCAAGATGTGCAAATACAATGACATTCTTTCGAAATGTTACTATTGTGGTATAAGGCCTGTGTGTTACTTTTAGATGCCACTCTAGTTGGGTCCTTCTACAGATCTGCAAAAGTCCAGTCAAGGGACTGATGATGGTTTTGCAGCGTTATATCTGGACTACAGAACATTTGATAAAATATGGCATTATGTCTATTCTGGGTTTAATACAAGTTCAAATCAGTCAACAACATTTGTGGCATAATGTATATTACCACTAAAATAAATTTTGACCTGTCCCTCCTTTTCTTAAAAAAATAAATAAATCTGGGTTACATTGAGGCACTTAAAATGGAAGTGAATGGGGCCAATCCGTAAATTAAGTTAAAATGCTCACTGTTTCTAAAGTATAGGCACAAGAGATAAACATTGTGCATGTTAACATGAATTTAGTGTGATAAAATCACCTACTTACCTCTTCTTTGTAAAGTCATATCGTATTTACTTTGTTGCCATGACGACGTAAAACCTAATACCTTAAATCGAATGTAAAAACAACAATTTAAACAATTTACAGCTCAAATAATATGAGTTTTGAGAGAAGAATTTCTGTAAGAGCTTTTATACAATTATAAGCTTCGCATTTCTGCCTTTAAACCCTCCAAAAATGTGCCCCATTCACTTCCATTTTAAGGGCCTCACTGTACTCGATTTGCACATTTTTAAAGAAAATTATTTATTTGTGGAAATAATGTTTTTGTGGTAATCAGCATTATGCCACTAATGCTGTCGATTGAGCTTGACTTGTACTGAACCCAGAATATTCTTTAAAGCTTCTACTCAAATATGTGATTTTCTAGTATTAGAAATATTCTAGATTTTAAGTATTTTTGTGACTATGTGTTACTTAGTTAGTACATTAAATGTGGAACTTGATCTAAAAACTTTAGGAACCACTGATTGAATCAATTCTAGCACATGGATAAAGGCTCTGATGTATTTTTTACTTCCTGCTTGTTCCGCAAACCAATAGGCCATAATTTCAAACAACAGCAGCAGCCTATAAATAGGCCATCCTCTGCTTTAACCCCTTATGGTACACTTAGTTGCAGTTTGTATCAGTTCTTTGGTGATGAACAATGTGAGACACTCATGTAGAGTTTGAATTCCCGGTGATGCATATCACATCTGCGTGGCACCCTCAGAACTGAGGTCACTCTGTTTGTGTCAGAGTTACCAGAAGAAATACACATCAGGAGTTCTCCAGAATGGCACCTTACACTGCAGCAAACAGCCACTTAAAAGGCAATGTACCCCACAAGCCTTATCCTAGATGAGGTGTCGGAATGCACTTCACACAGTCTACAAAGGATGGGCCGTTGACAGTCAACTGTCCCATATAAGAGCAAGTCAGGCAGACCGCCAGTTCAGAAGGTAAGAACCAGCATCCAGAGGAACACAGAGATGATCAGAGGACTAATCCTTACAGGACTACTGGTCCTGCTTTGGCAACAGATGGATGTACAAGCGCACGTTTTGAGTAGACATGGTTCATCCAGCAACATTGCCAAACTTAAGGTACAGTTGGACAAATTAACATGAATTTCAGTATGTTTTAGTAAAAGTGCATCTTTCTTGCTTCAGTGGACGCAAAGAAATCTAACCATTTGTTGAAAACATGGTCAATGTCACAAATGTCCTACCTTTGATTAGACACCTAGATATAGTGCACAATCTTCAATATTACTTTGTCATTTTGTGTCCTAACTAGGGCTTTCAATTTAATGCAGTATGGTTAATTATCTTAATAAAAATAAATAACGCATATGTGATTAATAATGTCCCAATACGTCAATTCCATAATAAAAGTGCATATTTTCCTACCATGGAAGCAATTCAAGCTTAAAGTACATGTAACTTGTGTTTTAATGATCCGTGCCAACATGGGGCAGTCAGCACGCTTCCGTGAACCTCTCAAGTCACATGGATGTTTTTAACAATTGGAAAGTACAGTAAAATGCATCTCCATATACTCCAGAATTACTTTTTACTCAACACAGCATCATAAAAACAGTGAGAAGTTCTAAAAGTGTCCGTCTGATGCACAGAGACGGAGAATTAAAAATAGCGCCGATGGAATACAAGAATGTGTCCTGCGAGAAAAGGACAGACTGACGAACACAACTGCAAAATGAATTGCTGTCGACTGCAAGCTAATGTTATGCGAGCATATGATATGGGAAGAAAGCAAACAATATACTGACTTCTAAAGCCACTTTTTGTATTGTCTAATCAATGCTTTGCTCATCTGACACAATAATGCAATACATTTCAATCTGAATATATGAATTATTATAGGTCGTACATATTATACTTCAAACTATATTAATTATTATGTATCCTTGATATTGAATTATATTCATCTTTGTGATTAATTCATTCATTTAATGTAATCAATTAATGTGGTATAGTGGGATAAAGCACAGAACTGGTAAGCAGAAGGTTGCCGGTTCTAACCACACAAGCCACCAACATTGTGTCCTTGAGCAAGGCACTTAAATCCAGGTTGCTCTGGGAGAATTTTCTCAAATAAATGCACTGTAATTTGCTTTGGATTAAATGCATAAATGTAATTAAGTCATAAGCAATTGAGTGAAAAATTCATAACCTCACCATAACTTTGTTTTAAAAAAAAATGTTTAAATTTGAATGTCAAATGGAAAAAAATCCAGGATTTTGAATGTGCTCTCAGACTTTTGTGTCCCACTCTATTTCTGTTTTGAACCCCAAAATTCAAAAGTTAAACCAGATAATTTATTATCCAGACATTTAGATCAGTGTTATTGGCATTAGGTAGTTTGGAGTCTGTTTGTGAAGTTATTTTCTACAGGCCTTTATCTTGTGAAAGTCATTTTGTGCTAAACAGGGAAACAAGCAGTTTTTAAACACAATTCATGAGTCACATTGTTGACGTTGAGAATACTAAGGGCACAAAAAAAAGAAATAATCTACAATCACATTTTCATCAAACAGCACAATGATGAATCGAAGACATTACAGACATTACAGCTTCCATTTCTGTTACAGCATAATTTTCTGTGAAGCTACTTTGAAACGATATGTATTGTGAAAAGTTGTGTTAAAAATGATGAATTGACAAAAGCATACTGTATAGTGAATTAGTTATGGACTAGTGGATCAAATACACATTTTTAATTTACACCTTGTCTTCTCTCCAGAGTTTGTTGCAGCAGTTTGAGGAGGCCCTGGCCGCAGATGAGACTCCTGAGAAATCTGTTGATTATGACGACAGCAACTCTGCGCTGGATCAGAGCCCCGTTTCCACATCCTGGGACAGAGACCGAGAGGAAGAGGCCCCTCCAGCAGAGGACACCAAACCTGCAGATGGATTTGAGACACAAAGAAATCGTCTCATTGATCTTCTCATGTCCACCCGGAGTAAAAGTCTCTCTGGCTGTTTTGGGGGAAGACTGGATCGCATAGGGTCTTCCAGCACCCTCGGGTGCAACTCTAAAAAAGGTTAGAATCAAAGAGTGAATATAGTGACATCAACAATATAATATACACTGATAAGCCACAACATTGAAGCAACTGCCTAATATTATGTAGGTCTGCCTCGTGCCACCAAAACAGCGGCAACCCACATCTCACCATAGCATTCTGAGATGATATACTCCTCAATACAATTGTACGGAGCGGTTATCTGAGTTACTGTAGGCTTTGTCAGTCTGGCCATTCTCTGTTGACCTCTATCACCAACAAGATGTTTTTTTGTTTTTGGCACCATTCAGAGTAAATTCTAGAGACTGTTGTGTGTGAAAATCCCAGGAGATCATCAGTTACAGAAATACTCAAACCAGCCCATCTGGCACCAACAATCATCCATGCGTTTATCTAATCATCCAATCATGTGGCAACAGTGCAGTGCATAAAATCATTCAGATATGGGTCAGGAGCTTCAGTTAATGTTCACATCAACCATCAGAATGGGTAAAAAAAATGGATCTCAATGATTTGGAGCATGGCATGATTGTTGGTGCCAGACTGGTTTGAGTATTTCTATTACTGCTGATCTCCTGGGATTTTCAAGCACAACAGTCCCTAGACTTTTCTCTGAATGGTGACGACAACAAAAATCATCCATTGATTGGCAGTTCTGTGGACAGAAATATCTTGTTGATGAGAGAGGTCAACAGAGAATGGCCAGACTTGTTTGAACTGACAAAGTCAGGTAACTCAGATAATCTCTCTGTACAACTGTGGTGCGAAGAATATCATCTCAGATTGCTATTCTATATTGGTTGATGCTGTTTTGGCGGCACGAAAGGGGACCTTCACAATATTAGGTAGGTGGTTTTAATGTTGTGGCTGATCGGTGTCTATTTATCATATCTACATTATTTAGCAAAGGAAATGTAGTGGCACGTTACAAAAAGGACTGTATTTAAATCTTGAGAATGTGCAGGTTTTTTTTTTTTTTACAAATGTAACACATGGAAATTACACAAGACTCATCAATATATTGCAATTTGTGACATGCTTTATATTAAACTGGTGGCTTTCTTTTAGATTGGATTGTTGATGTATTTATATTGCAATAATAGTTATAATTTGAATGCTTATGAAGTTATTAATATACATGTGTAGTTGACATGAGATACCGTTGGGAAAAATGTACATGACCTGCAGTGTGACATACTACTTCATCTAAAACTGTTTTAAAGCATATTGCTGATTCTCATATTTATTTTATGTCCTCATGTTAATTGAGAAACTATATTAAATATTTGTATTTTTAGAAATGTATTTGTCAAACCACTGGACCATTTAAAATGAACTAGTGAATGTTAATATGTGATTAAATGAATGATGAACAACTTTAAAAAATGTTGACCAGTTACAGTATTTAAAACATACACTTTCCTTTGTACATTTATCTAAATTTTATGTAAAATCCTGATGTTTATAACAAAAGTTTGTGTGCATATAATGCATCAACTATCCATATATGACATATGATGTGTACTCTTGATGTTTTATTTATTCTGAATCTGAATTTACAAGCTTTTGTGAGATAATTATACTCACGTCTGGTGTGTAGCTTGTTCTTTAAATGAGACTTAAGCAATTTGTAAACGATTGTGTTATTCTGTTTTGAAACTGTAGACAACTAAAGTCTATTTTTGAAGTATATATGCCAATAATTTAATATTATGTTTAAATATTTGTTGCAAATACAGTAAAATTAGATGCCAGAATATTGAAGACCTTTTAATCAGAACTGAAAAATGTAAAGTTAATAAAATCTTGCTTTCAAATCAGTTGCGCTGCATTCTTTTGAAAACAAAAGTTCACTTGTGTAGAAACACACACAGTCTCCATCGGCCACACTTTTCTCGATATTCTTTGGGCATTTATGTAGTGACTCATTTACCACCCACATGATCTTTTCTAATGGCCATTATCAGAGTCATTAGAGGAAACATCATTACTATAATACAATGAGTGGAACAGCTTCAGGTGGTTATTACTCCAGAGCTTATCAACACCTGGTCTACCCCTTAAAAAACTACCACCACGTCAACCTTAATCCTATTCCACAAGCGCAGCAGGACTCTCCTGATTACATGAATAATGCCCACGTATCCGACCGCTGCCACAGTGGAAGGCTCTCATTAGAAATCTCTTATTTCCACTCTGGAATGAAGTGCAAAGAACTGTCAAAGACTGATTTCATTGGTCCAGTGTGAGTCCAAGTGAGATACCACTGACAAGAGAATGATTGATAACCTCATATCCTCATAATTAGACAAGAGCCGTCTGTAGGAGCTCAAACCACTGTTCCAGTATTTATCAGCAGGTTAATCCGTTGACCTGTGAGGTAAAATGACAGATATGATGTATGACCACATGCAAAACACCCCTCAGGAGGTGGATAGTGTCTTTTGGATAATTTCTTATACACTTACTTATTGCACCACTCACAACACATCTCAATTTAGTAGCTGTTTGGTAGAAAGCAGTGGCGTAACTTTTTACAGACTCCAGTGCAAAAAACTTGTCAGCACCCCTTTTTGGGGGGCCTCTGTAATTTTTCGTCAGCCATCGGGCCCATGGTCGTTTTTATGTTTGCTTTTGGTTGACGTCACAGCCCCCTCTCACACTGGTCCCTTAAGTGGCTGCCCTCCCTGTAGTTATGCCAATGGTGGAAAGGAATATACACCTATTGACTTGAATTCTGAAAGAATATTCTAGAAGTGAGACTTTTTAACTTTATCTTTATGAAATATGACTGGCTTACTATCTAGAATAAGAGACAAACTCAAAGCCTACATATCTGCAACACACACGATACAGCCTTGATATTTTATTGCTAATTGCTAAACATAAGGATGAAGACTCTGTCAACTGGATGACTGTCAGAATCATATAAGTCTTTGAGAAAAGGCTGCTTTATTCGACCCTTGTGCTGGGCATGGATTCATGGGTGCCACCATGTTGCGATCATTTGAACAAACAAATTAATAGCGAAGGACTACCTACTTTTTCAGCCGTTTTGGTTCCAGAAGTATTTTTTGTCAAAACAAATTTCCCAACACGGTATCACAAGAATTCATCACAATAGTACGAGGTGGAGAATTTGTACAAGTTCATTCATATGTTTTGCACACCCACCAATGAGAAAAGCTTCCCTCGTGTAGTTTCCGATGTGGTGTTTGTTTCGTGTTAATCCAAAACTGTATTTCCGTAACATTAACCCCTAACCAAAATCCCCTTTGCTTAACCTAACCACAGAGTGTTGCAACCTACCCTGTCTAGAGTGTAAAGATAACCATGATATTTATAGTAAATGCCCTGATGTGCATTATAGAAGAAAGCAAATCTTCTGGGTTCAAAACGCATGTTTGCAAAGCATATGTGATTGGCTGATGTAAAAGTTTTCCATTTTCATTCAAATTAAGTTATGAGACTATGTTGTTTTTTCCACAGGGATTTAATAAAATTAAAGAGTTCAAACCACAAACCAAACCAACCAGCTTTGAGGTAAATCACAAAATAAACTGATTTGAGGCAACAACAAAAATAATTGAAAATCGGACAAAATACAAAAACAAAAGGTACAAGACTGTGTACTTAATGTCTTCAATGAGAAAAGGAACTACAATTCCATTAAAAATGACTGGAATTAAAAAACTATTGATTTAAATTAGCTGACTAAAAGTCTGGAAAAATTTTTTATGCAAATAATTTTTGCAATTGTATCTGAATGGACGAGAGGTGTTCCAAGAGTGCTTATTGCTCTGCTTACTACTTCACTATAGCTGAGAAATAGAGTTAAACTAACAGCTTCAGCGTTACTGCTGATCACAGCTGAGTCACGACAGATGGAGTAATCAAAAACGGTCAGGGCTTCACTCAATCTTTGGATATTACTGCATGTATATAACCGCAATTTTATTTACATTGGTTACATTATACTATCATATCGATATTTTAGATCACCTAACCCAACCCTTAAACCTAAACTGGTGCCTATGGAACATTTCAAAACTATTATTCGGTCCATTGAAGAAGACTCAATGATGTGCAACTGTTTTTAAGTGTTGAAATTTTATATTTGTTGTTGATTTGTAATTTTGTGACTGTAACTGCTGTCCATTCTTGGCCAGGACGCTCCTGTGAAAGAGATTTCTAATCTCAGAGAGATTATCCTGGTTAAATAAAGGTCAAATAAAAAAATAAAAAATAAACCACTTTTCAACAATATGAAATATGTTACCAGCAGATACATTTTGTCACAACCATTTTTGTTACTTCACAGTATTATAAAGATATTTATGAGCACCTAACCCCACCCCAACACCTAAACCTAACCACTTCTTAACTATATATAAGATGTAACAAGCAGATAAAAGTACAGTTAAAATAATATATTTTGAAAAAATTATGAAAAAGCACTTTAAATGTTTTCCAAATCATAGGATAGATTTGTGTGTGGAACAGAGTGAAACTTCAGGGTTTTATCACTAAATATATTTCCCCTCCGTGAAATTACATTACAAAAATGTGGTCATCATCGGTCACAAGACATGCAAGAGCCAATGGCATTTAACATCGCTGATGTCATAATGCTTCTTGAGGCGTCAATGTTTGAATGTTAAAACGAGTGCAGGATTTGTTACGACAGACATCAGGGGACCTTTCTTTACAAAAAGCAATCAGAATAATTTGAACAAAAGTGAGTCACTTCAGTAGAGCAGAATGTGAACAGAAAACAATGGATTATTTATTAACCACTGCAAACTAATAAATGTTGCTAAGTTCAAATGAAACCAAAATCAAACCCAAACATGTCATTATGACAAAAATGTACCCCAACATAAATGTAATAATTGAATTCCACTTGCTTCAGTCTATCACAGCAGACGTTTTTCATTGAAAGCAATGTGCTTGAAGGCTAAGTTGCAAAACAAACACTGAAGGCTGAAGACACTGTTGCACTCTGTTATTCACTTTATCTGGATATCTGCACAAAGCTCAGATGTGAACCCCACTGAACACCTTTGGGATGAATTGGAACACCGAGCCAGGCACCATCACCCAACATCAGTGTGTGACCTCACTGAATAGTTTCTTATTTGCAGCACCTTGTGACAACTTCCCCATGTAATAACTAGCTTAAATATATGCTGATGCACAGAATTATTTGGGGAGACTTTCTTTTTGACTGGCTATAGCAATCAAACCTTCTCACCCTGGCATTAGTGGAGTATAAATAATAAATGTGAACATTTATGCATTTGGCAGACACTTTTATCCAAAGCAACTTACAGTGCACTTATAACAGGGACAATCCACCTGGAGCAACCTGGAGTTAAGTGCCTTACTCAAGGACACAATGGTGTTGGTCATGGGGATCAAACCAGCACCCTTCTGATTAACAGCTATGTGCTTTAGACCACTACACCACCACCACATCTTTGGAAAAGATAGTTTAAAAAACACACACTGTTCCATTAAAATTGACTGTGTTGCCTTCCTTGTTTGTTATGATTTAGCATCTTCAGTAACCTCCAAAATCACATGTGAAGTGAAACGGGGAAAAAATGACAATGTCCTGATTTGCCATTGAGGAGTGTCATGATTAGGCTTGTTTCCTTAGTGGAAATTGAATCTGTGCTCAAATGGCCCATGTCCGACACATCAGCCTACATTAGGAGGTTTCCATGCATGTGTCAGAACGTGTTTAACTCCACGTACCCAGCCATAAAGACAGTAGTGAAATCCAGCACTGAACTCCTCTGTGAATATGACTGACTGAACACCAGGTGCAGATACTTTTTATTCATAACACACTTAAACAAGAGATATCACATTACTACTATGCAATACATATATATATATAACTCATCATTTTTAAAGATAAAAATCTCATTTGTGTGCTTTTGTCACAATATCACAATTAAGTGAGCATATGGGTGAATTTACATAATTTCATAATTTTGGTTTGAGTTGATGTTGCCATTTTTGCCATGTTCCCAGATGTTAAGCTAATGTCTAAACTAGAAAAATGTCTATACAGTTGCAAGAAAAAGCAGTGTTGTAGTATTCGTCATGGCCTCTTGAGCATTTGGACTCGGTCTTGACTTGGACTCGAACAAGTGTGGACTCTGACTTAACCCAGTCGAGTCTCTTTTCAAAACTACCATGAAAGCTTTGACTTATATGACTATTTGACTGACAATATCAGCGATCTTGATATGTATGCTGTAGAATCAGAACTAATGATGCCTGATTCACAAACAAATAATTCTATTGAGTCGGTTCAAGTGAATTGGCAAAACGGCATATCAAAAAAGGTCAGGGCCCGTATGTATAAAACTTCTAAGAAATGCTCTTAAGAATAGTCTTAAGCTTTGACTTAAGTGTCAGAAAATACTTAGTAAAGAGTAGGACTTTTCTAAGAGTAGGAGACTTTTATAAAGCAGCTAAAAGCAACTTTCAGTAAAGTATAAGACTGATTCTTAAGTGCTGTGAACTAAGGACTACAATGATGTGAACCCAAAATGTCCGCCCTGAACCTCTGAATCAGCCAATAGTGAGCCTGCAAGGGTGAGGTCACAGCAGCATGACACAATTAATTCATTATTTAATTAAGACATAACAATTATTTCAATGTTTCAATTTATTTAGAATAATTCGTTTTTGCTTTGTGCAAAAAGATTACAAATAAGTACATGCATTTATTTCACACAATTTTAATAGAGTTTCAACACATTAATTAAATGGACAAATGTGATGCTATTGAAGTAATTAAGCTGATGAATCACATAATTAAAAATTGCACTCACAGCTGTATATAAAGGAAAGACAAAAGTTGCAAATTGGTAAAAAATAGATGCAAAAAGAAAACCAAACTGGTCCAAGGAAGAAAATCTTCTTCTAGTGCAGTCAGTCCTTAAATGGAAGGACGTGATAAGAGGAAAATTCAGTCCGACTTTAACAAGCAAAGAAAAGAAAAACGTATGGCAACGTATTGTAATGACAGTAAATGCAGCATTTCCTCGGACAAAACGTTCAGCAGAGTATTATGAGAAAAGGTGGTACAATGTGTTGGCAACAACACGCAAGGAAATTGCAGCATATAAAGAAAGCATGCGAGCCACAGATACATTTTATTTTAGCTTATTAAACCATTTTATATGAAATGATTGTCTCCATGTGGTCAGCAGCTGAGTTCTTGTCAAACAGGTGGGGGACCTCCATGTAAACCTCTGTCTGAGATTGGCGAAATAGTAGAGGAGATACTTGGTACGGCCAATCCCTCTATTTGTGGCCTCTATTTGTGGCACATGGAGATGCCCCAGACCCTGCACTTCTCAAATTGAAGGAGTTACAAAGATGGTAAGAAGAAAATTATGCATGTAATAATGTATGCATGTAATGTGCCTTTTTAATAAATTGATAGTATTTCAATCACCACACTGAATTGAATAAACATGTTTGCACTGTTTAATATTTTCTGCATGTGAATGTAGTGTGGATAATTCTGGAGCCGGTACATCAGATGCATCTTCTCCTGTATCATCTCAGGACATCTCCCTGTGTCCTCCAGATGAGCCTTCTGCCTCACAAGACACTGGATTTGCACAGGGCGCAGCCACTGAGGATGACATTGAGTCCCTTAAAAGAAAAAAGCTCAAATTGCAAATTAAGTTGCTGGAAATTCAAAATGAATATTACTCACTAAAACGGAAAAGAATTAAGAATACTCAATGATTGTACATATGCTTTGTGTAATAAAATTGTGTAAGGAAAAATTAGTTTGTTGTTACTTATTGTCTACAAGTTTGCTTACCCAAAATGTGAGTTAGCAAAGCAGTCCCTGAATGATGCTCTCCCCGAAATGCTTTGTAATGTGTGTTCGGTGGTTTTGTCATCATTCTCATCATAATCATGATCACTGTCATCATCACCTGATCGTCATTTTCATCGTCGTCATCATCATCATCATCAAGCAATGGGAGGTTACGAGCTTTGCAAATATTGTGCAAAATGCCACAAGCCATAATAATGCGACAAGCACGCTCAGGTGAATGTCGAATCTCTCCATGAAGGACATGGAATCTTCTTTTCAGCTGTCCAATTCCTCTCTCCACCACGGCTCTTGTTACTTTGTGTGCTCTTCATGATGCAAAAACAATAAAAGAACATAGGTCAGATAAGTCAAGAATGCACTCATTGAACAAAATTGGTATCTTGTCTACAGTTCAGTCCAGTACAGTACCTGTTATAATTGAGCTGCTGTTCTCCTTGAGGTCTTCTGTAAGGGGTGAGAAGCCAGTGTTTTAAAGGGTAACCTGAGTCTCCCAGCAGATGACATCCAGGGCTGAACATAATTTTGTTCGAATAACCCAGTGAGGCCACTCTGGGAAAGAACCCGAGCATCATGTGTTGACCCTGGCCATTTTGGCACAAGATCGAGGATCTTGTAATTGGCATCAAATACGACTTGAACATTGATGCTGTGGAATCCTTTTCGATTGATGTATGTCTCCTCATTTATACTTGGAGCAATGATGCGTACATGGGTGCCATAGATGGTTCCAACAACTCCAGGGAAACCCGCAATCCTCATAAAATCTGCTTGCTTTTGCCGTATAGTTTGAAGGTCAGTTGGGAAGTCAATGAACTGCCTTACTATGTCTGGTGTGGTTAGTGCAGCAACAGTGGTATTTAAGACCCTGCTAACTGTGGACTGTGATGGCCCTAAGTCATCACTGGTGCATTGCTGCATTTTTCCAGTCGCCAAGAAACGCAGAGTCATTATAACTTTCATTTCTGCAGTTAAGGCATTGTTTCTTACAGTGGGAGAAGTTATTGAATTTCTGACTAGGTCAGTAACAAAAATAATACCCTGACGATCAAGCCTGTATCGTTTGATCAACTCTCTGCCATCATATAATTCCAACACATTCTTACGTTGTTGGAAACTGCGCGGCCTCCTCCTCTCTGCTGCCATCTTGTTACTCCTAACTGGTTAGGAGACCTCTCCAGCTCTCTTAAATAATTTAGGAGCTGAGACCTAGTCTTAACACTTAGGAAACTTTATGAATCACACTTATTCTTAAGAATAAGAATAAGAGTAAAATGACGTCATTCTTAGAATTTTGACACACTTAAAGACAAAAAATTTACTCTGAGCGGCTTTACACATACGGCCCCAGATCTGATTCGCTGTTAAGTCCAGTTCGTTCTGACTGCTATCACACTGAATAATTTGCACCGATTTCTCACTCATTGAAACAGCATTGGGATATTTCAGAAACAGAGAACTAACCAACCGTTGGATTAAGTGGATATTTACCTACAGTCATTTGAAACAAAAGACGTATCTTTGAGAGGTATCTTTGGGAAACTTCCATTGGTGCTGTCATGTTTAAAATGTGTCAAACTAAATGGATGACCACTGCACCATGTGTTTTCGGTGTCTCATGCAGGAGCGCCACAACATTTACATACTTTTGTCCAAAAAAGAACAGTAACTGTTAAAAACTTGTATCGAGATACCTGTTCAACTCTATTCGTTGCACTGCGTTGGTCTGAACGGCCTCATGAATGCTACACATACTGAAGAAAATATTAAAATACTTCTCTCAATGGCATACAGGGTAGGGAGGGTTACTGTTGAAATGTATTCCATTACAGATTACATGCTGTAAAATTTAATTTGAAAGAAGATGGATAGAATTAGCATTTTAGCTTAGCATTAAGCTGACAATTTAAACAAGATTTATTTCTATTTCTTCTGCTCCATACTTCAAACTTATTCTCTATCTGCTGGTATGAATGTAATACATCATAAGAAAGTGTTTCACCGCTGTTCAAATGCACTTTGAATCACATCATTTATATGTATAAATGTTTTCCATCTGAAAGGACTAAATATTAAATGAAACAAATGACAATAAAATGCAAAGTAATCTTTTCAATACTCAAAATACTTTTTGAATGTAGCAGTATTCTAATTACCAAAAATTACAGAATACAGTTACATACATAATCCCATTACATGTATTCCATTACTCCCCAACCATGATGGCATCAGAACTGAATAGTTATGTTTGCCAAAAAAATGTCTGTTAGTACCCCGAAATGAAATCTTGCAGATGAAAGAAAACAGAAATGCTTACTTGACTTACAGTGAATGAAATATAGTAGTGCGATTGAGCAAATTGTTAACAATTTGAATGTAAAAGTTTACATTCACTTTCTGTGTAAACACATCATATTTAACGCGTTATTGTTTGGTTTTTAGGCACATTTTAGTTATAATGCATTAATACTGTATTTTAAAAAGCAGAAATATTTACTTGACTTGAATGGAATATAAAAGTATACAGCAGCTGGTAGTTTGTATTACCATACTAAGCCACATAGGGACTTTGCAAATTTTATTGAGTTTTTCACTGACATTTTAACACTGACATGTCGTTATTGTAATACTATTTTGTTCATTTAACCTAAAATGTGGCATTTATTTCATTTTAATTCTCAACTGGAAATATTGTTTAAACAACATAACATAAGCTTGAGTATATAATAAATGAGGTAAATACATTTTGGATTAATTAGAGCAGTGGTAAATGGAAGTTTCTTTCATCTAAAATCTGTGGCTAAATTAAAACAGTTTCTTTCTCCAAAAGATCTGGAGAATGCAATCCATACTCTTATTACATTATGTTTGGATTACTGTAATTCTCTGTACATCAGTCTGTTGATCAATTCAAACTGATATTTCACATCTTCAAATTGAGGCAGCTAGACTTATTACCTGTACAAAAAAGAGGGATCATATTTCTCCCATTTTAGCATCGGCTTTCTGTTAATTATAGAATTGATTTTAAAATTGTGGTCTATGTGGCTTTATCTGGTGTCGCAACGAAGTACAAAGTACTCCCCAAAGATCACTTAGATTGTGTAATCAACTTCTCTTATCTGTCCTTCATTGTCACTGTAAATCTAAGGGTGTGTATTTTGTATGCTGCATGTTGTTTATTAATGTTGTCAGCTTGCATTTTTGCATCTGGATTTATATATATATATATATATATATATATATATATATATATATATATATATATATATATATTACTGTACAGCACTTTGGTGCAATTCTGTTGCTTTTAAATGTGCTCTAGAAATAAATCTTGACTTGATATATGAGCCTAGAGTAAATCAAACTTTAAACTATACATTTAATTCATTCATAAACAGTCTTGTCTCTGATTTTTCTGGTCTCTGTGGAATGAACTTACACCAGGCATCCTAAGAATATGGCTGAGCTGAAGCAGTTCTGTAAGGAAGAATCGTCCAGAATTCCTTCTGAACATTGTGCAGGTCTAATCCGCAGCTACCGGAAACGCTTGGTTGAGGTTATTGCTGCCAAAAGAGGATCAACCAGTTATTCAATCCAAGGGTTCACATACTTTTTCCACAGCACTGTGAATGGTTAATGGAATGTGTTTTATAAAGACAAGAACGATTATAATTCTTTGTGTTGTTAGATTAAGCACATTGTGTTTTTCTATACTTGTGACATTGACTAATCCAAAGGATTCAAATTTTTTCTTGCCACTGTATATCAAATAAACGATCCAACATTTTCAGTTGCAATATGTTGAGTTGTGATCATGTCAGTACCCTGACATCCACCCCATTTTGCAAGTTACTGACAAAAGGGATCTCCCATCAGACATTTCCACACAAGTTTAAGTGTGTTTGCCTTTTCCTGCGTAAAAAAAGTCATTATTACTGCAGACGTCTATAATGTCAGGTTACCGTTGATTCGTACAAGATAAGCGACGTCTGTAGTATTTCAGAAAATGTATAGCTGTACGGATTTATTATACATAAAATATTAAATGTGATCATACACTCTATCTGGAATTAGAAATTGATTGGAATATCTGGCAAAATACAACAGAGCTGGTGACATTATCAAGCCTGTTTTTAAACTCTTGAATTAAAAACTAGGCAATTTGATTACACTATGTCATTTTACTTGTACCTTCAGAAAATATGCTACGAAGCGTTGGCTGCAGTTTAAGAAAAACATACAAAACTCGACATAATTTCCCCTATTTCACTCTACTCAAATAAAAAAACAGATGTGCTTGCATACCTTTCAAATTAACCAAAAGAAAACATGCTAATATATATATATATATATATATATATATAGTTGAAGACAGAAGTTTACATACACTTAGGTTGAAGTCATTAAAACTTGTTTTTTTTTTAACCACTCCACAGATTTAATATTAGTAAATTAGTTTTAGCAAGTCGTTGAGGACATCTACTTTGTGCATGACACAATCATTTTTTCCAACAACTGTTTAGACCGATTGTTTCACTTTTAATTGACTGTCACAATTCCAGTGGGTCAGAAGTTTACTTACACCAAGTTAACTGTGCCTTTAAGCTTCTTGGTAAATTCCAGAAAATAATGTCAAGCCTTTAGACAATTAGCCAATAGGCTTCTGATATCAGGTGTACTGAATTTGAGGTGTACCTGTGGATGTATTTAAAGGCCTACCTTCAAACTCAGTGACTCTTTGCTTGACATCGTGGGAAAATCTAAAGAAATCAGCCTAGACCTCAGAAAACAAAACTGTGGACCTCCACAAGTCTAATTCATACTTGGGAGCAGTTTCCAAATGCCTGAAGGTACCACGTTCAACTGTACAAATAGTATGCAAGTATAAACACCATGGGACCACACAGCAATCATACCACTCAGGAAGGAGACACATTCTGTCTCCTAGAGATGAACATATTTTAGTGCAAAGATTGCAAATCAATCCCAGAACAAATGCAAAGGACCTGGTGAAGATGCTGGAGGAAACAGGTAGACAAGTATCTATATCCACAGTAAAATGAGTCCTATATCGACATAACCTGAAAGGCTGCTCAGCAAGGAAGAAGCCACTGCTCCAAAACCAGTATAAAAAAGCCAGGCTACAGTTTGCAAGTACAAATGGGGACATAGATCTTAATATTTGGAGAAATGTCCTCTGGTCTGATGACACAAAAATGTAACTGTTTGGCCATAATGAGCATCATTATGCTTGGAGGAAAAAGGTTGAGGCTTGCAAGCCGAAGAACACCATCCCAACCATGAAGCATGGGTGTGGCAGCATCATGTTGTGGGGGTGCTTTGCTGCAGGGGGACTGGTACCTTCACAGTGTAGATGGCATCATGAGGAAGGAAAAATATGTTGATTTATTGAAGCAACATCTCAAGACATCAGTCAGGAAGTTAGAGCTCGGTCACAAATGGGTCTTCCAAATGGACAATGACCCAAAGTATACCTCCAAAGTTGTGGCAAAATGGCTTAAGGACAACAAAGTCAAGGTATTGGAGTGGCAATCATAAAGCTCTGATGTCAATCTGATTTGTGGACAGAACTGAAAAGCATGTGTGAGTAATGAGGCCTACAAACCTGACTCATTTACACCAGTTCTGTCTGGAGGAATGGGCCAAAATTCCAGCAACTTATCGTGAGAAGTTTGTGGAAGGCTACACAGAACATTTGTTAAAGATACACAATTTAAAGGGAATGCTTCCAAATACTAACAAAGTTTATGTAAACTTCAAACCCACTGGGAATGTGATGAAAGAAATAAAAGCTGAAATAAAAAAATTCTCTCTACTATTATTCTGACATTTCACATTCTTAAAATAAAGTAGTGATCCTAACTGACCTAAGACGGGGAATGTTTTCTATGATTAAATGTCAGGAATTGAATGAGTTTAAATGTATTTGGCGAAGGTGTATGTAAACTTCTTCAACTGTACAGTATATATTAAATTTAATTTGACACTCATGTAATTAAACTTTCATTAGAGCTCTCAATCTCTGAGCAATGGCATTAGCTCTTTATTTTCACCTAGTTTGGCTCAGTAATCAAGGTATAAATCCAGATTAAAGGTGCCTTCAGTAAATAGTTTGTTAATGGCTAAACTTTTAAACAGTTCTCTGGTGTTTTTCATTGATCTGTATCTTCTTGTACACTTGTTCCTTGCCTCGTTTAAGGTTCAGATTGAATGGTTTTAATTTTATGTCAAGTCAGCCAATTCAGATTAATTCAATACAAATTATTAAACCCATAATTTCAAGTCTTACAAGTGTATATATTAAAATCCATCACTTGACCCGAATGACGCATGACATGACAACGGAGTATTGACATTAGAGAGATAAGTATGACGATATCAGATAATGTTAACATGATGCTTTATGACGTTCTTATAACAGACGGATGGTAGATTTAGTCAACTCTCCATACCGGGCAGCATACTCAGTTAACAGAAAACTCAAATAAACAGTATGTTAGAAAACATACATTTTAAAAGACACATCAAATAAAACTGACAATCTCGTCAATAATAAGGAGAATAAAAGGCAATATAGATAACTGATATTTTAAAAGCATTAATAACATTATTTGCAGCATATGCTTGAAAAAATATACTCAGTGGAAACCATCTTAAATAATATAATAATAAAAAAGGAAATTATGATGAACAATATCAAATATGGAATTCTTGGTGTACAAATGTGCCATCATTTCTTCTAATACTATTTAGACTGCTTTTAAAAGTCCCTCAGAATCAAAAAGCTGCATCAAACCACAATAATTTTATGACATCAATATCATGACTGTAAGTTACATTACAAAAAAAAAAAAAAAAAGCATATTACTATCATATCCCTGTAATTCAGATTCCTATCATGAATGTGATTTTATGGTGGTTTGATTAGTTCATTGCAAACACACCCTGAGAAATTTCATCCCTGATAAACTGAGGTCAATAATATCAGGACATGTCAATGGAATGGACAAAATATGTGCAATTATGTATAGATGATATTTTTTCTGCAAAAAATGTATAACAATGCCACAAAATTAATGTTTCTTCGTTATTATTTATACTGATTTTAAAATTGTATTACAATATTTTTAAATGTTGGGTTAAAATGTGCTTAAATGTCATGGAAATAATTTTACAATGCAAAACATCTTAATGGTCCTGAAATAGGATTCATTTTCTTTATGCAAAATGTAATGTCTTAATAAATAAAAAATAATTGGGCTATTTAGTGGGGTGAAATAGGACCCGTTTACATGAGATTCACCCAAAAATGTTAACTTGGAATTCAATCAACTTGCATTGTAAATCAAAAGAGAACAAACCTGTCGCTAGAAAAAAAAAGTCTAAGTCATTATACATTACGACATGATTAACTGAAATTATCATCTATGAACATGTGCATATATTTTATGGATGGTTCCTAAAAAAAGAGGCCTTCTAATACTTTAATGTTGCATCTGGATTCTTTTCCTAACTGACAGTAAGGTGTTCCCAGAAAAAAGATCATCTTGATCTAGTGGTTCATGTCACTCTTTGAGCAAAAGTAAACGTTCATAAATACACAGAAATGGTGCACACGGTTTAAAACATTCAGAACTCAAAATGAGAAAAAGTTGGAAACCGATAACAAATAAAAGTGCTACAGTGAAGTTGGTAAAGCTTAGGCAGCAAGCATTTTCAGTATCGGATATCCAGGATGCTGTGCTGAAATGTATTGATTAATGGTACCTCACCTGCATTAGTGTTAGCATGATGGATGTGTGTATGTGTGTTTATGGATGGTTGAGGTACCAAACCAGAGTGATTCAAACAGTAACTAGGAAACATTTCAGGTCCAAAGTGGATCTAGTCTCAGGTTTGGGTCCCTAGAATCTTCGGCTCATCATACACGAGCCGTCACTCAAGGTTGCAGGCTTGATCGCAGATGGCACGGCTGGCATCTTAGATTGTGATGTAATGCTGTCGGAGCTTAGCAACTAAAAACTCATGGGTGAGATTGTGTCTGGTGATTATTCCAACAATCTGAAAGAGATGTAAATGGCATAAAAATCACTTTATATCATTTATACACAAGTTTTATCCAAGAATCCAAAATTATAATTTTGTTAAACTAAAAACCAAATTGTTATTTACTCACCCTCAGGTAGTTACAAACTCTTTCTTCCATAAAAAACCATAAAAGTAATCTACAAGACTTGTGCTATATTCCAAATCTTCTGAAGTCATATAATAGCTTTGTGTGAGAAACAGATTTCAATTTAAGATTATCAGCAAATAATGATTAATTTTGCTCCGTTCCTCACACAAAGCTCTTGTATGTTTTCAGAAGATTTGGAATATAGCATTCAAGTCTACTGCTTTTTTTTTTGTTCCCAATTTTGTCAACTGTATCTGAGAAAAATGTTGTGTTGATACGACAAAGCAATCAAAAGTTATAGCACTACAAATATAATTTTTCATAGTGTCCAAAAGCCTCATCAAACAAATGTACATAATAATTGTACACACAAACTTATTACGCCTGCAAACACAATGATGACTAAAGGTTTGCATAGCATGGAGATCTGATGTCAGTAATAAGATTTCACAGAATGAGTTTGGTATGTGATATTTTAAGGTTCCGTTTATTTTTCATGAAGTTATTAGGGAAAAGGCGGCATATAAGAGACACCAACATAATTGTAATAGACATACTTTTCTTTGAGTAAAATTTCAAAGCACTTGTTCAGTTTTGTTCATAATGCCTTCATGCATGGTAAAATACAGCTTCTAAGCTTTCAAACGACACCTATTTTGTGTTAGTCAAATCTGTATTTATTAATATTTTGACGAATCTTTTTTCACACGGCCCAACCAAGCATTAAAGTGTTAAAGAAAGAAAATTATTCAGATTGTCATTTGGAACAACATAAGGGTGAGTAAATGATGACATTCCTTTTGGGTAAACTCTAGGGATGTTTACTATTTGTTTCCTATGTAACACTTACCTCTCCCACTGCATTGACGACAGGCAAGTGTCTGAGCCCCATTGTCCTGAAAACGTTGAACACTTGGGAGGCGCGCGTATTTGGAGAGACAGTATATGGACAGGGGTTCATGTAAGGAGTCACATCCTGTGAAAAAAAGAGTTTCTGCTTGAGTGTAACGAGTCTAATTAAGTTTGAGGGAGAGATCACTGAACAAACTATTATTGTACAGCTCACTTCACAGCAAGAGCACTTTAGCACTTCCTGTGAACCAATTAATATAAATTAAGAGCCATTCTCAAGCAAACACACACCAATAACATACATCCAAACGTTTTTCAATTAGACAAACCTTTCTGCTCCCTAGGATGATAAAGGAAAATAGCCTACCATCTGAGCAATTTAAGCTTGAAGTACCACCTGTTTTCTCCAGGGGGCAGTAAGCGAATCTCCAGCTGTATAGGCAATGTGCAGTTATACAGAGAACAAACCACACATACAGCCGTGGCCAAAAGTATTGGCAGTGACATCAATTTTGTGTTTCGCAAAGCTTGCAGCTTCAGTATTTGTAGATGCTTTTTTCACGTTTCTATGGTATACTGGAAAACAATGATAAGCATTTCATAAGTTTTAAAGGCAAAAATATTCAATATATGCAAAGAGTCAATATTTACAGTGTTGAACCTTGTTCTTCATAACCTCTGCAATTCGCTCTGGCGTGCTGGATATCAGCTTCTGGGCCAAATTCTGACTGATGACGATCCATTCTTGCCTTATTAGTGCTCGGATTTGATCACAATTTGTGGGCTTCTGTTTGTCCACTCGGCTTTTGAGGATTGACCACAGATTCTCTATGGGATTAAGATCTGGGGAGTTGCCTGGCCACGGATCCAAAATTTCAATTTAATGATCTAGAAACAATGTGAATCAACACCACAACAACTGAAGCAGAAAACTTTGCTTGTCAATTGATGTCACTGCCAATACATTTGGCCACGGCTGTACTGACAGCAGACAGCACAAGATGAGAACACATTCTTGCTTTCAAATACAGCTTGGAGTGCAAATCCGAACACAGGGAAGGCGTGATTTTAAATTTTTTAATCTACGTTTGGACCTAAAAACGTTATGATTATGATGCGACGCAACCAAAATGATACGCTTCAAAAGCCTCTTCAAGTACCCTTAGGCAGGTGTACATTGACGTGTTCTTGGACAAGCCCATATAATAAATCTCGGACTAATTGACAAATTCAGTTGCAAAATGAATTGCTGTGAACTGTAGGCAAACGATTGGCTTAAGTTCAATGATATGGAAACAAACAATATATTGATTTCTACAGCCAATTTTTGTGTTGTCTTATCAATTTTTTATTCGTCTGCAACAATAATATTAGGGATGTCCCGATACCACTTTTTCCACTTCCGATCCGATTCCGATAATGGAAATCTCAGTATTGGCCGATACCGATCCCGATCCGATACCAGTGTTGTTTTATTGCATAATCAGTTTATAATAACTTTACATTATTGTGTGGAAATAATTGGGTGTACTCTTTAATATGTAAAGAAACACAAACCTTTAACTACACATTATTTCAATATAAATGTATAGCTTATTAAGAAACACTTTATTATTAACTAGCATACTGGATACTGGCACTCCCTGAGTTCTGATTACACGCACCTGCATATCATTAGTGGCTAATCAATGACTGCATAAATACCCCGCTTTCGCTCGCTCGTTTGTTCGTTTGTAGCGCTCAAATATTGTGCACGTGTGAAGGCTATAAATAGCCGCGCGTGTGTGTGTAAACCGAAGCAACATTCACTAACGGGCTGAAGCTGCGTGTGCATTTATATGTTTACTTATTAAACACAGCCTATTGCAATTCACAGAGCTATCGCGTGTCTTCAAGTGGCTTTGAATAAAATGCACGAGTCATATGAACCGCTTTAATGGTGTTTTAACAGTTCTTTTATGTCATTTTTTAAGCTTGACAGTAACGAACATGACTAACACAGAGTATCGGATTTGGGTCGGGCTCGTCAGACCGATACCCGATCCGTCTAAAAACGTCAATATCGAAGCCGATACCGATCTAGGTATCGGATCGGGACATCCCTAAATAATATAATACACATTTTAATGCTATGAATAATTTTTTATAATATATGTTATTTAAAATTATTTAAATATAACCATTTAAAATTATTTAATCATATTGAATTATTTCTCAGTGAATATTTATATATGCGCTTAATTGCAATGAATTAATCGGCATATCATGTAATTAATTTAATTTGGTCACGGTGAAGGTCGGGGGGATGAGAAAAAGGTTTAATCCAGGTAAAATTAACCATGGTTATACTCTAGTAATAATGTATTAACAATGTTTTTGGAAGAAGCCATAGTTTTAATGCAATTAACAATGGTGTTATATGGTGATAATATAGTAACCATGTTTAACTGTATAGTTACAATGATTTTATAACAAAATACCATGGTGATACTATGGTTACTGTGCTAAAACCATAGTTAATTCTTAAAAGGGAAGGTTAGGGTTAGGTTTAGAGTTAAGGGTTATTATAGTAGGGTGTTTGTGGGACACTATATAAACACTGCAGTGATGCCATCATGCAATATTACAGTGTAATAGCTCTAATTTGTATTGTGTTTAATGACTTTTTCCCTCGTTTTAAAGAGTGTAGAATGACAGAGAATTCTCCTCGAAATTACCGTTTGTGCTTAGATTAAATTCAGGTATAATAGGGAAAAAAAGTGTGAAAGTTTTTAGCTTGCTTTGTCTTTTAAACATTTTAAGCTTCATCATCATGCATTAATGCACAGATTTCATGACAAAATACACCAATCACTATGCCAGAGACCCTCTCCTCAAAATCTGAAAACAAGTTTTCACAGGAGACACATTTGAGATGCCTGTTAATACCAGGCGTAAACGTGGTCATTTAGAAATAATTTTAGTTTATCTTTGGTTCAGATAGAAATGAGAAGTGAAGGGAGCACATCACTGAGTGAAGATTTTGCCCCTAGTTAAAGAGTCACCCATCTCCAGCACAGTGGGCACTAGTTTATGAACTGCAGTGAGCATCCAGTCATTCTTCTGCAGAGTTTGATAGGTCAGAGATGTTTACCACAATCATGCGTGGGTTGAGAAGAGCCAGGTCAAGATCATGGATGTCAGGGAATCGTGGGTAGTCCTCTGTCATCTCTGAATGAGAGAGTCGTGGTTGTGAGGCGCTCTACAGTAGAGAGAGAGAGAGAGAGAGAGAGACTGGTCACAAAAGACTAATTTGTTTAAAAATATAACACCATTACCAAACAAATACAATTGAACTGCAATTCAATAACATTTATTAAAATTCTTATAATTTTTTTTTATCAAACTAAGCTTAAAAAATGCACATACAGTAATTTGGTACAAAATTCCTAGTAGTATTCCTATTAAGCCTTATAAGTGAATTTTTCATGGAAAGGTATGCAAAAAATATTCCTACTTCCTGAAAGATATTAATGAAATAAGTGTTGTGAGATATCTGATGCTTTCGACCAGTCAATCATTTTGCATGTTCTCATAGTATTGTATTTGCAGCGAATTGAGGCTTAATGCCATTTTTATGCCATGTTGCTCATAACATTTGTCAGTTGAGGGTAGGGCTGAAATGATTAGTCGATGTTATCCACAACGTCAACAAACATTTCCAATGTCGAATAGTCATTTGATCTCATTTAACGCAACATGAGATAATTTGAAACTCCAATGATGATGCGGGAGAGCAGCACATCAGCTCATGCTTGACTGAGGAGAGAAAGAAAACGCAGCTCAGTCCAGATGCACTCCAAACTTTCCAAACAGATTAAGGTGACGGAGTTTGCAAATTATAATGCAAAAAAAGTAAATACAATGTCGTTTTGAAATAAAAAGGAGCCATACCTGAGCAAAACATGCCTTTCAGAGCATCTACAAAGGAAACAGCCCAGCGTTATATCTTTAAAGCATCCTTTATTAAAGATAAAATAATAAGGAAGTAGGTTTTATAAATAAGCACAAACTCCAAAAACTGGCATTTCTCTGTGCATTCAGAGTCACTTATACAAGTTGTGAAGAAAAAAAAAAAGCGTGAGAGAATTTCAAACTTCTCCCGGCTGATACACTGTTTCGCACAGAGACGCTCATACCTCGCTCATGCTTCCTGTAGCTAGATTATAACGTGATGGCCCACAATGTAGTGAATCATAATATATGTCACAGTGTAGAGGTCGACCGATTAATCGGCCAGCCGATTAATCGGCCGATTTTTTTGCATTTTTTACATAATCGGCATCGGCCAATATCCACGCATATCAAGCCGATTATTAGGCAGGCACATCTGTGGGCAGCCTAGTGTTGTTGTGGAACACGTGTTCGACGCACACTTGCCCCTAGAGTCATTTTCCAGCAGAGTGAGCAGACCTCATCCAGTGCCTAAGGAAGGAGCTAAGTTCCTTGGAGAAAACAGTAAGCGTTACATTTGTATAACTTCTTTAGATTTAATTAAAAACTTTTGATACGTTACTGCCAACTTCAAGAAAAAACGTGACAAACGCGATAGTTGACATGACGTTCGGCTACTTTGGATATTGAGAGCGTAGTTGAAGTTGCATTATCACAGCAGAAGGGTTGCTATCATGTCACAATAAGCAAGCAAGAATTTTGCAATTACAGACAGTGAATCTGAGACTTTTATTTGTTTTGTTTGTGTGTCTTATATTTGAGAGGGTTGTCACTCAATGCAGAGAAATAAGTAATAAAAATATACCAACGCAGTATATGCTATTGAAGGACTGGCTTTGGTAAGCTCGGACTTTATCGGTTCTGCTGTCGGTACTGGAGAAATTAAGAAAATACATTCTTTATTGCTATAAAGAGAAAGTTATTTTATATCGCCAGCCATTTCTATGTATAATAATATGAAACCATTTGTCTGTGATGCAATTTAGCTATTCAGCAGTCAGAGAGAGAGAGAGAGAGAGAGAGAGAGAGAGCTCGCTCACGCTGTGCCACAGCGAGCACAAAACGAGCCCAACACGAGCCCAGCATAATGAGTGACAGAACTAAACATTCAAACCTAGCCTGGTTTAGATCTGTGATTATTAGTCTGATTTTATTTTAGATTTCGCCTTCCAAAGATTATAAAAAGAATATTTATACATAAGCCGCATTCTGTCTAGCACAACTTCCTTCCCTTCACAGCGGTGCACTGACATTTCTCCCTAAAACTCAAACTTAACGTCAGAATCAGCACGATCGGTGATTGTTGTAAAATGCAGTCTAGCTACTGTTGCTAAATTGCGGGACGCGTTTAATAATAAAAAGAGCGCAAGAGATAGGCTACCGTTCCCAAGGCGGCACGCGCTCCGAAACACACCGCAAAGAGACAAGTATAGACTACTTTGGGTTTCATGCGTCTAAACGATCAACTATACACAAAAATATGTCAAAACGACCGGCTTGGAGATTCACTTAAACAGAGTTTGTCTTAAATGGACGTAGTTATGGAAATAGTTGGGGAGAAAATATGCTGCATCAGGAGCTTATTAGATCTTAACTCGGTCTTAAAGGGGAAGCTGTCTATTAAACATGTGACGATTGAGCCACTGCGAATCAAACAACAAAAGTCAAAGAGAAAATCACTTACAGCTTTTGAATGAATAACTTCTGCATTAATGAGCATTAATCTATCTATGATAAACTATGCAGTGTTATTTTACAATTGATTACTTTATTAGATTTCTTTTTAGACCACACCTGAACAGTAATGTTAGTAGACCTTCCTGAAATAAAATTTTATATATATATATATATATATAAATGTTAAAGTACCGGATCGATAAGCAGTATCGGTAAGAGTAGTAATACCATTAAAACCTTAACGATACCCATCCCTAGTTATGCCTGTGCTTCTCTTGGATGCTCTGAATATTGGATTACGTGTCTGGATTGCCCCTTAATTAAAGCTGCATTTGGATCTCAACCTTCGTGTCTCGGAGCAGTTCGTAACACCTGCTTTGTTTATTTAATATATTTGTTATACATTATTTATACAATATGTTTTTACATTATACATTTTTAATTTAAGTGTACAAGTGCAGATTGGTCAAGTGTTCAATAAATGTATTGTTTGAGAAATGTTGTCTATCTTAAGTAATTTTGTGTGTTACATTTTATCTTTCAAATAAAAGGTTCAAATAAGAGGTTAAAAACAAGCACATATCGGCCAAATATCGGCCAAAATAAATCGGCAGCATTAATCGGCCATTGGCCGACCCGGATTTCAAAAGATCAGCATCGGCCTGAAAAAAACAATATCGGTCGACCTCTATCACAGTGTGTATCTTATCGTGAAGAAAATCAGATATTCAAGCTCAATTAAGAAGAGTTTGATTTTTGTGAATTAAAGATGAATCGAAATGACCCTAAAAAGGTGAAAGTGTAGTCTTAGCACGTTATATAATGAAAAATGTCTTTTTTGGTTTCTATCCCATTCTAAATATCTAAAACTCCTTCCGTACATTTACTTAGCAGCTATACCGCAGAAGAAAATATTTTTAAAGGAGATATTTTAAAACATCTAAAAATCCTTAAAACAAGAAACATTTACCCAAGAAGCAACATATAATATATTTAGACTTTCTTTCAGAGAATATATCTTGAATAAAAGTATATTTTGTCTTTACTGAACTGGCAAAAGTGAAAAAATATACTTATATTCAAAATACATTCTCTGAGACATTCTCTGAAAGCAAATATCTAAATATCCTATATGTTGCTTCAGTACCACCGTTCCATACAAGCAGACTATGCAGTCTGCGTAGGCCACCATCTTGCCCTAGGAGGGCACCAGAAAGTCCAAAGACTGCCCTTACACGCACGTTATTCAAGGACCCGAAAGCAGTTGCGGAACACAGATAATCGTGTCACGCTCATATCACGCTTTAAAGCTAGGGGGTGTAATCCAGAGAGGGGCTAGCAGTTAGCAAGCTAGCTTTGAAAGCATAGAGCCCGCCCTCGCTTCAGAGGTGTCTCCAAAGCCAAGCCTCCTATATCACTCACTCACTCACACACACACACACACACACACACACACACACACACACACACACACACACACACACACACACACACACACACACGTTGTGTTTCCATGTTTTATGGGGACTTTCCATAGACATAATGGTTTTTATACTGTACAAACTTTATATTCTATCCCCTAAACCCAACCCTACCCCTAAACCTAACCCTCACAGAAAACATTCTGCATTTTTACATTTTCAAAAAACATAATTTAGTATGATATATAAGCTGTTTTCCTCATGGGGACTGACAAAATGTCCCCACAAGGTCAAAAATTTCAGGTTTTACTATCCTTATGGGGACATTTGGTGATAAATACACGCTCACACACACACACACACATACTAGAGTCTAAGCGCCAGGAGGAGATACGTATTGGTGGAATCGATCACAACGGTTTCAGATTACCTCATGTCTCATTCACAGGTTAGACATTACAATAATTACGAATGTAAACTACGTATTTATGGTTATTTTGTTTAAAAAAAAACATTTAAAAAAAAAATTAAAAACATCACATTTTTTTTTTTTTTGCATGTTAAGAGTTTTCATAATGAGAGCTTGGTTGGTCGCACTCACTCTGCACAGCATCAAGGAACACGTGCAGATGACGCATTATTGTCTACGCGAACAAGTTGCGCGGCGGTATGCAAATATAGATTGCCAGACAAGGATATCCTATCATTACATTCGGACCAAATGCAATGATTGGTTGATAATTTTTAGTCCTGTCCATTCCAAAGAAGAGAGAGATAGATATATTGGGGGTTTGTTTATGGAGTGACACTGACCGACTGGTTCTCAGCATAGCAGACGCCGCGGATCAGTAAGTTGACGAGCTGTGATCGAAGGATGAGCCCGTGAAAGGTGAGCGGGCGGAACCTCTCCTCCAAAGTCCAATCATCACTGGGAGACTGGTCAGGGTTAAGGTTTGGGTACGGAACATGCCTGCCAACATCAACAAAATGCAACAAAATAGCAGTGAAATCATTTATGCTTGAATCATTTAAAAACACATATAATGCAAAAGAGGAGTTCTTGCTTTTTTTTTAATTAAAGAGTTTGATGCAGATAAACTAACATTCAAAATGCAAATATTCCTCAGCTCCCCAATATCATTTGTTGAAATTTTAAATATGGCATGTTCAGAAATCATCATGATTATACCTTCACAAAATCAGCACATCAACATATGAATGCCCATACGTAGATATCAACACCTATTCAGTATTCACAGCAACTTCATTTGGCACACTGAGGTCATTTATTAGTCCATCCATCCATCCATCTTCAACCTCTTATCTGAAGTCGGGTCACGGGGGCAGCTGCTCCAGCAAGGGGCCCCAAACTTCCCTATCCCGAGCCACATTAACCAGCTCTGACTGGGGGACCCCGAGGCGTTCCAAGGCCAGTTTGGAGACGTAATCTCTCCACCTAATCCTGGGTCTTCCCCGAGGCCTCCTCCCAGCTGGACGTGCCTGAAACACCTCCCTAGGGAGGCGGCCAGGGGGCATCCTTACCAGATGCCCAAACCACCTCAACTGACTCCTTTCGACGCAAAGGAGCAGCGGCTCTACTCCGAGCTCCTCACGGATGACTGAGCTCCTCACCCTATCTCTAAGGGAGAAGCCCGCCACCCTTCTGAGGAAGCCCATTTCGGCTGCTTGTACTCGCGACCTAGTTCTTTCGGTCATGACCCAGCCTTCATGACCATAGGTGAGGGTAGGAACAAAAATTGACCGGTAGATCGAGAGCTTTGCCTTTCGGCTCAGCTCTCTTTTCGTGACAACAGTGCGATAGAGCGAGTGCAATACCGCCCCCGCTGCCCCGATTCTCCGGCCAACCTCCCGCTCCATTGTCCCCTCATTCGTGAACAAGACCCCGAAGTACTTGAACTCCTTCACTTGGGGCAATACCTCCTTCCCTACCTGGAGTACGCACTCCATCGGTTTCCTGCTGAGAACCATGGCCTCAGATTTAGAGGTGCTAATCCTCATTCCAGCTGCTTCACACTCGACTGCCAAGCGATCCAGTGAGAGCTGAAGGTCACGGACCGAAGACAACATCATCTGCAAAAAGCAGCGATGAGATCCCCAGCCCACCGAACCACACACCTTCCCCACCCCGACTACGCCTCGATATTCTGTCCATGAATATCACAAACAGGATTGGTGACAAAGCGCAGCCTAGGCGGAGACCAACCCCCACATGGAATGAACTCGACTTTGTGCCGAGGACCCGGACACAGCTCTCGCTTTGGACGTACAGGGATTGGATTGCCCTAAGAAGGGACCCCCCACCCCGCATCTCCAGCAGCACCTCCCACAGTCTCTCCGGGGACCCGGTCATACGCCTTCTCCAGATCCACAAAACACATGTAGACTGGATGGGCATACTCCCAGGCCCCCTCCAGGATCCTTGCAGAGTAAAGATCTGGTCCGCTGCTCCACGGCCAGGACGAAAACCGCATTGTTCCTCTTCAATCCGAGGTTCGACAATCGGCCGAGCCCTCCTCTCCAGCACCTTGGAGTAAACTTTACCAGGGAGGCTGAGAAGTGTGATACCCCTGTAGTTGGCACACACTCTCTGATCCCCCTTTTTGAAGAGGGGAACCACCACCCCGTTCTGCCACTCCTTAGGCACTGTCCCAGATTTCCACGCAAGGTTAAAGAGGCGTGACACCCCCTCCATCATCCATGACACCCCCTCCACATCCAAGGCTTTCAGCATTTCTGGTCGGATCTCATCAATCCCCGGGGCTTTGCCACTGTGGAGTTGTTTGACTACCTCAGTGACCTCCCCCAGGGAAATAGAATCTGATCCCCCATCAGCCTCCAGCTCTGCCTCTAGCATAGAGGGCGTGTTGGGATTTAGGAGTTCTTCAAAGTGTTCCTTCCACCGCCCAATAACCTCCTCGGTTGAGGTCAACAGCGTCCCATCTTTGCTGTATACAGCTTGGATGGTTCCCCGTTTCCCCCTCCTAAGGTGGCGGACGGTTCTCCAGAAGCACTTTGGTGCGGACCGAAAGTCCTTCTCCATGGCTTCTCCGAACTTTTCCCACACCCACTGCTTTGCCTCCCTTCGGGCCTGTCGGTACCTTGCAACTGCCTCCAGAGACCTCCGGGACAACAAACCCCGGAAGGCCTCTTTCTTCAGTCGGACGGCTTCCCTGACCACCAGTGTCCACCACGGTGTTCGAGGGTTACCACCCCTTGAGGCACCTAAAACCTTTAGGCCGCAGCTCTCCACCGCGGCTTCGGCAATGGAAGCTTTGAACATTGCCCACTCCGGTTCAATGTCCCCAACCTCCGCAGGGATGCCTGAAAAGCTCCGCCGGAGGTGTGAGTTGAAGATCTCACAGACTGGGACCTCCTCCAAATGTTCCCAGTTCACCCGCACTACTCGCTTGGGCTTCCCAGGTCTGTCCAGAGTCTTTCCCCACCCCCTGACCCAACTCACCACCAGATGGTGATCGGTTGACAGCTCTGCCCCTCTCTTCACCCGAGTGTCCAAAACATATGGCCTCAGATCCAACGACACGATTACAAAATCGATCATCGACCTTCGGCCTAGGGTGCTCTGGTACCACAGAAATCTAATAACAAACATCCACTTGAGTTCAGATCGGGGAGGCCGTTCCTCCCAATCACGCCTTTCCAGGTGTCCATGTCATTTCCCACGTGTGCGTTGAAGTCACCCAGCATCACTATGGAGTCCCCTACTGGGGCCCTATTCAGGACTCCATTCAGGGTCTCCAAGAAGGCCGAATACTCTGAACTGCTGTTCGGTGCATATGCACAGACAACAGTCAGAGTTTCCCCCCCCCACAACCCATAGGCGTAGGGAGGCGACCCTCTCGTCCACCGGGGTAAACTCCAACGTAGTGGCGCTCAGCCGGGGGCTCGTGAGTATCCCCACACACGCCCATCGCCTCACACCCTGGGAAACTCCAGAGAAGAATAGAGTCCATCCCCTATCCAGGAGTACGGATCCAGAGCCAAAACTGTGTGTTGATGTAAGCCCCACCAGATCCAACTGGTAACGCTCCACCTCCCTCACCAGTTCCAGCTCCTTCCCCCCCAGTGAGGTGACATTCCACGTCCCCAGAGCTAGCCTTTGCTGCCCGGGTCTGGTCCGTCGAGGCCCACGGCCTTCACTGCCACCCATATGGCAGCGCACCTGACTCTTGCGGTTTCTCCAATGGGTGGTGGGCCCAAGGGATTTATTAGTGTTTCTTCAAATTGGGCCACTTTCATGTCCCAATCTTAAGTAATTTCTGCGACACTTACATCATCAAACAGAACTGCAAAATTAACTTTGTTTTCAAAACAGATTTCTGAATATGCCCCTCATCTGACGTTGGTCAAACAAAGAGATAGTCCCATCCCCAACTTTAGCTATTTGTTGAGTAAAGTTGTTGGGGCCGGTCTAAGCGGGTCACTCAAAACAAACAGAGCAATTTTCATAGTGCAACAGAAACAGTGTTTAACTCTTTCCCAGCCAGCGTTTTTAAAAAAAGTTGCCAGCCACCGCCAGGGTTTTTGTAGATTTTCGCTAAACTTTAAATGGCCCGCAGAATATTTTCTTCCATGAATATATGAAGATGCTATATATCAAAATAAAGATCTGAGCCTCTGCTTTTAGGCAAAAAAAAACGATTTTATTTTATCTTCATTTGTTCTTTTTTTATTGCCACTTGAACAGAGGTAGGTTTTGTCAAAAACAATATTTCGGACAAAAAGCTGAGAAAAAGGCATTTTTATCAAACAAGTGCTTTAGTATTAGTATGGTGTTCCACTTCACGTTTGAGACGATCGCAGTCTGTTTCTTTGATCAAAGAGTTGCGTACTCTTTCAAAACATGCGAGCGGGTCTTCCTTACCGTATACCACCTAAAACACGGATACCCGGAAAATTCCGTGTTTGGCGGGGAAGCGTTTTTTCATAAAACCCGGAAAATTCCGTGTTTGGCGGGGAAAGAGTTAAAGGTTTCAAGAAATGTTACCTATAAATGGCTTACCAATAGTTGTCTCTATTATTACAATGTTTTGCCTAATAAAGTTGTCAAAAGTCTACTTGTTAACCAAGTCAACAAAAGTATCAACTTTTCATTATTTGCAATCAAGATGCAATTTGGCCAAATTATGCAGAAAGTGTGAAAATACTTTTGTTTACTTGTATTTAGGATAGATGAAATGTTAGCTATGAAATGTTAGCCTTAGCAAGACAAAGTAGTCAGCTAATTTATTTCAAAACATTTAAAAATGTAATTTCCATCAGCGTCATTTCCACCTCAGAATTCTATAAAAACTCAAAGATTTTGAGATGTGCTGGAAATAATGCTGTAGTTGGACGTTTTATAAAAAATTAAATACAAAATAAAAATAATGGCACAAATCTCTAGTTATGTAATTTCATGCACTATTGGACATAGTTAATAAAAGTGTTTTAATGAGACTTTACTTTCAAGTTGAAGAGATACCCCCATACATATAAAAGTCTTAAGGGTACAGTAACAAAAACAGTCGGTTTAATTAGTAGGGTCAGAGACAGGGTGGAAAATAGTCATTAATAATAACATTATGACTGTTTCTGGTGCAAGAAACCTTGACTAACATCATAAGCAGATTTCTGTGAAAAGAAAAATTAGATAATGGCACCTTTAAATATTTGAGTGACAAGTTAAACTGCATGCCTATGTTAGGCTCACTGTTCTCATAATAAGATTAATTGTTTTCAAAGGAACAGAGTGATACGTCAAAGGTAAAATGTCAAAAGGTCACTTAGCTGACCTCCTCTCCAGCATCTGTTGAAGGATGTCCTGGCCTTCCTCAGCCAGCTCCACGGCAACCTGCTCATCACACACGTTACGCAGTTCACTGGAAGGGTATGATTTCATCGACTGACACCTCCTCCTCTGTTCACCCGCACGTGTCAACACGCTGGTTTTCTGAAGGAGGTGAAAGGTACATTACATAAAACATTATTTCACTGTATTAGGCATTTTAAAAAAATAAACAAACAATCCTATAAACAATAAAACAACTACTGGATTTGCAAGGAAATGTTAATTATTACTCCTGCATAAATACCAGCAAGAAAATGTCTTCCATATTTACTAGGGCTGTTGATTTAATGTGTTAATTCAGTGCGAATAATTTTATTAAAAATAACGTGTTAAAAAAATTTACGCAATTAATCGCAATGCCCCCGCACCATAATAAGGAAGATTCCTGAGAAATGTAAGCTTGTAGTACCACCCGTTTACTCCAGAGGGCAGTAAGTGAAACTTCAGCTGTATGAGCAACGTACAGTTTATACGGTGAACAAAACAATCCTTCAGCAGGCCGCAGGCAGCACAACAATAACATGCGTTACGTTCTTGCGTTCAAAACACTTGGAGTGCAAATCTGAACTAATGGATCTCAAGATGTGTTCTAATTATAAAACTATATTTAATAATTTTTAAATATTTAAAGATAACCATGTATAATTATTTCATCATTATATATTGAATTATTGTTATATGAGGGGCTAAGCAAATATTTGTATAAGCGATTAATTAATCAGGACACAGTGTAATTAATTTGATTGAGATCCCTAATATTTACATTCTGTAAGGTTGTCTGTGTATACTAAAATGTTCTTGTAAAAAGCCAACACAACAAAGCATTCCTGGTATTTCTTTAAAACTAGAACACTAGATTTATTTAATTGCACTGACACAACACAAGATTTTGACCATTATATGTCCCATTTTTCATAAATGATCAAATAAGATTTTTTTTGTGTCTAAAAATTATAAACATGCCCGAGTGTTTCCTTGCGTTGTTTGCTGAAGGAACTTCCAGATGGTGACTGACACTGTCAGAGTGGATCCTCATTTTCACCTCACAAAAATGGTAAGATATAATTCCTCTTTGTACATACAGAGATGACTATTGATACAACAAAATTACTAACAAATAATCTTTTATCTTAGAACTAAAGTCACTAGAGGTTAATTAATATGCACGTCGTTTTACATGTATTTATTTAACAGTAGATTTTAGCGCATTGCTACATGGTTGCAAGATTATTCAAATGTCAAAAGAGCACATTCTGGTTTTTAGATTAGGTTCAGGTCCTTCCTTTCATTTAAATCTATGGGATTGACATCATCAGCCTGGTGAAAAGAATTCATCTCGGTAGCACAAACGGTGCAGGACGAGTCACATGCCACTAATAAATACTTATTATTAGGGATCATCTTTCTTCAAAAAAACAAAACAAATTATCACTGCATTGTTCCATCACTGGGTTCCTCTCTTAATTGACTTCTCTGAGAAATCTGAAAATTTGTATTGGTTAGGACTAAATACTTTTGCTGAATTCCTCTTTTGTAAATCGCTTGGGATAAAAGCATATGCTAATTTAATAAATGTAAATGTGCACAAACTCCAAATGCTTTGTGTGAGAAATAGAAACAGTGATGCTTTCCTCATGCAACACCACCAATAAAACACATTTTCTACTGAACACAACCAAGGCAAAACATTCCAGTAGACTATTTGCACCATCTTGTGGTTACATTGATATAGATGAACACTGGTATGATTAATAACATGTCATGACGTACCTTGAATTTGATATTGTTGCTTATAAGGATATTTCCCTTCATGAACTCCTTCTCGTTCTCTCTGTTCTCGGTGACGACAGGGAAGGCATGATAGACCGTGGACCTCAGGATGCTGACCAGAGACTGAATACGAGTGTGAGGATAGACATATGTCAGATTGGGCTCCATGATGTCACTAGCTGTCAGTCTAAGAGAAATGAAGGGACAACAGAAAGAGAAATAAGTCAGAAAAGGAGACCTTTAAAGACAAAAAAAGAAAAGGAAAAAAGGACACCGGCTGCAAACTGTGGCTCAATATTTAAAAAACACTACCAGTTTAAAGTTGGGATTGAATTTGTGATTCTCATGATCATAAAATCCTTTTGATATAAAAGTTAGATATAATCAGATAGGAGGGAAGGGAAAAGCAGAAAACAAGGGTTCAATCTTCAATACCGTTTAAAAAGCATCGCAGGATGCACCTCATGAAGTTAGAGAATACCTTGAGTGTGCAAAGGGTGGCGACTTTGAAGAAGCTCAAGTATAAGATTGTATTTTTTTGGTCAATACATCATTCTCACACTTTATTTCACAGATTTAAGGACTTCAAGCCATTCTGTAGTGGATATACTTTGATGTTTGGTGTCATTGTCGTTCTGCATCACCCAACTTCTGCTGAGCTTCAGCTGATGTACAGCCAACCTGACATTATCCTGTAGGATATCTTGATAAATTTGCCAATTCATTTTTCCTTCGATAATGCCCCAAAGCATAATGCTCCCTCCACCATACTTCACCGTAGGGATGATTTTATCATGTTGATATGCAATGCTCTTTTTACACCATACATAGTGCTGCGTGTTCTTCCCAAACCATTAATTCCAAGTTTCATCAGTCCACAAAATATTTTCCCAGTAGTGTTGTGGAGCATCAAGGTGGTTTTTGGAAAACTTCAGGCATGCAGCAATGTTTTTGTTGGAAATCAGTGGCTTCCTTTGTGGTGTCCTGCCATGGATACCATGACTGTTTAATGTTTTCCGTATAGTAGACTCATGATCAGAGATAATATATTCAAGTGTTTAGCTGTCACTATAGGGTTCTTACTGACCTCATTGAGCATTCTGCGATGCACACTTTGAGTCATCTTAATTGGACAGCCACTTCTAGGGAGAGTAGCCACAGTACTAAATCTTGTTTATTTATAGACAATTTGTCTAACTGTGGATAGATTAATATCTAAACTCTTCGAGCTTTTTGCAAGGCATGGCCCATGTCAGGAGATGCTCCTTATGAATAGCAAACTCAAAATGTTTGCACAATGTTTATAAGTCAAAGTAGTTATAACCCACACCTCCAATCTCATTTAATTAATTGGTTGCCAAGTTTGCCAACTAGCTTTTGTTGATGTCATTAGCCAAGAGGGTCACATACTTTCCCCAACCTACACAGTGAATGTTTGAATGATATATTCAGTATGTACAAGAACAGATTATTAGTTAAAACAGATTGTGGAATGTGGAAATGTGGAAAGAATAAAGGATAATTAGGTGTGACTGGTAGTATATAAACACAGGTGGGATCTCTCACTTGTCCATCTCGACTTCTGTTTCCCACTCTAGCAGAGGAACTCCTTTTAGATGAATGTGAATATCATATATTCCCTTATTAAAGAAATCTCCTGTCCACTTCGCCACCTGAAAAAAACACAACACCGGTTAGCAGTGAATTTTGCTGAAATATTTTGTTTAACAATATTATACTCTTAATATTTTTTCCACTTCATTAAATTTAAATTTTGCCAAAATGGTAGGAGATCTACAAAGAATGTTACATTAACCTTCAAAAACGCTCTTATGATATCTGGGATGCTGTGAAGTGTGTGAATTCTTATTACCTACTCAAATGACAGTTATAGCTATTATTAACAGTTGTTATCTACAGTTGGTATACGCATGTCTATTTTCCTACCATCAACGTGATCATGATGGGAAGTCCATATGTGATCTCATTGGTGGATTCGATTAGGATGATCGTCAGGCTGATGGTCATTCTGACCACACCTCCAAGAAAGGCAGCTGCTCCAATTAAAGCAAAGGTCCCAGAATATATTTGCATATGGAAATTTCTGCAATTACACACAATATTAATTTACATTATTAGCAACATTATTAGGCCCAGTGATTGTGATTTATTTTTATTTTTACATTTACTTTGTCAACGCAAACTCTGATGTTAGGGTGATCTGGGTTATTGCTATAGGTGGTTGCTTACTGGCCCAAATCATCAGAGCCCAACCTCAAGTCTCTGTGATATTCTTGTCTCTAGATATGACTCGCACATCAAAATATAACCAATTTTACAAATCTGTCCAATCATTTGCTACGATTGGTAAAATGTTGCACTGATTGTTAGGAAACAAACTGCTCTGAAGTATGATATACCAGTGTGGGCTTTGCATAAGAACAAGTGAGCACCCTTAGGAAACATAATAAAATATATGGGACACCCTACTACAGTTAACTTCACAGACGCAAGCAAACCATGGGTATAAGTTTCAAACTCTTTCCTGTTGGTTATGAATTAAAGTTAGGGATTAAAAAAAAAACTTGCCTGTAATACTTCCAAGTCGTATTTGAGATAGGCTGCTTATTTTTACATCTAACTACAATACAACTACCGCAAGAAAGTGTACGGAATGAGAGACTGAATCTATGAACCTAAAAATGAAGTCATACAGTAATTTCCAAGAACTAAATTTACATGAAAACACAAACAGTATGTGACAAAGAGGTCTGAGGTTTCAAAATGTAATTTTATGATTCATACAGATATATGATCATACAATGCTCAAAGTGTGTAAGTATGATTTTTTTTCTGACTTTCAAAGTAAAAAAAGCTAAAAACAAAAGGTGTTTTAACTGTGGAAAAGGACTTTAATCTTGCATTTAAGTCCTTTTTGACTTCACAAAAACTACAGTATATACTATATATCTATCAAAAAAAATATTTGTGTTCCACAGAAGAAAAAAATGTATTCGAGTTTGAGCATAAGGAATAAGGGTGAGTAAATGATGAGAATTTAAAATGAAATCCCTTTAAATGCACTCCAAGTAAATTATTTGCCAATAAACTTTTAAACAGAATGAAATGGAAATAGTAGAGTAGTATTTAAAAAACATTGGTTTAAATTATACACTAATATGAGATGAAGCTTTATTTCAATACCCACTGATAATTGGACGATTTAACTTGCGAAATAAATAAATAATGGTGAAAAGTGTTAACACAACAAACACAAAACATGTCAAGAAAGTGTGCTAGGGGAGACACTTTCTTGACTTTTAATGAAAATAATGTCACAATGATAAAAGTTGTAACTTTCCTAAATGTACGCTTCATATTATTAATGCAAAATATACGTAACTTCATGATCTTTTTGGTATTGATTTCTAGTTGTACAGTGCTTTTCACAACACACATCACATGCTGTTCCAAAGCAGCTTCACAGAAATGTATGCTATAACAGAAAATTAAGCTGTAATATCTGCCATTTCTTAGTCAGCATTGTGCGATTTGATAAAAATGCAAAAGATCTATCGAATCAATCGGTAAATAATATTTGTATTTAGACCCCCAGTGACCAAGCTAAATGGCACTGTGGCAAGGAAGACAAAAATCCATAAGATACTGGTTAATGGAGAAAAATAACCTTGGGGGAAACCAGGCTCACTCTGTCTATAGGGGAAATTTGTGGCTAAATATGAACATTTTCTTGACAGGTTTCACAAGAATCAGGAAGAGTTCACCTTTAAAAATACTTGAGAATTTCACAGCAAATGAAGGGAATAAAACTAATTAAAATAACAAAAGAAAAACAGGTTATATACTTTATAAATAGGTATAAATCTTACATTTTGAGGACATTGGCCACCAAGCGTCCTAGCGATGCTCCACAGAGAAGAGACGGCACAAACAGACCACTCGGGACGGAGACACCGTATGTCCAACAACTCAGAAAAAAATACAACACAAAAAACAGTGACAGAGTGACCGGACTAAATGTCGCTGTGAACAAAACCAGAGGACAGAGAGAGAGAGACAAAAAGACAGAGGGTTAGAAAACACAGTAAATGTACAGCTACATGCATACAGCTCAATTTCTATGAAGGACAACAATTGGGAATCCAATTCCAAATCTACCTAGACAAACTGATTTTCTAGCAATAATGTATAAACCAGACGTTGTTAGATATTTTATAATTAACATTCTGCCTCATATTATATTTAATACATATTTGTATCTGATATTTACACATTTAAAACAGCATAATACACTGAAAAAAAATAAAATAAAAAAAATAATAATAATATCATAAACCCAACCCATTATGGTTACTGTATATTATTGTGTGTAACTCTCTAACCATTCTGATGGAAAAGCTGGTGAATTGCCACTTCTTGAGGGTTGAAGAACAGAGTGGCCATGTCATTATACGTGTTGTTGTAGCAGAAGAATTGTCGAATGGTTGAGTTCTCCTCATTTACAGACCCCTAAACAAACCATTCCTGCATTAGTCTCATTGACAAACTCATGTATACTGCATACAAAAAAACAACAACAGCTTTCTCAAAATGGCAAGCTGCATTTCGGACTGGCTGACATCAAACCTCTTTGGTTCTTTCTTGTGCGTCTCATGACCAGGGCTGGACTGGTAATCTGGCATACCGGGCATTTTCCTGGTGGGCCGACACACTTTGGGGCCGACCAGAGGAGTACTGGCCATTGGGAGAACCGCGAAACGGGCCGAGATAAGCTAAAATGAGCCACTGCGTTATGCAGAACGGACCACAAAATGGTGCCATGATATGCAGAAAAGGACAGCGAACGTTAACTATTGGGCCAGTTGCTATGTAAAATCCCAGGCTGATTTCTTTGCCCAGTCCAGCCCTGCTCATGACCAAACGTCACGACACAAGAATCATTGAAATTTCACTCCGTTTATCATTCGATGTTTTGGGTGCCTTAAGACAACTTGGGATATGATGCACAAGTCACTTTGACTCCATGTAGTGCTGTTCCAGTCAAGCAGTTATGTATCATTAGTAGTGAGGTGTGCAATAGCAAATAAGATCTTGTTCTTAAATAATCTATAAATCTGTGCTGCTTGGGTACAGGTCTAAACATTTAGAAGGTTTTGAGCGAGACATATTAGCAGCGATGCTCTGAAGCTTTAGTCTAATGCTGGTGCACTTCACCAGTGCTGCGGTTTACACAGGGGACACTTTCAGTGTGATGTTGTATATATACAATCTAATGGTTAGAGAAGGCTTCACTGCACCCACACATGAAACTAACACAATAACAGGGGAATGTTTCAATACCAGAGGCCAAATCTGTCCATTCAGCTGCTGACAGATTAAGTTTGAGAGAGGACAACTGCTCTACTAATCAAAAAGGAAAATCATACAGGACATTTGTTTTAGAAGCAGACACATATTGTACAAATCAATGGACTTTCAGTAGATGAACAAAAAATGCTAGATGAATAAATGAGAATAACTATATATATATATATATATATATATATATATATATATATATATATGTACATATATATGGTCAGCGTATATATAGTTTTTATATATAATTAATCACACTGAATTAACAAGTTAAATGGACAGTCTTAAAATATACTGTATATGTCTATATATACAAGGAAACATAGGAAGGTGGTGTCAGTCTGACCTGTGATGAGTTAGTCAAAGTGGGGACTAAATCTCGACACTCCCCAAGAGTCACAGAGGCAATGAAGATCACTAGTGTGGTCACCATACACACCAACAGACTCTCCAACACCCTGACAATCAAACAAACATACAATTACACCTATATATGCATGCAAATTGGATAGCTACTCTCTAAATCCTTAAAGTTGTTTTGAGTAGTTTGGGTAGTCTAACATTAAACACGTCGCATGTTGTATAAATCCAAACATTCATTTGCACCTGATGAATCTTGCTTTGGGATGCACATTTCTTATGCGGTATTTTGCGAGTCGTTTGTTGATGCAGTTGAACAGTGCGCCGAGCAGACCTCCGGCCACACCCATTAATACAAAAAATGCCAAATCTACTGCCGTCCACAAATGACACGTCTTATCTCCATCTAGACACTGCAGACAGTAAACAAATAAATAACATATTACCACAGACTTGTATAGATGAGTTTTCCCAAGAGTTCATTCCTGATTTTTAAGTCAACATGAAACAGCATTTACAACTTATTTGACTCTAAAATGACAGATTTCAGATTGAAACAAAACATTTCTTAATAGTCAATGAGATAAAAAATGTGCATACTGTATTATAGAAAACAGGATTAGTTCAAAGCATACCTCTGTTAAAATGTCAGAACTATTAGCACATTAGCATATGACTGCTAACATTTACATATAGTACAAGGGATCTTTCACCCAAAAATGAAAATTCTCTCAATTTACTCTCCCTCATGCCATCCCAGTAATGTATGACTTACTTTCTTCTGATGAACACAAGGAAAAAAAACTATCTATGTACAGTGCATCTGTAAAGTATTCACAGCGCTTCACTTTTTCCACATTTTGTTGTTACAGCCTTATTCCAAAATTTTGTAAATACATTATTTTCCTCAAAATTCTACAAACAATACCCCATAATGACAACGTGAAAGAAGTTTGTTTGAAATCTTTGCAAATGTATTAAAAATAAAAAACAAAAATCACATGTACATAAGTATTCACAGCCATTGCTCAATACTTTGTTGAAGCACATTTGGCACCAATTACAGCTTCAAGTCTTTTTGTGTACGATGCTACAAGCTTGGCACACCTATTTTTGGGCAGTTTGTCCCATTCTTCTTTGCAGGACCTCTCAAGCTCTATCAGGTTGGATGGGGAGCGTCGGCGCACAGCCATTTTCAGATCTCTCTAGAGATGTTCAATCGGGTTCAAGTCTGGGCTCTGGCTGGGTCACTCAAGGACATTCACAGAGTTGTCCTGTAGCCACTCCTTTGTTATCTTGGCTGTGTGCTTCGTGTCGTTGTCCTGTTGGAAGATGAACCTTTGCCCCAGTCTGAGGTCCAGAGCGCTCTGGAGCAGGTTTTTTTGCATTCATCTTTGCCTCGATCCTGACTACTCTCCCAGTTCCTGCCGCAGAAAAACATCCCCACAGCATGATGCTGCAACCACCATGCTTCACTGTAGGGATGGTATTGTCCAGGTGATGAGCGGTGCCTGGTTTCCTCCAGACATGATGCTTGCCATTCAGGCCAAAGAGTTCAATCTTTGCTTCATCATGTCTGAGAGTCCTTCAGGGGCCTTTTGGCAAACTCCAGGTGGGCTGTCATGTGGCTTTTACTGAGGAGTGGCTTCCGTCTGGCCACTCTACCATACAGGCCTGATTGGTGGAGTGCTGCAGAGATGGTTGTTCTTCTGGAAGTTTCTCCTCTCTCCACAGAGAAATACTGGAGCTCTGTCAGAGTGACCATCAGGTTCATGGTCACCTCCCTGACTAAGGGCCTTCTCCCCCGGTTGCTCAGTTTGTCTGGGTGGCCAGCTCTAGGAAGAGTCCTGGTGGTTCCAAACTTCTTCCATTTACAGATGATGGAGGCCACTGTGCTCATTGGGACCTTCAATGCTGCAGAAAGTTTTCTGTACCCTTCCCCAGATCTGTGCCTTGATACAATCCTGTCTCGGAGGTCCACAGACAATTCCTTGGACTTCATGGCTTGGTTTGTGCTCTGACATGCACTGTTAACTGTGGGACCTTATATAGACAGGTGTGTGCCTTTCCAAATCATGTCCAATAAACAGAATTTACCACAGGTGGACTCCAATCAAGTTGTAGAAACATCTCAAGGATGATCAGTGGAAACAGGATGCACCTGAGCTCAATTTTAAGAGTCATGGCAAAGGCTGTGAATACTTATGTAAATGTGTTTTTTTATTTTTAATAAATTTGCAAAGATTTCAAACAACCTTCTTTCACATTGTCCTTATGGGGTATTGTTTGTAGAATTTTGAGGAAAATAATGAATTTAATACATTTCGGAATAAGGCTGTAACAAAATTTGGAAAAAGTGAAGCACTGTGAATACTTTCTGGATGCACTGTAGGTCCATACAATGCAAGTGAATGGTGGCCAGAACTTTGAAGGTCCAAAAAGCACATAAAGTCAGCATAAAAGTAATCGATTACTTATCTATTTAAATCTATTACTTCAGAATCAATATGCTAGGTGTGGGCGAAAAACTGATTAATATTCAAGTCCTTTTTTATTATAAATTCTCCCTGCCCTGTAGATTCTGAAAGCCAAAAACAAAAGAAGAATGTGAAAGTAAAAGTATAAGTGCAGATTTACAGTAAAAAGTACTTAAATGTCTATCTGTTTCTCACATAAACCTATAATTTCGCTTCAGAAGATATGGATTTAACCTCTGGAGTCATATGGATAGCTATTGCTAATATTTATTATGATTTTTGCACCTACAAAGTTCTGGCCACCATTTATTTGCATTGTTAGGACCTACAGAGCTGAGATATTCTTCCAAAACCTTTGTTTGTGTTCAGCAGAAGAAAGGAGGTGAGTAAATGATGAGAAAATTACAATTATTTTTTTAATACTATGTCAACGCTGCAGAAAGTGTAGAATATGGCCCGTTAAATAGGGCGTTTTCATTTGAAGATCTAAAAGATCTTTTACTTTGAGGCAACCCTCTACAATGCCAATAAATCACTCGAATATGTGACCAAATTTTGTGGAATGCAACTTAAAATGAGTCTGATTAGTGACTGGCTGGTAAATCCACTTGTCATTAAACAATATCTCTTTTAATACCCTTTCTGTTCTTTATAGTCAACTGTTTATCAAAACCAACAAAAACGAAACATTAAATAAGCCATTCGACTCTATTCTCGTTATGTGCACTCAACCAAAACAGTTTGCGAGTTGCTCGCTGAACTACTGCTATTCTTAAAGAGACAGTACCATTTAGCATGTGTTCTACAAATCAATGTAAATACTTGTAAAATTATCCACAAAACATGTAACAAAATATCTACATGGAATACGTATTAGCAATTAAAAATCTAAAATGTAACCAAATTATGAAAATTTGTAAAATTAATATTTCATTATGTACCTCGTTAGAAGGTCCCCTGTTTAATTAACAGCATTAGCTGAGATAACTTCTTTGATATGCAAGCAAAATGAACATTATAAATGAACTATACCCATATGAATCGGAATCTAAACAAACAAAGAGCTTATGAATTGGAATTAAATTGGGAAATCTGTATCACAGCCCTACCTTTAAATTTTTTTGTATTACCTTGAACTCTCCAAAATTGAGCAGGCCAGGCAGCTGGAATGATCCCCATTTATTGTAGTTGATTCCAGAACGGAAGAAGTTGAGTGTGAAAGTTGCAGACATGGAGCAGAATAGCTGATGTGGGACAGAGAGAGAGAAAATGATCCATTACAATGAAATATTCACAAAGTAAGAAAAGATAAATGTGAACTAAAGGCCCGTCCACATGGTTGATTTTACTTTGCGTATTCATACACTGAGAACTTCAATAAACATGCCCATAAAGTTCTTCTGTGGTTTTTGACATAAAAGCTTGATGGCACAATATCACTAACTCCTGGTCTGCGAGCGTTTTAAAGCGTTTTTCCGTTATCATACAGAGATTTCCTAAGGACAGGAATTAAAAAAAAAATAGAAAATGGAAACTTTTAAAAAATATCCGAATACGTGCGGACAAGGCCTAAGCAATACTCTCTTTGTAGACAGCAACATGTGACCACAACCATACACATATTCACATACCACTTTCCATGTGAGGGCCTGGTTCCAGAAAGATGAGCCCTCCTCCAGACTGAAGAGTGTGCCTCCGATGGGTGCGCCGAATGCAGCTGCAACTCCAGCTGCTGCACCCGCCGACACAAAATCCCTCTTGTCCCTGAGTACACAAAGACTTCCAATATCACTTTCAAATAGGGCTGTGAATCGACAGTGAGTGAGCATTTTTTCGGACGATGCAAAGAGATACGGCAGCTTGCCCATTTCTCTCCCACATCTGGCTCAAACTTGCAGGTAAAGTTCTCTATTTTCCATACAATAAATCTGCTCCTGTGTTTATATTCCCAGGACATGCCCTGCTCTACACAACCAGTTTCTGTGCTAGAATGTGCAGTTTAGTCAAGTGTTTACTGCCTGGCAATTTATAAACACACTCACGGAGCACTTTATTAGGAACACTATAGTCCTAATAAAGTGCCCGACGTGGTCTTCAGCTGTTGTAGACATCCGCCTCAAGGTTTGACATGTTGTGCATTCTGAGATGCTATTCTGCACACTAGAATTGTACAGAGTGGTTATCTGAGATACCGTAGCCTTTCTGTCAGCTTGAACCAGTCTGGCCATTCTCCACTGACCTAACCCTACACCATCAACAAGGCTTTTCTGTCTACAGAAATGCCCCTCACTGGATTTTTTTGGTTTGTTTTTGGAATTATTCTGAGTAAACTCTAGAGACTGTTGTGTGTGAAAGTCCCAGGAAATCAGCAGTTACAGAAATACTCAAATCAGCCCATCTGACACCAACAATCATGCCACGGGCGAAATCACTGAGCTCATATTTTTCCTCATTCTGATGGTTGATGTGAACATTAACTGAAGCTAATGACCCATATCTGTGTGATGTTATGCATTGCTGCCACACGATTGGCTGATCAGTTAATCACATGAATAAGTAGGTGTACAGGTGTTCCTCATAAAATCCTCAGTGAGTGTGCCAATTTTAGCCACAGGAAGTGGTTAAAAACTTTAGTGAAGTTCTAGGAAGTGGAGAAAAAAACAAAAAAAAACAAATACTGCATTAACCGCATTATTTATTCATTTTTTTTACACGTTAACACTCAACTATTAATCACAGAATTTCCAGGCCCTTCTTTATAGAGAACGTGAAATAATTGACCACATTTGACCTCGTATGACTTTTTTCTGTGGAACACAAAAGGAGATGTTATGCAGAACAGTCAGTCTCCATTCTTCTTTTTTCCAAACAAAGAAAGCAAATGGTGACTCACATCTACATTTGTGTTCCACACAAGTAAAGGATTATACAGGATTGGAACGACATGAGGGTTAGTAAATGATAACAGAATGATTATTTGTGGGTGCATAGTTTCTTTAATGGCATGTTATTACCAATAATTTAGTGTTTGGTGTGACGTATCGCTCACCTGTCACTGCGGAAATAGGGAAAGTGAAAGCGGATCTTCTTAAATGTAATGCTCTGAAACTAAACAGACAAATAAGCATTTTTTTATTAGAAATTAATTATGACCAGTGTTGGGTAAATTACTCAAAATAAGTAATCCACTTCAAATGACAAATTAATTCTCTAAAATGCTTTACTGATCATTTCACCAAAAATGTAATCACATTACTAATTATTTTACTATCTAAATTACTTTTCCTAGAAGTTTTTGGTTTTCTGCTCATATTCAAAATATTCTCTAGAAAATCTATATTTCCTCCTTGTTCATTGTCGCACATCCTTATTTTATGTATTACATAACTTTTGTGACTAAAACGTAATTAGATTACAGTAACTAATTACTTAGTAATCGGGTACACCCAACACTGACTATGACAATGAAGATGATATATGAATCAAATCACTAAATAAATCACTAACATTCACAGCACAACATTACAGCCTTTTGAAATATATTCTTAATATTAGTGATCTTGATTACCGAAATCAGTGTATATACTGCCCAGTGTCAGAAATTAACTTTCACATGAAGTGGCAATATTTGCCCACTGGATTTGATTTTCACAGGCATTTTTTAACTTTATATGCGGGCATATTTTTTCTAACCATTTAAAACAAACTTTATGCCACAATATGTATACAATAACTAGAACTATAATATTAAGAACCAAGTCAGATATTACAAATAAAAACAAGAGAATTCATTTGGAATTACATTTTGAACTTGAGGCATTTTTGCCTTGAACCCCTCTTAAATTCTGATCCTAATTCTGAGCAGAGTAATAAACAGCAGATGGAGCAATACCTGAGGAAGTCCCGCCCCTACTATCGCTCCACTGTGGATCATTGGTCCCTCTTTACCAACAAACAACCCTGAAACAAAAGCAAGTTAGCCATACAACTAGCATAACTGCCATCCATTTCAATTTCTGTTTGTCATTTGTGCATTATTACCTCCAGCAACTGCAAACAGCACTCCTGTGACTTTACATACAAAAGTCCTCAGCCGCACAATACCTGGAATCTTCACTCCATTCAGGTAGCTTTTAATTTCTGGGATACCCGACCCTGCTGCCACAGGCTATGACATCACACAGGAAATGTATATAATGTTACAATATTTATATATATATAACATTAGCATTTTTATAGCTTTTGAAAGTAAGAAGGTCAATTTTAATTTGTGCATAACATTTAAATACAATATAAAACATTCACAATGCATTTTGCTTTTAGTGGGAAATTTTGTTGGAAATAAATTCAATGCAGTATGCAAAAATTATTCGATTAATCGTGATTCAATATTTTAAAATCGCACTAATTTTGAAAGATCATATATACAAAAACATATTAAGCTCACTGAATAATTGTGCAAAATAAGACCAGAAACATAGAATAAATTAAATAGGGTGAACTTTGATTTACGTTTTAAATAGAAATCCAATCTCAGAGATGCGTTATTAAAAGGAATAGTTCCCCCAAAAATTAAAATTCTCTCATCATTTACTCATGCCATCCCAGATGTGCATGACTTTCTTTCTTCTGCAGAAAAAAAAATATTTTTAGAAGAATATTTAGTTCTGTAGGTCCATAGTGAATGGTGACCAACATTTTTAAGCTCCAAAAAGCACAAAGGCAGCATAAAAGTCATCAGTAAGACTCCAGTGGTTTAATCCATGTCTTCTAGAGTAATATAATTAGGTGAGAATATGCCAAAATGTAACTCTTTTTTCACTGTACATCTTGGCATCTGCAGTCTCCTTGGCGATCATAATTTTAAGCTCAATTACAATTCCTAGCGACATATAGCATGCTGTGCAAGAGTGTCAAGCTCTAGGAAGTATATTCAAGTTAGAAATCATGATTGTTGCTAGAGACTGCAATGGCAATGTACAGTGAAAAGGAATATATTTTGGTCTTTTCTTACCCAAAATCGATTGGACCGCTTCAGAAGACAGTTGTGCTCAAAAGTTTGCATACCCTTGAATGTTTGGCCTTGTTACAGACACAAGGTGACATACACAGGTTTAAATGTCAATTAAAGGTTAATTTCCCACACCTGTGGCTTTTTAAATTGCAATTAGTGTCTGTGCATAAATAGTCAATATGTTTGTTAACTCTCACGTGGATGCACAGAGCAGACTAGATACTGAGCCATGGGGAGCAGTAAAGAAACGTCAAAGACCTGCGTAACAAGGTGATGGAACTTTATAAAGATGGAAAAGGATATAAAAAGATATCCATAGCCTTGACAATGCCAGTCAGTACTGTTCAATCAGTGGAAAATTCAGGAATCTCTTGATACCAAGCCAAGGTCAGATAAACCAAGAAAGATTTCAGCCATAACTGCCAGAAGAATTGTTCGGGATACAAAGAAAAACCCACAGGTAACCTCAGAAGAAATACAGGCTGCCCTGGAAAAAGACGGTGTGGTTGTTTCAAACAGCACAATAAAATTATACTTGAATAAAAATGAGCTGCATGGCCGAGTTGCCAGAAAGAAGCCTTTACAGAGCCAATGCCACAAAAAAAATCCCGGTTACAACATGACAACACCTTGACACGCCTCACAGCTTCTGGCACACTGTAATTTGGAATGACGAGACCAAAATAGAGCTTTATGGTCACAACCATATGTTTGGAGAGGGGTCAACAAGGCCTATAGTGAAAAGAACACCATCCCCACTGTGAAGCATGGTGGTGGCTCACTGAGCTTTAGGGGGAGAGAGAGCTCTAAAGGCAAGGGGAATCTTGTGAAAATTGATGGCAAGATGAATGCAGAATGTTATCAGAAAATACTGGCAGACAATTTGCTTTCTTCTGCACGAAAGCTGCACATGGGACGCTCTTGGACTTTCCAGCACGACAATGACCCTAAGCACAAGTCCAAATTGACCCTCCAGTGGTTACAACAGAAAAAGGTGAAGGTTCTGGAGTGGCCATTACAGTTTCCTGACGTTTATATCATCGAGCTACTCTGGTGAGATCTCAAACATGCGGTTCATGCAAGATGACCAAAGACTTTGCAAAACCTGCATTTTGCCAAGGCAAATGGGCAGATACACCACCTGCAAGAATTTGGGGCCTCATAGACAACTATTACAAAAGACTGCACGCTGTCTTTGATGCTAAAGGGGGCAATACACAGTATTAAGAACTAAGGGTATGCAGACTTCTGAACAGGGGTCATTTAATTTTTTTCTTCGTTGCCATGTTTTATTTTATGATTGTGCCATTCTGTTATAACCTACAGTTGACTATGAATCCCATAAGAAATAAAATAAATGTGTTTTGCCTGCTCACTCATGTTTTCTTTAAAAATGGTGTGTATATATACACACAAAAACAAACACACACACACATTACCAATTCTCCAAGGGTATGCAAACTTTTGAGCACAACTGTATGAGCTTTTTGAGCTTCAAAATGTATGCCACCATTCACTTGCATTGTATGTATTCTAAAAATCTTTGTTTGTGTTCAGCAGAAGAAAGAAAGTCATACACATCTGGAATGGTATGCGGGTGAGTAAATGATCAGCTGTTGAATATAGGCTGTGTCAAATTTAACAATTGCAATATTTTTCATTTTTAAATCTGAGATTTGTGCAAGGTGCTTTCCCACTTGTATGTGTAATGATTTCACTCTATAACATCCGCTTTTACCTCAATGAGCACCAGAACACTGGCGATAAATATGAACAGCATATTGAGAGCGAGAAGCTCCAGTAATGAGAGAGCCAGACAGCCATTCTCACTGCATTCCTCCACAGCTGAACAACAGAGTCAAGGATCTCCTTTCAGCAAATAATGCACAATTCCACCAGCCACAACACAAAACAGCACTAAGCAGAAAAGATACATCGTCCAACCAAACTGAACTTGAACTGAGTGAATAGCCGAACGAAGAAATCAACAAACAGGCCAGTCTGAAAAGAGAGAAATACTTAATCATTCTGACGCCCTCAATTCTTAATGCATATGTAAGAATACTCGTGTAGAAAACTCAACAGAGCTTAAAAACATCATGCATTATTCTCTTGATGGATTAAACAGATTTTTGATGCATTAACTATCCCAAAATTTACCAGTCCTGTGGACACTCCGATTGCAAATACCAAAACCCACTTTATTGCTTCATACTTTCTGGCTTTCTGTAAGAGAAGAGAACAATATTTTTGAAACATGGAACATGGAATCACAGTATTATGATAAATGAAAAGATCACACAGTTTACCTTGTTGTTTAACCCCTCCAAAACCTCCAAGTATGGCTCATTAATACACCGGTCATAATCCAAACTCTGTAATTTGGACAACAAAATTAAAAACAACAGATTAAAGCTTATTATTATAAATTATAATACGTAGTGACATGTACTGCCATGTGACACTCCAGAAACACCTACAATTATTTTAAACAGCAGCTGGCAACTTTTATGATCATATAATAATTGAGACTTTGCTGAATATATGTACGTTGTAAAAAATATGTCACAACACAGGTCCGTTGAAAACGAAAAAGTGAAAGAATGGTGAACATTTAAAGCACCAAATACATGTCTTACATATACACTTTAATATGATACCTAGTAGTAATAGTGAATATAACATAACTATAATAACTATTTTCCGTGTATGAGCCAATGATCTCTAAAAGATATGAGCAGCTGGTGTCGGCACAACACGGGCAAATTGCTTTGCGGTTTAATAATCACACTAGGCCATTATGTGATTTTAATTTGTGCGTTGAATGTTTAAGGAATGACATTCGTACATCAGATGGTATTAGGGTTGCTCCGATAGCAAAATTTTGGTTTCGGCATGATACCAGCCCTGGTACCTCGGTCTCCATACCAAATTGATACTTGTGCAACAAATATAAACCTCTGATTTTTTTATGAAATTACACAGAAAATGACTTGATTAAAAGAACTACATAAAGTCTTAAAATTTTCCTGGATTCCATGTTAAATGTTTTAATGAAATCTTATGATTAAAACATGCTGCTTTAATCAAATGGAAATATAATACATTTTTAACAAAAATGTTAATTACATTTTTGGGCCAAAAAATTCTGCACAACAGAGCTTTACATTATTGATGAAAATATTAATAAATAAATCTGACTTCTTCATGCACAAGACTGCTATGGCTGATTTACAACATGCCAATATTCATCCCCCAATAATCAAAACAAGCAAGCACAAACCCCCAAATATTCAAGCCAAATCTATGCCCTTGGTGGCGCCTCTCATTCATTCTGTAGTATGCTGCGGATGGGACTGTAAATTATTTATTTAAATGACACCCGTTTGTTGTTTAATGATCACACTTATTGATCACGATTATTTATATTTTCAAATTGTCAATGATTTAATTAAAAAATATTCACATCTCGTAAGATTTTGCAAATGGCAACATACTGTAAAATGGTATCGTTTTCATATTTTTGGTATTGTGATATTTCAACCCTAGATGGTATTGGTTTTTGGTATCAAGAGCATTTTTACAAGCACCAGTACACATGACCAAGGTATCAGAGAAGATTCCAATACAAGTAACATTATATATCTGGACATCCCTAACGCTATACATATTATATACTGTATATATGTACATATATACACAAATAGATACATTTTAACCTCAATTCTTAATGTTGATAAAATATTTTATAAAAACAAAGCCCATGGGTATTGAGCATACACCACCAAAGTATAATATATCCATTCTTCACTTACCTCATAGTCTTTTCTTGGCAGTATTTCATCATCATCATCATCTTCTTCTCTGGTTTCACCCAGTATTGTCTAAAAAGGAAAAGTCAACCATAAAATCAAGTTAATAGGTTCAGAATATTAAAATACATACTTTAGAAAGTGATAATACCAATCTTAGTGTTTCCTTTTGAGCATGTTGGTTTAACAGGCTGGAAGATGGACACTGCCTACATTTTACAGATGGCCAGTAATGACTGCAAACAATGGACTGACTCATAACACCAGCCAGAACATTTCTGACATTTCACATCATTATACCCACACAATGCAGATGCAACATACTCCTCTATAAATGTAATAATATCTTATATCAAAAATAATTATTAAAAAAACATTAAATCAGGTCTATATTTATTATAGGAAATAAAGGTTGTGTTTAATGGCTTAATAACGTAATAGTTTAGTAGCTGCTTATCAAGACAGCATTTTAGAGCACTGCCAGTGTTGCCAAAATAATATGATACCCCAAACTGCTGTACTGGCCCATGATACCAAAAAACGCCGTCTAGATAGGGAGGTTAGGTTTTTATAACACAGCCACAGTTACACCCTCACACTCACACTCACACTCCGTGATAATGCAGAAACACTGTTTGAATCACCGACATGTTGAGTTTTCGGCAGTCTTTATCTTTAATTGTTAAACTCATTGTTAATGTACACATGACTGCCAGTGAGTTTGGATGGAGAACATCATGAGAAGCATCATTATTGTATCAGAAAGCGTGCTCGTTTATTAAATTAGCAGGGCTGCTATACAGAACAGATCATACAAATAAATGATGTCATACCAGCTCCTCTGGTGTTCTGGTTTCGCCTTCATTGCAGCAGAATTTACAACACAAGCATCCTCTGCACGCCATCTTCTACAACACGCACACATACATACATACATACATACATACAGCTCAGCTCAGCAGCAGCTCACGCGCATCACATGACCAACACAGACCACAGCTTACGCATTCAAGCGCTCACCAGCTGCGCAGATATCACGCAAACACACTGGATTCAAGCAATAAATCACTGCGTAAGTTTAACGCATACTGCTGTTTTCTGTGTCACTGCTGTGTGAGTAATGAAAATGAAAGCGGTTAAATTCAGTATCAGAATCAGAATCAGAATCAGCTTTATTGCCAAGTATGCTTACACATACAAGGAATTTGTCTAGGTGACAGGAGCTTCCAGTCTACAACAATACAAACAATACCAAAAACAGCATCAAGACATAGGTAATACTGTATGTTACCATATGTATATGTAAATTATAAATGTATCAACATTTTGCTACAACAAGCACACAAATAAAAAACAATAAATAAAAAAATTGTCAAAATGTTGATATAATTTGCTTTACAATAAATTTCCTGGATATGAGTATTTTGTTTTTCTAAACAAAAATATAAAACTTCAAGAATAGATAGATAGATGGATGGACGGACGGACGGACGGACAGACAGACAGACAGACAGACAGACAGACAGACAGACAGACAGACAGACAGACAGACAGATAGACAGATAGATAGATAGATAGATAGATAGATAGATAGATAGATAGATAGATAGATAGATAGATAAGATTAAAGATAACATGCACTATACTAAAACAAATAATTGAACACAATACGAAAAATGTAACATTACATAATATAAAAAAAATATATCATTTTCTTTGTGGACCTGTGCACATGTGCCTTTGTCTTAAGCATGATATCTCATTTAATATTAATGACTACATATTGTGTTACCACCATAGATGATGACAACCCCTACATCCAATAGGAAGGCGTTTTGATCTGGTGTGGGCGTATCTCTTAGATGAAGGGGCGTGCCATATGTAAACACTACCCTTCTCTTGACCAGGCTTGCGAGACACGCACTTCTGTCCGATTCAGCGGGTAGTACAGCGCCACCCTGGGACAGAAGCATCTCCACACATAACTTCTGGAGACTCGGGTAAAGCTCGAAGGTAATGAATGAATGGCATCTTTAAATTATTACATAGAATCCTGGCATGGGGCCCTTGTGATTGTTTTGGTTTCGGTACTACTAGTTCAGAGACCTGTGCAGTCGTGCGGATCCGGATGCCCCCCGGATAAGACCCCCTCTCTTGCAATGGACAATATCAAACTATGTTCAAATTATTTCTAAAACGGGTTAACATGCCACTCTATACGCTATTATCGCTTGGTTTACAACACATTTATTTAAATACCGCCTATTATTTAAAGCACGTGTCTACCTTAAATGTGTCAAATAACTCATAGACTTCATTACATTCAGATAATATAACATCGTAATCATATTAATCAATCGTTCTGTAGACTGCTAATAACCATTCACTTTTATGATACAGTGGAGTCTGACAGCAATTGTTACATTTGCATTGTCTTCGAGTCTATAACTCTTAACTACTAATCTACCAGCCTTCCTTTGGTTGAGTAACATGCATATGTGCCAACAGTAGGTTTAACTTTACCTTTAATAGACTTATAATAAGAAAGAAAAACAGAGGTTGGACATATTTGTAACACATACCATTATATTTAAGTGCACATATCAATGTAATAACCTAACAGCATTGCTATAAAGCAACTGTTTTATGTCAGATATTTTAAAGATTATAAAGTCATTTAATTTGGTGCAGGGTTCACATACTTTTTCTTTCCACTGTATCTTAAATTGAGGTTTTCGTTTGAAATGTCTTTCCAAGTTCACTTTTTCTAAAGCAGAAAGAAAACTTTTCTCAACACATGTAACACTGCATAGATTACTGTATCCCATATAACAATGACCTCGACTTGACCTTCCATTTATCAAGTGACAAATGAATGGCAGTTTTTAAACATATCTTTACTGACTCATTTCATGACTTATTATTTGAATTGACTGTCAGAAGTTAAGACAAAACATAATAAAAAATGTCAAAATGTACACAAAACTGAATATGTAAATGCCAAGCTTATTATTTGATGCCACACAACAATGTAGTCCATGGAATAGTGCATACTTCTTCACATACTATTTTTATAAATTGTATTCAGGATATAGTGTATAATGCACAGTATTCATTAAGTAGTAAGCTAGCATTATATTCTGAACATAGCAAGTTTCATCACTCTAGCTTGTTTTGGGATTTAAATAAATAATTCACCCTAAAATACAAATGATGTCAAAATGTACTCACTATCATGTTGTTCCAAACCCGTTAGGCTTGTTATCTTCCGTGGAACGCAAAAGAGATGTTTAAAGGATTAGTTCACCCAAAAATGAAAACTCTCTCATCATTTACTCACCCTCATGTCATCCCAGATGTGTATGACTTTCTGTCTTCTACAGAACACTAACGCATATTTTTAAAAGAATAGCTCAGCTCTGTAGGTCCATACAGTGCAAGTGAATGGTGATGGTGACGAGGATTTAAATTTTGGGTGAACTATCCTTTTAACATAATGTTGACACTGCTCTTTTCCATACAATGAATGTAAATGGTGACCATGAGTACCATAGAAGTAGTCCATATGACTTGTGTGCTTTATATAAGACTTCTGAAGCCAGCTTTATGTAAAGAAAAGACGTTATTCACTGATAATTTTATTATCACTTTGGGTCCGAAATCTCATTTGCATTCAGGGACAGTATATTAAAATATGTTGCATCAAGAAGTTTAGCGCTGATTTAGCATCGATGATGCCATCTTGTATCTTTTCTCATGCACCAAATTTAAATATGTGCTTTTCATTTTGCACTAATGATGTTTGAGAGCTAGGGGAGATTTTCAGTGAATAACAATTTACTGTTCTGCCTGTTCCTCACACATAGCTATAGTTTGATTCAGTACAGTAGACTTGAAATATAGTGCACGATACTGTTTATTTAGTTTTTTCAGAGCCCCTGGTCACAACTCACTTTAATTATATGAAAAAGAGCAGTGTGACCTTTCTGTCTAACATCTCTGATTGTTGTCTAATGAAGAAAGAAACTCAAATGGGCAAGTAATTGATGACAACATCATAATTTTTGCTTGAATTATCCCTTTAAAAAACACAAAGGTGTTTTGAGACATTACAACACAATTGACATTAGCCTAGCTCCATGAGATCAGGTGATGTTTTGTTATTGTGTTGTTCAACCACAGGCACAGGAAACATGGTGAACCAAAGAGCAGACGTTGGTTGGCAGTCATCTAAGAGTGAATCGAGTGGGGCCAGTAACAGTGGAGAGAGCTCTAAAGAGAGCTCCAGGTGCTCCACACCGGTACTGGACGCTGACCGTACTGACCGCCTGCGGGACAAAATGAAACGGCGGACAGAGTCCGGTGACCGCTGGTTCTCCCTTGAGTTCTTCCCACCTCGCACGACCTCTGGAGCTGTCAATCTCATCTCTAGGTAGGCAAGAAAAGAAAAGGCTGTTTTTTTTTTTACGTTTTTGTAATTGGGCGAATCTCACAAAACCCGTTAAGGACATGTCTGTGTGATATTTGATTCAATCAGAATCAAATAGTCCAGAGCACTGTGGAATTAGTATATATATATATATACAGTACTGTGTAAAGGTTTTAGCCACTGGTGAAAAATGTTGCATTGTAAGGATGTCTTCAAAAATAATGACATAAAAAGTTTTCATTTATCAATTAATGTCATGCAAAGTCCAATAAACTTAAAAAAGCTAAATCAATATTCAGTGCGATCACCTTTGCCTTCAAAACAGCACCAATTCTCCTTGGTACATCTGGACACAGTTTGTCTTGGTTGTTGGCAGATAGGATGTTCCAAGCTTCTTGGAGAATTTGCCACAGTTCTTCTATCTATTTAGGCTCTCTCAATTACTTCTAACTCTTCATTTAATCCCAGACTGACTCCATGTTCAGTAGGGGGTCTGATGGGACCATGCTATCTGTAGGGCTCCCTGTTCTTCAATTCTATTCTATTTAAAATACTAATGTTTGGGAGTCTAATATTTATATTTCCTATTGACACACTAAAGCTGAAGATATTCATAACTATCTTAAGATAAATGTTTTTGTGAAACATCTTATGTGTCTAAGACTTTTGCACAGTATTGTTTATATATAAAATTAAGCAATATCACATGAGCAAGAGTGTGATATGGCCTACATCAGCACTGTGTATATATCTGGCAGGCTTGGCACAGTACTGAGCAAAAGTCATAGGCAAATAAGATGTTTAACAAAAACATTTGTCTTAAGATGGTTATTTATATCTTCAGCTTTAGTGTGTCAATAGGAAATATAAATGTTGGAATCCCAAACATTTCTTCTGCAAATAGAATAGAATAGAAGAACAGGGAGCCCTGCAACAGATAGCGTGGCCGCACAGAGCCCGACCCACTGAACATTGATTCTGGGATTACATGAAGAGACAGAAGCAATTGAGAAATATATAGAAGAAATGTGGTGAATTCTCCAAGAAGCTTGGATCATCCTATCTGCCAACAACCAAGAAAAACTGTGTCCAGGAGTCCCTGGGAGATTTGGTGCTGTTTTGAAGGCAAAGTTGGTCACACCAAATATTGTGTGTTTACTAGATATAATATGTTTCTTAGACTTTGGATGATGTTAATTGAAAAAAGAAAACTAATTATGGCACCATTTTTGAAGAAATCCTCACTATGCAACATTTTTCACAAGTGCCTAAAACTTTTGCACACTAATATATATATATATATATATATATATATATATATATATATATATATATATATATATATATATATATATATATATATACTGTATATGCAATTTAATTTAATTACAATGTAATTAAAATAATGTTACAATATCTTAATGGTCCTCTTAATGGTCCACAGCCTTCAATTTCTTTTGCAAAATGTGATAATTTTTTATCTAAATATATTTTAGAAAAGGAAATCAAAGTAAATTGACTATATTTTTAGTTTTTGATACACAGCATATCAATGATAAAAAAACTTCATTAAATATGAACATACCACTAAATCGCAATAACCCAAGATGACCAAGTAAAATGTAGCATATTTAAATGACACATTTTTTGACACATTTTGTATGTCACACCTCTTAACTTCCTGCATAGTTATTATCACAATAGTGTAACATTTAAACCAAACTGCAAGGAAAAATGTAATAAAAACTATAATAACCCTGAACTGTACATAATTCTTTGAGATTCACCAAACTAAGTGCTACTAATTGCAATATATTGTCCTTGTGCGTTAGATTTGACCGCATGGGTTCTGGCGGTCCTCTCTTCATTGACATCACCTGGCACCCCGCTGGAGATCCGGGCTCGGACAAAGAAACGTCTTCTTTGATGATAGCAAGCACAGCAGTCAATTACTGTGGCCTGGAGAGTGTCCTGCATTTGACATGCTGCAATCAAACGAAAGAGAAGATCACAGCACATTTAAACAAAGCCAAGCGGCTCGGCTTAAAGAATATCATGGCTCTAAGGGGAGGTACGACTTAAAGAAAAAAGACAACATGGTTATGTTCAGAGTGGAATACTAGTTATACTGCTTACAGCATACTGTACTGTACAGTATTCACTGTATGATGCCCACTATTTTAGTTTGTGAAACAGTATACATTATGAAAGCGATAATGTAACACTAGTCACAGTATTGACAAGCTGTGTGTTCATTATCCAGTAGTTCTCAAATAAATACATGGACATGAAATATTAATTTAGTTGAAATTATTTGATTATATTACAAAAGATACAAGAGACATGAAACTAGCACATATATGAAGAAAATCTGTTGCTTTGGACAACAGTATATTATACCATTTACCATTCATTATACAAAAATATTTGACCACAGAATGCTGCAAATGACCAATTAGAATCCAGTATTTTGCACTGTACGTTTTAAACTGCATTATGCTACGTTGTCTTCACATGACCTTATGATGTTGCATATTTATGTTTGGCAAGTAGCATCCAGTTATCACCTTGAAAATAAATAGATTTGCATTTTTTATTCTTTTTTTAATGTAAAGTCTTAACTCTTGGCAGTCCAGTCAAATAATGAGTGAAGGAGATGTTAAAAATCAAAGCTGGATAATACTTCTGGGTAATTTGTAACACTGGAAATGGAAGTGAGCACAATACATAACATACTGCATACTAAAAGTTAAAGGACAAGGGATTTGTAGGAACTTAGCAAAATTAAGAGAAGTGAAAGTAAGTTGGTTGTAAAAGAAATTGTTCTGTTGTTGCAGATCCTGTTGGTGAACAATGGGTGGAGGAAGACGGAGGTTTCAACTTTGCCACAGATCTGGTCAAACACATTCGCTGTGAATTTGATGACTACTTTGATATCTGTGTGGCAGGTGAGAATCACACAGAGAGAGAATGAATGGTGTTTGTTGAGGCAAGCATCAGTATTACTGTTCTTCAGAAAATGTAAGTCATGTTTGTTCATCATGATTTCTGCATGATCCTTGAACATTTCAAACCCTCCACGACTGTAATGACAGGTTACCCCACGGGTCATCCTGAGGCAGAGAGCTATGAAGAAGACCTCACGCACCTGAAGGAGAAGGTTGATGCAGGTGCACACTTCATTGTCACTCAGCTCTTCTTCAGAGCAGAAACCTTCCTCAAGTTCGTCAAAGACTGTCGGGCCATTGGTATCACCTGCCCCATTTTGCCAGGAATTTTCCCCATCCAGGTACAAAGATACATGTACTCACCCCACAGGATATACAAATTTAATTTGAATTGATCTGGCCACACTCACGAGATGTAAAAATTGTAATTTGAATTCAGTTGGCCACACCCATCAGGTATTTCATTTGAGTTGGTCACGCCCACATTGCATTGAATTGCAATTTGAACTGCCCACACCCTAAGGATATTGAATTTAAATTTGAATTGAATTGGCCACACCCACAAAATTGGTAACTAGAATTTGAATTTAACTGGCCACACCCATATATTGAATTGTAATTAGCCATGCCCACAGAATGTTGAATTGGAATTTAAATTGAATTGACCACACCCATCGTATACTGAATTCGAATTTTCAAACCCATAGAATGTGGAATTTGAATTGACCACTCCCATAGGGTATTGCGTTTGAATTGGCCATACCTAAAAAAAAAAATAACATTTTCAAAAAAACATTTTCATTGATTCACACAACAAACAAAGTAAAGCAAAACATATTTATATAAAATCAAAATTTAAGCCTCTGGGGTCTGAGGATGTTTTGAGCTCTGGAGAAGTTTTGACATGCCTTGACATTTGTTCTTTTTTCAGTTGCTTAAAAACATAATAATAGCTAAACTCTGATAACACTGTATTCAGCACAAACTGGGCTACAATAATATGTGAGCAACATTTGTGAACATGTTTGTATTTTTGAGAAAATAACATTTATGCACGGTTTTTGAAAAAACTAAAATTTTAAGTCACTGAAATAAGGTCATATAACACATAATAAACATTTGTCCACAAGACTTTTGAGAACTGGATCTTGTAGCCTAGAGTTTTTGCTTCAAAATTATGTGAAAACCATCCTGATCACTCATTCATACAAAACAATATAGTAATTGAACTTTTGTAAGACAATTTTAGTGTTGAAAGGTCATTTGCGAGGAGGCAAGAATGATCATGAATATGGATTGCGATTCACACATGAAGAGACAAAAGACGCCTCCCCTGGGCCTATCAATGAGGAATGTGACAGAAAGAGAATGAATCTGAGGAGACTTAATGATAAAAATCAAGTTTTAAGTTAAAATAAGTAATCTGAGTATACACTTTCTTTTATATAAAGACTTTACTTAATTTTATACCTACACTACCGTTTAAAAGAAGTCTCTTCTGCTCACCAAGAATGCATTTTTTGATCCAAAATACAGTAAAAACATTGTGTGAACTATTTTTACAATTTAAAAGAACAGTTTTCTATTTGAATATTTTGTAAAAATGCATCAGTGTATGTCTAATATGACATTTTTAAAAAATTACTGCTTGCACCTAAACTTTAGTGCAATTATTTGCTAAGGAATTAAACATTTTACTTTTTCTCATACTTAGGGGACTTTTTTATATATATAATATTTATCCCCTTTTCTCCCAATTTGGAATGCCCAATTCCCACTACTTAGTAGGTCCTTGTGGTGGCTCGGTTACTCACCTCAATCCGGGTGGTGTTGAACAAGTTCCAGTTGCCTCCACTTCTGACACAGTCAATACGCGCATCTCATCACGTGACTCATTGTGCATGACACAGTGGAGGCTCATGCTGCTCTCCGTGATCCACACACAACTTACCATGCGCCCCATTGAGAGTGAGAACCACTAATTACAACCACAAGGAGGTTACCCCATGTGACTCTACCCTCCCTAGCAATCGGGCCAATTTGGTTGATTAGGAGACCTGACTGGAGTCACTTTTAAAGACCAAACCTCTAACCTTAAAGGGGCATTTAGGCACTGGATGATACGGCAATCTTTTATGTATACGGACACCTAGTTACTATTGACATAGTTTTTGATTACCAATAGAAATTTGCTATTCGCAGTAAGAAGATATTAATGAATTCAGTGAGACATGACTGATACTGCACATTGTGGAGCTTGTTAAGAGGTGTCTGGTGGTCAATAAAATTGGTGAAAAAATGTACTAAACTTGCATTGAAACAGGGACCAGAGCCATATCTAGAGACCAGAATATTATAGTGACTTAAGGAGCAGGGGTTTAATTGGTATGAAATTGCAGTAAATATCTTGCGTTTCCTGCTCAGGGGTATCACTCTCTGCGTCAGCTGGTTAAACTCTCCAAACTGGAAGTGCCAGAGGAGATCACACAGGTTGTTGAGCCCATTAAAGATAATGACGCTGCCATCAGGAACTACGGCATCCAGCAGGCAGTGGAGATGTGCAAGGTTCTGCTGAACAGCGGTGAGGTGCCAGGACTGCACTTCTACACACTCAATAGAGAAGTGGCCACCATGGAGGTGCTCAGACAGCTGGGTTTATGGGCAGAAGATCCACGGTGAGTGAATGACTGATGTGTCATAAAGGCAGGATTGGTCTTTTTTTCTTTCTTCTTTATAATGTCGAATACTACATGGGGGGGGGTCATGAGATTCAAATTTACACTGAACAAATATGTTCTTTAGGCGACCTCTGCCCTGGGCTATCAGTGCTCATCCAAAGCGTAAGGTAGAAGATGTCAGACCGATCTTTTGGGCTTCTCGACCCAAGAGCTACATCTACAGAACACAGGATTGGGACGATTTCCCCAATGGAAGATGGTACAGTTTTCTATCACATTTCTCAGCTCACAAGACTTTGAGTCTGTTTGTGTGAGTAGTTTAATATGTAGAGGCCAAACAAATCTCATCAAGTTAATTAAAGTGTCTGCCATTTTTAGGGGAAACTCCTCCTCACCTGCTTTTGGTGAGCTGACCGACTATTACCTGTTCTACCTGAAGAGTAAGTCTTCTAAAGAAGCTCTGCTGCAGATGTGGGGAGAGGAACTAACCAGTGAGCAGAGTGTTTATGAAGTCTTCACTGACTACATCACCGGCCAACCCAACCGCAATGGACACAAGGTAGAGTGATGTATGGAAATGAATGATTCCACTTAAATTAATAGTTTGCCCTAAAATGAGAATTTGGTCATTATTATCTCACCCTAATATCACTTCAAACCTGTATGTGTTTTTGTTTTGTTTTTTTGCCACATTATGAAAGGTAAATAGGCAAATATTTCTGTTGTCATAGCACTGTGGATATAGTAACACTATCGGAGTATTGTATTACAGTTTTTCAACCACATCGGCGTAAGAATCCAAACATTTAAGAACTGCTGTTGGAAGCAAATGTCATGAAAATCCTTTGTCTCCAACATTTTTAAAAGAAGAAACCTAAATGAAATAGTAGCTGCTCTAAATAGGACCCGGTAATGGCTGTGTGAACTGCTATTGAAAGAGAATGACAGAAAAATCAATGTCATTGTTTCATTCTATATGTGTCCTAAATTCCCTTAGAATGTCCTGCAAGTTATAGATTACATATACATGTATGCATTTGGCAGACGCTTTTATCCAAAGCGACTTACTTATTACAGGGACAATCCCCCCGGAGCAACCTGGAGTTAAGTGCCTTGCTCAAGGACACAATGGTGGTGGCTGTGGGGATCGAACCAACGACCTTCTGATTAACAGTTGTGTGCATTAGCCCACTACACCACCACCGGTGAATTTGTATATGATATCTAATTGCTTCCTGTAGGTGATGTGTTTGCCATGGAACGATGATCCTCTAGCTCCAGAGACCAATCTGTTAAAGGATGAGCTAGAGAAGGTGAACCGCAGAGGTGTGCTCACTATTAACTCTCAGCCCAACATTAACGGCAAAGCCTCATCTGACCCCATCGTGGGCTGGGGACCTGCAGAAGGATATGTCTTTCAGAAGGTCAGACAAAACACTATTAAACACTGTTAAAGAAATAGTTTACCCAGAAATTAAAATTCTTTCATTGTTTACTCATGCTGACTCATGTCATTCCAAACCTGAATGACTTTCTATCTTGCCTATAACACAAAAGCACAAGTTTATATAGAATGTTGACACTGCTGTTTTCCATACATTGAAAATAAATGGGGACGGGTGCTGTCGAGCTCCAAAAAAGGCATCATGAAAATGTGCTTTTACAGAGGTCTATATGACTTTGTGCTGTATTCAAAGTCTTCTGAATCATGATGTTAGCTTTGTGTGAGAATTTCAAAGTTTTTATCATGATTGAACTATCCTTTTAAATTACTTACAATTGAATGTAATGAATCTGCATTCAGAGGTTATTTGGCTTAGTAGCTCTTGACAAACAAAATGGTGATTTGAGAAACTTTATCTAAAAATGTATTTACCCTTGTGTTGTGTTTGTTTGTGCCTTTTGTGTTCCTGGTCAAAAATGACTGGCCAGCTAAAATTGTTTATAAATCTCTCATATTGCATATATTATCACTAGATATTGCCTTATATCTTTTTGTCAACTTCTTGGGTAGCTCAGCGAATATTGATGCTGACTACCACCCCTGGAGTCACGAGTTCGAATCGAGGGTGTGCTGAGTGACTCCAGCAACCTTGGTCTCATAAGCAACCAAAATTGGCCTGGTTGCTAGGGAGGGTAGAGTCACATGGGGTATCCTCCTTGTGGGTACGATTAGTGGCTCTCGCTCTCAATGGGGCATGTGGTAAATTATGCGTGGATTGCAGAGAGTAGTGTGAGTTTCCACATGCTGTGAGTCTCTGCTGTGTCATGCACAACAAGCCATGTAATAAAATGCATTGATTGACAGTCTCAGAAGCAGAGGCAACTGAGACTTGTTCTCCGCCACCCAGATTGAGAGGAGTAACTGCGTCACCGCGAGGACCTACTAAGTAGTGGCAATTGGGCATTCCAATTTGGAAGAAAAAGGGGATTAAAAAAGATGAGATAGCCATGTGATATACAGTACTGTATATTTATTAGTAGAATACAATAAGCAAGTTGTTTCACTCTGAGACCAAACAACATGAATATAATAAACATGTATTTTTGTTATGTTTTTTCTTATTACTTCTTGAAATATACTTGGAACATAACATTGAAAATGGAATATCATACCCTACAGAAGACAATCCTGATTCAAACAAGCCCAAACACAACATAAAATGATGTGTAGATATTGAAATGTTCCTTAAAGTGTACATGGAAAGACGATGCACAAAAAGGCACTCAACACACATGTGTGTGTTTGCGTGTATGTGTGTGTACACATGTCCGAAGACTTTTTTGTACAAGCGTACATGCACATAAAGTGGCAAGAAAACGTATGTGAACCCTTGGGAATTTGGTTTTCTGTATTAATTGGTCAAAAATTTGATATCATCTTCATCAAAGTAACAAGTATAGACAAACAACAATGTGCCTAAGATAACAACACACAAACAATAATAATACTTAATGTCTTTGTTGAACACATTCCATTAAACATTCACAGTCCTGTGAAAAGGTAAGTGAACCCCTATACTAATGACTTGAACAAAAGCTAATTTAGGAGTTGGTTTGTAGGTGTGGATTCGATTTTGACTCAAAAAGCACTCAAACATTTTTAGTTTACTGTTCACAAGAAGCATTTGCTGATGTGGATCATGGCTTGCAAAAAAAATATCTCAGAAGACCTAGTTGCAAAGTTTTCTTGAAAAGCTTAGATATTCATCTGTCCACAGTTAGGCAAATTGTGTATATAAATGTAGACAATTTAGTACTGTGGCTACTCTCCCTAGAAGTGGCAATCCAGTCAAGATGACTCAAAGGGCACAGCACACAATGCTCAATGAGGTAAAAAAAAAAACCTAGAGTGACAGCTAAAGACTTTAAGAAATCATTGGAACTGGTTAACATTTCTAACATTTCTATGCACCTGAAGTTAACCAAAGACCACCTTGACACTCCACAACACTACTGGGAAAATATTTTGTGGACTCTTGAAATTAAGGATTAATTTTTTTTGGAAGAACACACAGCACTACGTATAGTGTAAAAAGGACACTGCATGCCAACATGAAAACATCATCACAATGGTGAGGTACGGTGGAGGGATCATCATGATTTGGGGCTGCTTTACTCCTTCAGGGCCTGGAACGCTTGCCATCATTAAGGGGAAACATGAATTCCCAAGTTTATCAAGATACAGGATAATGTCATGGTGGTTGTGCACCAGCTGAAGCTCAGTAGAAGTTGGGTGATGCAGCAAATTACCCTAAACATCGAAGTAAATCCACTACAGAATGGACTTTTTTTTTTTAAATCCACCTTTTGGAGTGGCCCGGTCAAAGCCCAGACCTTAACCCAATAGAGATGCTGTGGAATGACCTAAAAAGAGCCGTTCACACCAGACATCCTAAAATATGGCTGAGGTGAAACAATTCTGTAAGGAAGAACGATCCAAAATTCCTTCTGAACGTTGTGCAGTTCTAATCCGCAGCTACCGGAATCGCTTGGTTGAGGTCATTGCTGTCAAAAGAGGATTGACCAGTTATTAATGCAGAAAATCATCTAATTCCAAAGGGTTTACATACTTTTTGTTGCCACTGTATGTGCTCATCCAATGGATCAACATGTTCCTGAATGCTCAATTGTTCTCTTTTTTTTATAATCTCACCATTAATTTCCAATGGCCAGTCATTTATACCCAGGAACACCACAGGAGTAATAAAAATTCCATAAACCAATAACGTTTTATGAAAATTGTCTATTTTTTTTAAATCCAGCCTAAAGAATTAATTGTGTCAAAATGACTGGAACACAACATGATGGTTAACTCTTAGATGTTTTGGAATTGGTTTACCACCCCCCTTTATTCATCATATATTTTACCTTTTAATATCAACAGGCGTACCTGGAGTTTTTCACATCAAGTGAGAATGTTACTGCACTTCTGCAAGTGTTAAAGAAATATGAACCTCGTGTGAACTACCATATTGTCAATGTGCAGGTAAATCACCAGGTACCCCCCTCAAAGAACCTCCCTACATTTTATAATATACAGTTTTTCCATTGACATTTTGAAATCTTGTTTTTAGGGCAGGAATATCACGAATGCCCCTGACATGCAGCCCAACGCTGTGACGTGGGGGATATTTCCTGGACGGGAAATTATTCAGCCCACTGTGGTGGATCCAGTCAGCTACATGTACTGGAAGGTGATGATTTTTTCAGCATCTTTTCTTTTCTTGTCTACTGGCTACATAGGTAGCAGCTTTCTAAGGCAGTATCCTAAACGACATGGAACTTTGTATGATATTGTATCAGTATCAATGTTCTGAAGAAAAAGCGCACTTGCTTGTTTACGTTATTTAATATCCACTCTAAAATGCAGAGGTCGGCAACTTTTTTGACATGGAGTGCAATTTTTTATTTTCCTGGTAATCTTGATGTAATCCTTCCTCATGATCACGCAGCGTGATTTCACCAGCTGATAGGGAGGCTAAACACTATTAAAGTGTGACTAGACTCACGCTGCACTGCAAGCCATTCACGCATCACAAGACATTCAACTATTTATCCCTTTTCGATGAGTCTTACCTGCACAATCCTAAAACTTTATTTCCAGGTTTAGTTTATATTTTGAATAGATTTTTGAACCCCACAATGTGGGTTTATGTTTTTCTTTTAATTGTTTAATGTAATTTTGAGTGTGACCATGGTTTAAGGTTGGTGTACATGTATGCTAGGATTAATAGTGGTGTTTACCTTATTTCATGATGTGTTGTTCTGAAAGCAAAAAAAAAAGTATGAAACGCGAATGTTCTTGCATGATTAACCGAAAGTGAAGCATGAATGGCTTGCACGCGTTGCACGAGTCTGTTGGGTATACTGCAGTCTTGTCACATTTTAACTTTTTGTTTAGCATCCCATTCAGCTCATGAAAACACACTGTGTGATCATGAGGAAGGATTACATCAAAATGTAGATTGGAATGCAGGTGTGGAATTTATATACTGGTGGCCAAAAGACAGAAAAAAAGGCCAAAAAACAGCACCATCACTATTTGAAAAAAGTCATTTTTGATCAAATCTAGACAGGCCCCATTTCCAGCAGTCATCACTGCTACACCTTATCCTTGAGTAATCATGCTAAATTGCTAATTTGGTACTAGAAAATCACTTGCCATTATATCAAACACTGCTGAAAGCTATTTAGTTCATAAAATGAAGCTTAACATTGTCTTTGTTTTTGAGTTGGCAGTATGCAATATACTGGCATGTCTTAAGGTCAATATTAAGTCAAAAATGGCAAAAAAATATTTTTCAGATTTTGCTTTTTCAGAAGGAAATTGGTACTTTAATTCACCAAAGTGGCATTCAACTGATCTCAAAGTGTAGTCAGGACATCACTGATGTAAAAAAACAGACGTTTGAAAAAGTTAAAAAAAAGAAGCAGCTTTCTCTAAAAACTGCCATAAAACTGAAGATTTCATACAAAGGTGTACACTACAAGACAAAGGACAACTGGCTCTAACGAGCCAGTTGTGGAAGGCCAGATGTACAACTAAACAAGAGGATAAGTACATCAGAGTCTCTAGTTTGAGAAATAGATGCCTCACATGTCCTCAGCTGACAGCTTCATTGAATTCTACCCGCTCAACACCAGTTTAATGTACAACAGTAAAAAGAAGACTCAGGGTGCAGGCCTTATGGGAAGAATTGCAAAGAAAAAGCCACTTTTGAAACAGAATATCAAAAAGGAAAGGTTCGAGTGGGCAAAGAAACACAGACATTGGACAACAGATAATTGGAAAAGAGTGTTATGGATCTTAACCCCATTGAGCTTTTGTGGGATCAGCTAGACTGTAAGGTGCGTGAGAAGTGCCCGACAAGACAGACACATCTATGGCAAGTGCTACAGGAAGTGTGGGGTGAAATGTCACCTGAGTATCTGAACAAATTGACAGCAAGAATGCCAAGGATCTGCAAAGCTGTCATTGTTACATGTGGAGAATTTATTGATGAGAACTCTTTGAAGTAGTTTAAGAAGAAGAAGATTTTTTTCAAATTGTAATAGTAATTTCTCATGTTATTAATGTCCTGACTATACACTGTGAGCAGTTGAATGACACTTTGGTGAATAAAAGTACCAATTTCTTTCCATAAGAGCAAAATCTGTACATTATTCCAAACTTTTGGCCACCAGTGTATAAATAAAATAGTCTACTCCTCTCTCGCCGTTGATGGCGTGCCAGTGATTACCCCTCCGCGTGCCAATTCTGGCACACATTCAATAGGTTGCTGACTCCTGCTATAGTGAGTGTTGCATAGTTTGCTCTATGAGGAAGACATGAGTGAAATCAGACACAGATGAAGACAATATTCTGCATCTAATATGATGTTATTATGCATTTCTTTCCTGAATGATGAAAAAATAAACTACTTGAAATCTGATCTGACCGCTCAGCCTGAGACTCATTACATTCTTACAGTAGGTGTTGAAGGAGGTGTTTAAATTACACCATCCACATGTGACACTTCCAAAGTCCTCACATATACACATTCTCCCAGTTTAAACAACCTTGTCACTTTTACGAGTGCACTCACCATTTTTATCCTGCTGATAAGAGCAGAGCTGAGCTGTAGTAAAAGATAATTTGGGTCTGTTTTACAGGACGAGGCCTTTGCTTTGTGGATTGAACAGTGGGCAAAGCTGTACGAGGACGAATCACCATCGCAAATGATCATTCAGTACATCCATGACAACTACTTCCTCGTCAACCTTGTGGACAACGACTTCCCTCTGGACAACTGCCTTTGGCAGGTCATTGAAGACATGTTTGCGCTGCTGGACTCGCCTCCAGAATCTCTGGACGAGAGAAGCGGATCATAGCATCACAGAGCACAAAAGTCTGTCATTGCTGCTGTTTCATCCAGAGACAAACTTGGGATGTGCCCGAAGCTGAATACCTTATTCGGAGAGGCACGAATAATGACTTCAAAATTAATAACTGATTCATCTGAATAATATAAAATATATTCATATGAATGATTATCCAAGAGGCACAAGGATAAAGCGCATTTAAAAAAAACATTTTATGTAAACCTTACGAATGAAAATGCACACGTTGTGATTTCAAATCGGATGAGCGTTCTCAACTCTTTTTTTTTTTCAGTCTGTTAATTTAGCATGTCTGGAGCTTATCAAGTGTAACATTAAGGCCTTGTTCAGACTGCCACTCAAAAATCCTAGTTTTTGTATATCCAGATTTTATCCAGATGAGTTTTTGAAAACCACATGAAATCTGATTTGGTTTTTGGGAGATGGTTTCAAATGCGATTGAAATCAGATTTTTTTTTCAGATGTGTCTGGCTGCTCATTTCGGACTCTTAACATGACACACAATGATGACATCAAAAATCGGTGACTGCAGCATGGAACATCACAATATTTACCAGTCTCCTCCGTCGCTGAGTTTTTCTTGTTCGACGGAGGAGTTCTGCACCACGACTGGACAGGGCGTTAATTTGTAGAGCGAGATGATGCACCTCCATTTTTACTGCCTCTTTTTTTAAAGCATCGTCACGTGGGTACGCCTACGTCATTACCAAAGCAACCCATGCAGATAGATTGGTTACGTCTGAACGTAAAAATCTGATTTGATCACTTGCAATTAATAGTGCGGACAGTCTGCCTGAAAAGATCTGATTTGAGAAAAAATCTGATTTGCCTGCAGTCTGAACATAGCCCAAGATCTGACATCATATACACTTTCGACTTGTTGAAATGTCTATGTTAATGTATCACACGATTCACACGTGATTCTCATGTATTCATTTATATCCTTAACCTGAGCACGATGTTCAATTCCTGACCTGAAGTGATGATTTCACATCGGAGCATGTCTATCCATCTTTTAAAGTTGACCAAATGGGGGAAAGTGTGCGGTGGGGCTCTAAAGTGGCCCCCTTGAAAATGGCCATGTATGATAGCCTCTGTAGCACCCCCATTTTCACCTACATTCACCATAATTGGTGTGTATATATATATATATATATATATATATATATATATATATATATATATATATATATATATATATATATTTATATATATTAGGGCTGTCGATTTAAGGCATTAATACAGTGCGATTAATTTGACTAAAAAGAACTCGTTAAAAAAAATTACGTAATTAATCGCAATGCCCTCGGACCGTCATATGGAAGATTCCTGAGAAATGCAAGCTTGTAGTACCACCTGTTTACTTCAGAGGGCAGTAAGTGACACTTCAACTGTGTGGCAATGCAGTTTATACAGTGAAGAAAAACACCCTTGAGCAGCAGAACAACACAGACATGTGTTACATTCTTGCGTTCAAAACACTTGATGGAGCTCAAATCCAAACTAAGGGATCTCAATATGTGTTCCAAGTATTAAACTATATTTAACTTGACACAGTGACCTTAAAAATGTATGTTTATGATGCAGCGCACCCGAGACACTACACAAGCATATATATTTGACACAGCTGTACATTGACAGGTCCTTAAACAGAATAATTATCTGAATATTTTTTTCGTTTATTTATATATATATATATATATATATATATATATATATATATATATATATATATATAATTGTTAAATATTTTAAGATACTAATGTATCATTATTATTATATCTTCTGTGTACATTGTGTGATTTTGATTAAAATTCAGCTGCAGTGTTGCCAACTATTTTCAATGGAAAGTAGCTAAAGCCTGCTCGAAAAGTAGCTAAATGTCGCCAGATGACGTCATGCGTCATTAGCATATTAATGATGTCATCGCGTCGTATTTGCATTCTGCCTAATTTGTCGGTACTGTAGCCTACTTCAGTTTATAATAACGGTTATCTCCCCTAAACCGTGCTCATACTGTTTTTATATAAGTATATAGCCGAATGTCCATTAAAACGGTTCTCAATTACATATTTTCTGTTAGACAACGGCAGCTGCTATGTGATCACTGATTGGTTCCTGCTAACACAGCGTGCACATGCGCAGCTCATTCATGTCTATGTCCGCTGGCGTGCAGTCAACGGAATGTGCTGTTCCTCTCAGCCGCTCACTGAACAGAGCAGACGCAGCGGGGAAGTAAGACCTCACGCTTGCAGTACTGGCGATATTTGGAATTTGGAAAGTTGCTAAGGTTTGTCCAAAAAGTCGCTAGATTTGTCGCTAGTCGCTTTTTTGAAAAAATGTCGCTAAAGGGGTCGGCAACAATGTTCAGCTGTATGTTTGGTAATGAGGGCTGATCACATTGATGTGGCTATTATGGGTCATGGTCATAGTGCCACCAACTGGTAGCAGGAAATATGGCACTTTTATTAGACTTTGAAATAGCCCTCTTCTGTTAACAAGAATTGCTTCAAAATTCTTTAGAATAATGTCAAGATAATGCTGATGTAAATTTCTAAAGGGATATTTGATATCTTAAATACTGTTGCCATGACAACGCATTGATTGTTAGTATTCCTTTCTATATTTGGGTGTTTTTGAGTCTCTTGGCATGCTTAAAATTTCATAGAATTTGCACACACACCAGAGTCCTCTGACATTAGGGCTAGGCAAAAATCTCAGGGGGGAGGGGGCGTGCAGGGAGGGCTCTAAAACACCCCCTTTAAAATGGGCATGCAAGTTGTTCTTTGTAGCACTTCCATTTTCACCTACTGTCACCAAACATGGTACATATATTGTTCTCACCAAGCCGGACAACTTTCATAATTATAATCATTAGCTCCGCCCAACAGGAAGTTGGCCATTTTGGATTTTCTTAATATCGCAAGCTCTGAACTTTAAATAGTTCTCCTTGGGGATTCATGTGACTGGAACCAAATTTGTGCAACATCATGCCAAGACATTGTAGATGCTATATTGTGAGCAGATTTTTAATATTTTGAACGGTGTCACCATAGCAAAGCAATACATTTATGCCTAAAAATGTGAAACATGAAGTATAATTTTCTGTGTACATTGTATAATTTTTATGAAAATTCAGCATTATTTTTGGTAATGGGGGCTGATCACATTTATGCGGCTATTATGGGTGACGGTCATAGCATCACCAACTGACAGCAGGAAGTACAGCACTTTTAACAGACTTTGAAATAGCCCTCTTATGTTTACATGAATTGTTTCAAAACTCTTTTGAATAATGTCAAGATACTGCTGATGTAAATTTGTAAAGGGATATTTGATATCTTAAATACTGTTGCCATGGCAACACATTAATTGTTATTTTTCCTTTCTATATTTGGGTGTTTTTGAGGCACTTGGCATGCTTAAAATGTCATGAAATTTTGCACACGTCAAAGTCGTTGGCCATTAGGTATGGGCAAATGTCCACGCGTGGGGGGGGGGGTGCTCTGTATCACCCCCTTTAAAATGGGTGTGTAAGACGGCCTTTGTAGCACCCCCATTTTCACCTACAGCCACCAAAATGTATACATATATAGTGCCCATCAAGCTGTACAACTTTCAGATTTATAATCATTAAGTCCAACCAATAGGAAGTCACCCATTTTGGATTTTTTGATATTCCTAGGAGATTCATGAGACTGTCATCACATTTAGACAACATTATACCAAGACACTGAAGATGCTAAATTACGAACAGATTTTGATATATCGAACAGTTTTGCCATGGTGAGGTATTAAATTAATGCTGAAAAATGGGAAACAGGAATTGTCCCCTATCTTCTGTGTGCAATGTGTGATTTAGATCAAAATTTAGAAGTATGTTTAGTCTTGTTCTTACAACAGCCTTTAAAATATTCCTCTTATATTTACTCATATTGCTTCAAAATCTTTTAGAATAATCTCAAATGCCAAATGCATGTACACCTTGCATTGTTTTATGAAAGCCGCCAGGTAGAAATGGACAAGTTGTGCTTGGGCACAAAATATTTATTATTATTACTATTATTATTATTTGTAACTAAATAATGGGGTCTAATCATAGAAATTCCTGATAGATTTACAGGATTTTCTCCTGTTTGTAGGCTATATTGATTTTATTTTAATTTCGTTAATGTTTGAATTTTTATTTCTTATTCACTGAAAAATGTGTGCTTGGCATTTCCTGCTTTCAGAATAATGTTGTTATACATGCACATTCAAATGAAAATTTTATATCAGAAATACCAGGGAAACCACAGTTATCAACATATTCCACAGTTAATGTAGCCTACAAATACAGCTTCATCTGGTAAATATATATATATATATATATATATATATATATATATATATATTATTATTATTATTAGGCTATCATTATGAAAAGGCATATATAAGTCATGTTTTACTAATAGAAACTATAAATGTAAAATGAACATTTACTAATGAGCATTTCATTTATTTTTGACGCGCTTCTGGTTTAAGCCCTGCCCACACCCAGGGTGCATACAGAGACAGAGACAGAATCTATCTGAATACAGAGACAGAGACAGATAATTTTGTCATATGAAGAGATACAGATACAATTACAGATAATGGCTTCTCTACAAACACCAAACACAAATGTAAAATTAACTAAATTAAAAAGTAATTAACTGTTATGAAGCACAGTATTAACCAAATGTGTTTTCAGTAATTTTTCAGAGCACATAATGAGACAAATAAATGTATTTCACCACCAAAAGAATAGCTTGCCCAATAATAAAAAAAAAAATGATTTCACAATATATTCACCCTCATGTCATTTCAAAAACATTGGTTGTTCTTTTTAATGCAGTTTCAATTAATTGGAAATTGAGCTTTTAAGCTTCAAAAAGGATGCAAAAGCACCATGAAAGTAGTCCATACGTCTTGTGCGTTATATTCCAAGTATTCTAAAGACATACAATACAGTAACTTTGTGTTATTCACTTTGCATGATCATGAGTTCATGAGAGAAATAGCAATATCCAATTTGTGATTTGTCTAATCTTTTCATTGAATAAGTTGATCCGGTTTACAAAATTAGTCTAATTTATTATTTTGAAATTGGTCATCGTTACTTCTCTCATGCGCGCCAAGGGATACGAGGGCAGATGCCCAAATTTTCAGTGAATAATTACTTAAATTTCAGTCTTTTTCTCACACAAAGCTGTTGTGTTGGTTTAGTAGTTATATGGATGATTTTACATCCTATTTAAAGCTTGAAATCTCCTGTGCTCACTGTAATTGAACTAAAAAGAGTGACCACAACATACCATAGTTTTACATTTCACCCCTTTTGTGTCCCATGAAAGAAAGTTACACAGGTTTGGAACAACATGAGGGTAAATAATGGCAAAATTTGTATTTTTGGGTGAAGTATTCCTTCAATGGTGAATTAAATGCAATTGTTATGGTCCTAAATATAGGATTCATTGTCTTTATGCTTATTTTCTTTTGATTTAGAGTGAGATATGTCTCAGAAATTCTTTACAACCCTTATGGTCTTTTAATGTCATGAGAGAATTTATAGCTGAGGAATAATTGGTTGGTAACAATGGCAATGTGTGATTACTATTGTAATCAATGACAAATTTCATAGATCTGAAAGCTTTTGTTTGATTTTTTTGTATATCTTTTCCTACGTGGCCCTTTTTTTCTTTCTCTTTTATCAGTAGAGCAGTCTGACCAGTTTTGTTCTGGTGGAAATATAGCTCAATAAACAACACTCTATCCCCACTCACTTCATGTCCAAGTCCAAGAATGTTTTGTTTGCCTGTGATTCATGCATTTACGATTATATTTGGACTGGAGTTCACCTATATATCGATGTCCATGCCACTGTTGGACAGATCATGGCTGATTTTGTAAAGTCAAACTATAGGAGAGTAGGACTTTGTTTGCTGATCAGCAGATGTTATGTTGAGGTCACTTTGACAGCTGCACACATTGGACTACACATACTGTGTCTTATCTTCTCATCAGATGAAACATGACACTTGGAAGGAGGCCAACTGAAGTCATAGCATGAACTTGACCTCATCTGTGCTCGAGCAGGCATGCGAAACATCATCAGTTAAACATAGTTATTATTACAGAATTGTGTTTAGTTCTTCTGCTTTTACTCTCTGCAGTTCTCTCTTTTGAAAGAATGTCAAATTTTCTCTGCACATGTGTAACCCTGCACCCAGTCTACGCCGGACACAACAAATTTGCTCCCATTATAATCAGTGATACTTTCTACACTGGAAGCATCCAACATGATGCAAGAAAAGTGATCGAATACCCCGTTCTGCAATTGCTGATATGATGCACAGTTACTTCATCCATATAATTATCCCGCCCGTCTGAAATAAAATATTACTCACCAAATATCATACATGTGAATCTTTTTGACATTAATTTTATTCGTTACAAATTTTGATTTTTTTTTTTACTTATGTTTCATTGACATACAGTAGCTACAGTACCTTTAAAACCTTTTAAAAAGTTGCTTGGTGAGAGTTAGGTTTATCATACTTTCATAAGCTGAATGCTCATTGCGCATGAGAGCAGGAGGTATGGCCTGTAACATGAAACACTTCATTTTATAGTTAATAAAGGACTGGTTACATAAGTGAACCCTATGAACTGCTCCCTGCCAACTGTCTCACACATGTCTCATGGAAGTTCTGGGAATTGTGTTTCTTTGAGAAGGAAACTATCTATCAACACTTGCATTGAGGACTAATATCACTTTGGGGTCTCTGCAAAGGGCATGAATGATACCTCAAATCGTGTGGTCTCTACAGAGAATATCATAGAATTTGCTACTAGTTGGTCAGCACATTGTTCTAAAATGTTTCTGAACAGCGTTTAATGTTACTTGGGAGGAAATGCAGCCAAAGTGAAGCTAAATTTATCCACAGGGGTAATGGCTTTGGGACTGTCATCAGACAGGGGGAGGGGAATCCTTTAAAGTCCACATCTTACTTTAGCTAGAATACTTCTGAGAGCCTGTTGAGGGAAGAATTTTATTGTACTGATCAATATGTCTGGTTTAGTTGTGGTCTAAAAAAGAATTTCAAATATTTACTAAAAGCAGATAAAAGCAGACTGTTCTTCAAATAGAATGATTTAAGGTGTCTTGAATAGATTTGGTTAAAGGTTATAGTCGGCTACAAGCTGCCTATTGATATGGTCAGGAAGAAATGCAATGTGCAGGACTTGATTTGATGTAATCTGTTCAAATGCATAACCCTGAGTATGAACAAATAGTAATAGTGATGCATGCATCTGCATAAACAGATCATTATTAAAGCTAAAACTGAAGCTAAATAAGCCACTATACTATAACTGTAGACAATCATTTAAAGAGTTTAAACCACTCACATTTAGGTAATACACAGTTGAGCACTACATATTATTGAGATATACAAATATACTTTGGAACAGGCAAATAAACAGCCCACAATAAAATAAAACAAAAATCAGCTTTTTCTGAAACTACACTGAAAACAATTATTTCGTGTTGAAGTAAATATAACAGTAAGATAAAGTACTTTCTACATTGGATAAGTTAAAGCATGAACTTGAAAAATAATAAGTAAATTCTACTTAATTCAAACATGTAAAAATTAATGCTCTACCTCAGTGGTTCCCAACCTGGGGGTCACGACCCCCATTAGGGGTTGCCAGAGCTTCACAGGGGGTCGCCAAGCTCAAACAGACTAACTAGCCAAATGAAAGCAATGACTATGGCAAAGCTTCAGTGAGAAGAGGAAAACATAAGTGGTAAAAAGTAAATGAGGGTACCACATCTGTCGCTCACTTCGACGTTCATGAACGAGTGAAGTGACACTAGGGGACTTTCTTGAAGGCCTCGGTTACCTCTGAACTTGGGAAAAGGCCAATGAGAATCTGGCAGACAGAAATAGCATGTCCCTCCCTCGGACATACGGGTATAAAGGGAAGGAATCATGCCTCGGTTCAATCAGATTTCTTCTTCGGAGCCGAGCAGTTGCGCGATCAGCGAGCTGAGATCACTACTGTTCCACTCACCTCTGTAGAGCATTGCTGTTGGATCTACGGTGCATATCAGCGGCTTTCTCATTCTCTGCACGGTAGCACAGCTTTGTCCTGGGGCGCTTCGACAGCGTTTCCTTAAAGAGTAAAAGAGTATATTTTCTCTAAAAGAGTATACACATTGGTGTTGAATGTCTTTTTAAAGATGTCTTTCCGCCTTTGTGTTGTTCCTGGATGAGGCAGATATCTCTCTGCTTCTGATGGTCATAAGAGCTGCCTCGCGTGCCTGGGCTGCGATCACATGCAGGCAGCATTTTATGAATGGTTCATGTTCTCAGTGCGAGAACATAACCATGGAAATGTTGTGGTCGTGGCTTTCTTTCCTCCGAGAGAAAGCCACTTCAGCTGCCCCCCTCACCGTGCCTCCTTCCTAAGGGACTGGAGCCGGCGCGGCCGACGATGAAGGTGATTTGGGGAGTTTGCTTCCGTTCAGGCTCGAAGTGAGAGTGGCTCGCCTCACGGCCAGTCTGTTTACTCCCTTGGACCCCGCAAGCTGGATGATGATTTCACTGTTGCATCAGAGAGCATCACAGCGGTGTCTGATGCTGATGACTTGACTGGGCTGCCACCTTCAGGTCCCGCTATGCCTGCCCGGGCCACCGTGAGTGCAGGTCTGGACTGTAAGTCCCCACTGCCCCCCAGTCACCATGTTTGTAGCAACTTCTCCCTCGCAGCAGGTAGGATCTACCACCGTGCCATTTCCATGTGGCCTGAAAACCCATGTGACGTATTTCGCCACTCTTTACCTCCCCCTGCCTGATCAGGTGATGGTCTCCATTGGGTCTTTTCCCCCTGAAAGAATAGAAGTTGGAAAAGAACGCCTTCCCAGATGTGTGTGATAGCGTTAAGATGGCCCAAGCCGCTTTAACTCTATGCGAGAAACATAGAGAGAGAGAAAAGTTGTGACTGGCACGGCCTGCTCCCATGCTTGGCACATTGCTTTGTTCCCCCATTCGGGATGCTGGGAACCTAAAAAGTTTATGACAATTTTATGGGGTGTTGGGGAAGGGTACGTGCAGTCTGATGCAGCCTGTTGCTGTGGCACGCAACTACCTGCCCGCACCTGCATCAGCAGCGCACAAACATGGTTCAGCGCATGGCGTGAATGAATAGGGACCCCTAGTGTTGCTTCACTCAACACAATGTTGAAGTGAGCGACAGACAGGGAATGTCTAGTTTACTGTTGTAAACTCCGTTCCCTGATGGAGGGAACGAGACATTGTATCCCCCTGCCACGACGCTGAACCGAGCCACTGCTATAGCCGAACCTTATTCTCGGCTCCTCAGTGCAAAACCTGAATGAACAGAGGCATGATTCCCTCCCTTTATACCCATATGTCCGGGGGAGGGACATGCAAATTGATTGCATTTGGTTTCATTGAGGCAATGGACAAAGTGCAAATTGAGTGTGTGATTTGTGGTAAAAGACTAACAAATGAAACATGAATGAATAGAATGGGCGCGCGATTGAGTACTCCAGGGCTTGAGCTCTAACGGAAAAGCACAAGATATTATCCATGTCTTTTCATCATATACAGATTGCCTATTACAAGAGATATGACACATAACATTAAGTTGTGTTTGCAGGATAGGGGGTCGTTCTGGATTTTTTTTTGTTCACTTTTTATTATTAGCTTCATCTTGGGTCTGACAGAGAGTAACAATAACATGTAATATAGTGTAAGTAATATAGATACATATACAGTACACTCATGATGTATACATTAAATCAGATTATGAAAATAAAAAGACAAACATAATTATATGCACACATACACACACACAAAAAATAAACAAATAAAATCAAATAGGAATTTAAATTTTATGTTTTGTAATAAAAATAAAAAAAAAGTGTGGGGGATTCTGAATTTGGGGTTGTCATAAGCTGTAAGCCATAATCATCAAAATTATATCAAATAAAGGCTTGAAATATCTTACTTTGCTTGTAATGAGTCTATATAATATATTAGTTTCACCTTTTAAGTTGAATTACTGAAATTAATGAACTTTTGCACGATATTCTAATTTTTCGAGTTTCACCTGTAAATAGATGTGAATTGGGTAGGTCAAATCTTTCTTGGAGTTGCGTAAATGAAGCAAAATTGTTATCTATGTATAGTTGATCAATTGTAGATAGGCCATTTTCCCTCCAGATATTAAAAGCCCCATCCATCAGAGAGGGTGGAAATAATATATTACAAAAAACAGGCGCTGTAGTACAAGGGTCCTTAAGGTCCAACGCCAAATGTAATTGAGACCAAATCCTTAATGAATGTTTAACAACAGGGGTTTTTTTTTTACTAAAGTAGTATGCTTATAGGGAATTGGTACACATAATAAAGATGTCAAAGTTGCTGTAGTACAAGAGGCAGATTCCAATAGTACCCACTGAGACTTCTTTAATTGCAAATCCTGCTGCACCCAACATAACAAATTCCTAATGTTTGCTGCCCAATAATATGTTTGAAAATTTGGCAGAGCCAGGCCACCCAAACACCTTGGTTTCATAAGATGACTCTGATTAATTTTTTTTTACTTATCCCATATGAAAGAAGAAATATTCTGTCGCAGAACTGTGAAAAACGATTTTGGATTAAAAATAGGGAGGCATTGAAAAATATATAAAAATTTAGGAAGTACAATAATTTTGATGATATTCACCCTTCCTATCAAAGAAAGAGGGAGACATTGCCAGGACATGAAGAGAGACTTCACATGATTATAAAGAGGACTAATATTGGCTTTGAATAGGTCAGAGTATTTACGAGTCACCTGAATCCCCAGGTATTTAAAACTATTTCTGACAACCTTAAATTGAAAATCTGAATATGAAATCTGAAGGGAAGATGAGTTCAATGGGAACAGTTCACTTTTACAGAAATTTAGTTTGTATCCAGAGAAACTACTGAAGACATTCAGAATGGAAAAGACTCGAGGAATTGAAATAAGAGGGTTAGACAGAAAAAGAAGAAGGTCGTCTGCATATAAAGAGACCTTGTGTACTATACCTGCACGGGTAATACCACAGACCTGTGCACTGGACCGCAGGGCAATTGCAAGGGGTTCAATGGCTATGGCAAATAGCAATGGGGAGAGAGGACAACCCTGTCTTGTGCCCCGTTGTAATTCGGAATATTCTGAAAGAACATTATTTGTACGTACAGAAGCTTTAGGGGCTGCATATAACATTTTGATCCAAGAGACAAATCCGAAATTTCCTCAAATCTGAAAAAGATAATTCCATTCAACACGATCAAACGCCTTTTCAGCGTCGAGTGACAGAACCACCTCTGGATTGTTTGATTGGGAAGAATACAATATATTAAAAAGGCGCCTAATATTACAAAACGAATGTCTATTTCGAATAAATCCAGTTTGGTCATGTGAAATTATTTGACCCATAGAGTTTTCCAGACAGATAGATAAGAGTTTTGCTAAGATCTTATAGTCACAATTTAACAAAGAGATGGGACGATATGAATTCAAGTGAATTCTTGTCTTTCTTTAGAAGCAGAGAAATAATCGCTTGGTAGAGACCCGCAGGCAAATAACCATTTTGAAGACTTTCTGAAAAAACCGAAAGTAAAATTGGGCTTAACAATTTAGAGAATACTTTATAAAATTCGGACGGAAATCCGTCAGGCCCTGGGGCCTTACTAGATTTCATGGATGCTATAGATTCTTCAATTTCCTCCACCTGAATGTCCTTCTCTAAGGAGTCATGGGACAATTTATTAATAGCGGTGAATTAAATTCCATTAAGGAAAGTGTTCATTGTGAAAGCATCTGGTGGGGATTCTGAGTATAAGTCAACATAAAACTTTTTGAATTCAGAATTTATTTCTTTATAGTTTGCTGTGATGGCTCCTGATTGTAATTTAAGTTGGGGAATCATACGGGATGCTTCAGCCTCACGAATCTGCCGAGCAAGCAACTTCCCTGTTCTATCACTTTGCTCATAAATCCTATGTTGAGCACGCAGAATCAGTTTTTCAGCCTCTTCGGTTGATAATATATCATATTCTGCCTGTAATAACTGACGCTCTTCAAAAAGCCCAGGGGAGGGATCAGAAGAATACTGGCTATCAATACGCGCTATAGAGTGGGATTTTTCTATTAGTTTTTTTTTCCTTTCTTTATTTTTATGGGATGAATAAGAAATTATTAGACCACGCAAATAACATTTCAGGCTTTCCCAAATGGTTGAGTATGGCATGCCTGGTGTGGTATTGACATCCATAAAACTCGATATATTGGAAGAAACAAGTTCAATAAAATCCTTGTCAGATAGGAGACCCGGATTAAGACGCCATTGACAGTATTTAGGGGGCTGGTGTGGAATCTTAAGCTCTAATATAATAGGTGCATGATCAGAAATTACGATACTTTGGTAAGAACAGTCCTGTAAATATGGAAGAACTTTATGGTCCAGAAAGAAATAATCAATACGAGAATACATCTGGTGAACATGAGAAAAAAATGAATACTTCCTATCAGAGGGATGCAAGTGACGGAATGCATCACATATACCGTACTTTTGCATAAAATTGAGGATAACTGATGCACATTTTGATAGAGCTATGGTTTTTTGGAAGATCTGTCAATACCTGGAGACATAACGCAATTAAAGTCCCCAGCCAAAATAAGTGGGTGTGAGTGAATATTAGGAATACAAGACAGAAAAGAAGAAATAAACGTAGGATCATCATAATTGGGTGCATAAACATTTGCAAGAGTCAGGGGGGTCGAGAAAAGTGTTCCTGATACAATAATATATCTCCCTTTCTGATCAACAATAGTGTCAGAGACTATAAATGGGACAGATTTATGCACTAAAATTGCACAGCCTCTAGATTTAGAATAGAATATTGAATGGAAAACCTGCCCTAACCAATCCCTTTTTAACCTAAAGTGGTCAGCAGAACGAAGATGCGTTTCTTGCAAAAAAACAAAGTCTGCCTTTAAGCTCTTCAGATGGTTTAAGACTCGGCTGCATTTAACAGGATTATTGACAGCCTTACAATTCCAGCTAACATATCTCAAAGAATTTGCCATGCTAAAGTGTTTAATGAAATTAAAATATTCCGGGAGAAAATGAAAACAAACGAAATCCAACTAACAAAATACGAAAAAAAAAAAAACAGAGACCTAAAATAGACAGTAACACATCCATGTATAAAGGACACCCAAAAATGAACACCATGAAGAATAAATGAACTTAAAGATGAGCTCAGCTTTGAAACCGCAACACCAGCCATCCCTCCATCCCCACCCTACTCCCCTTTCCCCCTCCCACCCTATGAACAAAGCTAACACTACCCTTAACGGAGTGTACGCCTCCCTGGGTTAACACCCAACAATACGCCCGAGTCACTTTAACACGAAACTCGAACATGACTCTGCAAACCACTAAATCATGTTACAACCACATTTATGGTTATGACAGAAACCAGAAACTGAAATTTTAAATATTGTTATAATAGGCTAATGAGCGAAAAATAGCCTCAGCACCTATTATTTTTAACTATGCGATAACTCTTGAGAAGAATAATTAACTTTAACTCAAAATGACACAGCTGGTAATATAACATTAACAGATATAGAGCAGGTAGAAAGAATAACCTGGTATTTTTTCAGCAAACATTAGTCCATAAGCTTTGAAAGTCAGGCAGCTACTTCAACCAGCTGACCCTTCTATTACCTCAGCCAAACAGATCGTGTCCTCTTGTCTTATGGGGTCACAATGTGCCTTTTCACATAGTTCATCGCTTCAGCTGGGGTATCAAACTTGTGCTCAGTACCTTCATACGTGATTCGAAAGCCAGTTAGACTTCTCAGTCCATATTTCACACTCGATCTGGACTTCAGCACTCGTTTCACGTCGTAATACGCTGCCCTCTTTTTGGCGATCATAGGGGGGAAATTAGGGAAAATATGGACAGATCTGTCTTTGAATTTGAGCTGTTTGGATTGAATGGCCATCCGCAGAATGTCTTCCTTGACGTCAAATCGGTGAAAGCATATGACAAACGCCCGCGGTCTCTGACCCTCCGCGGGTCGCGCTGCCAACGTACGATGGGCTTGGGCAAGAAGCGGGGGATCATGGAGGCTGAATATTTCTTGCAGTGCTTCTGAGATAAATTTTGTTGGCTGTGTACCTTCCATACCCTCGGGAATACCCACAAGACGCAAATTGCTTCGACGGGAGCGGCATTCCAAATCTGTGCACCTAGCCTGAAGAGCGGTAATCTCGTTCCGTAAGGAGGTCACGGTGGTCTCAAGTGCCTGCAGACTAGTCGTCCACTCTGACGTAGCATTTTCCAGACTAGTTAGTCTATCCTCGTGCGCTTTCACTTCTGAAGTTACCACCGTTAGTGAATTATGTACTTCTTCTCTCAGGGATGATATATCTTTCCGAAATTCCGCTGCATGCGCGTCAAACTTTTGGTAAACTCCAGCTTCAAAAGACTGAAGCTGGAACTTTTGACATTGAGGCGCAAAGCTCAGAAATATCGCACAAAACAATTTAACAGCAGTGATGAGTAAGTTAAGTGGGTTATAACCACTGATCTATATATATAACTGGATAGCTAATGACGTCACAACAGTGAAGCTTCTGCGCCGCCATCTTGGTATTCCCTAACGTTCTGTATTCCTATGGGTCTCAATGGGAAATCGTCTGTTTTGGTGAGTAATTTTTACCTATCCAGTCACATAAAAAAAATGTTTTATGTCTGCATACACTGCATCACAATGCAATCTTCCTAAATATGTAATTCATTATTTAGTTTGACTTTCATTTTTTCCCCCTGCTTATTCTAAATGTGAGCGTGTTATGTTACTCTTTATTGCAGCAGCATTACGTTCAGCGGCGCACGTGTTACCTCAATAGAAACAAGTTTAAGAAACTGAGGTAAGATATCAGTAGACTTTTTTTTGCAGGCTTTAAAGTTTTTATTCTGAATACATATGTTTTGTAGCTTTTATTTACGTTGAACGTGCATTGTGGTTATTTTCTTAGGATAAATGAATATTAGCTATGCAGCTAACGTTAACTTAGGAAAATAACCACAATGAATAACAGTATAACTCACCAAGTTAGCTTTTTTGGTCAAGTTGAATATCTAATTGCAGATCAACACCGGTTATGATGAATATAATGTGGGCTTGCATTAATTCTCTGTGTGTGATTTGTACTTTTTGCAGTGCAGGCCTGAATACGGTCCAGCTCACGGGCATCATTTATAAAATGATCAATTGGAATAGACGAGGAGCAGGGCTGGACTGGTAATCTAGCCTACCGGACATTTTTCCGGTGGACCGACGCACTTTGGGGTCGATCAGGGTGGACTGGCCATCGGGAGAACCGAGCGGGCCGCTGTGTCGGCCGCGATAAGCTACAACGAGCCGCCGCCGAACACTCTCCCCCCAACAACTTTTGGGCCAGTTATGTCAAATCCCGTTCCGATTTCTCTTCCCAGTCCAGCCCTGACAAGGAGCACATGGATATTGTTGAAGTTAAACAAGGTGAGTTTGCCGTTTGGATTTCAATAAACATCCCACTGAATGTCAGATAAAACTGGAATTGGTTTGCAACAGGAGGAAAAGCTGTATGAGGAGACATTGTTAAAACAGCTCTTCAGTGAAGCCAGGCTGACAGAGTAAAAAATATTATACTATCTGTTTTTATTTGCAATGAAGATACTTTTGCAACATGCAGTATAAGTCTCATAAAATTACTGTTTCAGATAGTTATAACATTTAATATTAATAGAAAAGTTGACCCAAATATGTAAATTCTGTCATCATACACTCAACCTCATGTCCTTCCAAATCCATGTGACTTTCTTTTGCAGAACCCCCAAAAATGCATTTTGTATTCCATATAAGGAAAGTAAATGGTGAGCAAAATAGCTTGTTTTGGTCACCAACGGCTTTCATTATATGGACAAAATTTATTTTTTAAATGTCATCTTTTGTGTTCCACAGAAAAAGTCATACAGGTTTGGAAGGACATGAGGTTGAGTAAATAGCTGTGCGTAAGGTCTTAAGTTGGGGTATAAAGTTCAAGGCTTCGTAACTACTAGTTAGTTTGCAACTAAGTCGGTGCTTAATTTGGTTGCTCCAACTGTTCTTAAAGTCTTAACTAGTAAGTTGTAAACTCTCCGTAAAGTGATGCGTAGTCGCATAATATGACGTTTACATGCACTGATCCAATAAGCAGCCTTCATATTTGTACACAGAAGTATTAAAAAGCTGTGAACTTCCATTTGATTTTGTTACGGTTGCTGTACAAACCTTGTTTGCTCACGTAACCGTCACTGCAGATGTCACAAGAGCAGCTCTCTTGAGAAACATATTTTGATAATTAAGATATTATTTTAATTAACATTTTATACTTTTATATTTCACTGTCATTCATATGATTTTGCAGCCTGAAAAGGAAATCATACCCTTATTTTATTTTATGACTCAAGCTTGTAAAAATTTGTATAAATTAATTAGTTAGTTTGTATGGTAATTATTCATCATATTTATGAAACACCTAAAACAGGCAATTAATTGTCATCATCACAATTATTTGATTGATACCTGTTATGCAAAACATGAGCTTATTGATTTCATAAAATATCAGTCTTCTTTTTTATTCCATCAGTTACACCTGCTCTGAGTCTTCTGTAAATATTTAGTTTATACTTAGGGTTACGTCGTACTGAAGTTTAATGGTGCAATGCTCAATTATTTAGTAGTGCGTAAATTGTGACTTCATGCCCATTTACGCCACAACTAAGCTAAGTTTAAACATTCGTATAGCTGGTGCAACCGGCTCCTGATCTTTATATAAAACTTTTCTTTTTTCTTCTATTTTGCTGTACAAGCTTGCCCAGAGTTTTCTTAAGCCGTTTGGAGTGTGATGCAGCACATGTTTCCTTGGCAATGAAGTGGAGGCTGATGTTTGTGCAGCTTTCTGCAATGCACTGAGTATGAAGATGTGATTGTTGTATGGTTCTAGGTTGAACATGTTTGCCTCAAGTTCCTTGAATGCAGAACCACCATGGAGATCCAGAACATTTGTGGGGACAGAGATGGGCCTTGTGAGTGTGTGCTGTTGAAGAAATCTCTCAGCTGTCTTGCAGACTTTCAGGATGCTGTCTGACAGTCTTATAAATCCACCTCAGGACTTCATGTCGATCAGTGTGTTCATCTTGGGAAGAGCTCTTGACACTGAGTGCTGATAAACAGGTAGTGCACAGAATCATCTTCATAGTGGTTTTAACTGCAAAGCATGCTATGTGCCCTACCACAGCCTCTTTGAACATGGACAAACTGGGACGACATACAGTGATATTTTTCTCTGTGTCTTCTGTTTCAGGCTGAACGTCAGTGTCACTGTGCTATCCGGTGGAGAACTGTTGCCACTAGCTCTGATGGCTTGCTACCATTCTTTTGAAAGCTGAATAATGTGGGATTGTTGTTAAATCCATTAGCAGATTTGTTCCCACATATCTGCTAATTTCTATTGTATTGTTCAGTTTAAGTAAATTTTTGTGTGTACTTGGAAGCTTTTGTTATTGAACAAATAAATATGTATGATTTCCTTGAGTGCATATGTCAATAAACTTATTTCTAATTATGATTTAAAAGATCAGGGGATTGTTGAAATAATTAAATGCTCACAAGCTGGTATGTACATATTCCAGAAATGAATGCAAATGGATAATTCCATTAAGTAAAGGTAAATTAATTTATGTGTGTGTGTGTGTGTGTGTGTATGAACTTGTGTGTATACTACGTTTTTATATTTGATTGTTCTGGATTTATTCTGAAGAGGTACTGTCTAGTTACAATATCAACACAAAGCTAGTCGTTTTTATTAACAACTTTAAAACTTGTTGATGTGCATGTACGCGCCCCCCCCCTAAATTAGTTCACATTTACTATATAATCTAGTCAAAAATGGTTAATAATGTTGTAAATTATGCAGTTGTATAATTTGTCAACATTATGAACAATGAGCATCAACAGATTTAAACTATGAAGGCAGAGAAACATTGCATCCTGTAACAATCTGCAGATGGATAACTTTGCTTAATTAAAAAGGGGTATTAATACACTTTGGTGTTGTATTTTTACTGTTGATTATTAAAGATTATGATCGTTATACCCACTCTACATGGGGATAACGACTAATGTGTGCTTAATATGTACATAGTCATAAATTACAAACTGTGGGCACTTTAGCCGCATCCTTAAGTGAGTGTTGTTTCGCGGTTAAATGCCGCGATGCCCTCTGTCGGTAGGGAATAGTAAAATGGCCGCCAGAGCACTTCCGGTAGCTTCACCTACTGCTGGCAGTTTAGAATTCTATGAGCAATCCAGTTATATAGATCAGTGGTTATAACTTATATAGAGAGTAAATATAACAATTAGTTTGCAGAACTTCCGATCCTACGACCTCACATGTCAGACGCTAAACCGGAAGTCTGGGGGGGTCGTCCTGGATTTTGAATGTAAAAATAGGTGTCCCCTGGAAAACGTATGTGAACCACTGCTCTTATAAATAAATATTATTTATGATTCTTTGGTATATTTACAATGTGTCAGTATGTACCAATCCTAAAGTAGAAAACATTATCATATTTATTTTCAAATTTTTGTAAATTTCACTTAAACATTTTACTTTGCTTTTCGAAAAATTCATGAGCTTGAATGGTTTCTCTGTTTATTTATAATTGTTATTGTTGATTTTGGTAAATTCTTCTTTTGTGAAGTCTGAACAAAATTTTTATTCATAATGACACATTCATGATAAAAACAATTATGTTGATCGTTACTGTCATGTGTTTATTGCACCAGAGTGTTGTGGTCTGCATGCACACCTCTAGATTTTGTTTCAATTGCCAGCACTGCAAGGTGATGGGTTCTATTAGACTACACAATATGCATTAAGCTTTTTATTCTACCTCTTTTCCTTATAAGGAAGGCTTCAGACTCGCTAGTAAATGATAATAGGAAGGTTTTAACATATATGCGAACAGTAATAAAAGTGCATTTACGTTGTAAAATATTGATTTAGCAAACACTTGCATCTAAGAAGAAAGAGGAACTTACAGTCATCTTTGCTTTCATCATTGGTTGTTTTGTGAATTAAACAGTCCAAAAGGTCAATAAAAATGGTTTGACATGAAGATTCAGTGTAAAACAATTTCACTTCATGCCGACAGGAGGACGTTCACCACCTCTCTGGAGCAGTGTAGTGCATCGCTAGTATCACTGGAGAGACCTCTCGAGTAAATCCAAGATTTTGAGTCCTTCAATCAATCAATCTTCAAAGAAATTGATAGAATGAATGAAGAAGGTCCGAAACGCTGTAAGATATTACATATTTAAAAGCTATATACGACAGTGTGTGGGCTTTTTCTTATAATAATGGATTAGTAACGGAAGCTCAAAGAGGCCTGGCGTTATTATAATTTTTTTGTCTCTATGTCTAATAATTTTTTCCATTACTTATTTATTTCTATCAAAATGCAGTTATGCCAGTTTATCTGAAAGAACACAACATGCGTTAATGTAAAGCCGGTCTGAAATATTTTGCATGATTTACACTAGGCCTATGTGTTCATTTTTTACTCGTTTTGTATTCTCAGGTCAAGCATTAGTACAAGGCCTAACAAGTGTGCAAAAAAGCAAAGCAAACAATGTATTTAAATATTTTTAAAAGAGTGTTGTCCATTGATGTCATGTATTTGGTGTTATCAGTGTTAAAATATGTATTTTTAAAATACAAAAAGTTGCGGAAAATAACTTTCAAGGTTCAAACCTCAAAGTTCAGAGATGCTGCTCAAATATACATCGTTTTTTCCACCACCATGTTGAAGAAGTTATTAATTTACATTTTAACTGTAGGCCTAAATTTTCACATGTATTTGATGTCATTTGGTGTTACATTGTTTAAAACACATTTTAATATCATATTAGTTAAGGCTTTACCAAGCATCTTCATATTTAAATGTACTTTTTAACGCCTCCCACAGTGGTGTGACGGATGTCTGAATGTTCGCAAACAGTATACCATTGCTCGGCTTTTTAGAACGTATTTTTACCCCTGATTTCAGTAAATTCTTCTTATGCGCCAAAGAAACTAATGCATAGCCATCTTGAAAATGTTGTCTTTGATCTTCCGGTCTGGCAGAGTTCTATGGTGTTGAGTGTAATTAGCTAGCGAAGTGGATTTACAGGTTATAGAGTTGCCAAACATTATCATTCGTATTTTCAAGTGTTCAGGGGATGTCATACCAATGGAAAGCAAAGCGGGAGCTTTTAAAGCAAGTTAAATTCATGAATCCACACGGTCTTACCTTCACGCTGTTGACATACTGATATGCGCTGACGAAACTCCAAGAGACAACACAAAGACAATAAAATACTCCCTTAAGCATCTAGAAACCTCATCACAGAAGTGTTGACTATATTATGCCTAATGCCAAAACAAAGAGCCCACTGCATGAATGATATAATGTAACAAAGTAACAAAACAAAAAAGTATGCTTAATGTAACAAAAAGTAATCAAATTTTGTGAAAGGGTCCCTTCGACTAGGAACATATTAAGGTCAATTTTGAATTGTAACTTTTATTTTAACTGCTTGCTATATTCAGACAACATGAGATAGTTTCCGTTTTCCTCATTGCAGTGTGAGCTTTTTGAAAGGAATGTCACAGATTTATTTACAACTTTCATATTTTGAAATAAAAATGTTATGCGTTGGCCGGGAATCGAACCCGGGTCAACTGCTTGGAAGGCAGCTATGCTCACCACTATACCACCAACGCTTGTATACATTGAATGAATCTGTCAGAAAAACGACCCTTGGTAGAGAAGACTACCGGTCTAAATTTTTGAATTACTTACGCATTCTTTATTATAATTTGTTTCTTCACATTTTAGAATGATAGTATAGTCATAAAAACTATGGAATAACATAAATGGAACTAAGGAATTATGTTGTGACAAAAAAAATCCAAAATAAATCAAAACTGTGTTATATTTTAGCATCTTCAAAGTAGTCACCCTTTGCCTAGAATTTGCAGACTTGATATTTTCTTAACCAACTCATTGAGGTATCACCCTGTGTTGCTTTTTAAACAGTGTTGAAGGAGTTCCCATCTATGTTGGACACTTATTGGCTTGTTTTCTTTGTTATATGGTCATACATTTAAAAAACTGATATATATATATATAAATATAACTGTATGTCTACAAAACTAATTTAAAAAATTTAACCATACGTCTTCAGATCAAAATATTTGTAAGATCATGAGAAACATTTCGTCAAGCGTTCCAAAACTTTTGACCGGTAGTGTATATTATGCTTTAGAAGAGGTTGGACGTCTTGTTGAAAGTCTTACGTTTGGATTAGTATGTGCTCCATATGAAGATAAAGACTCATTATGTTGGACTACATGCACAAATACTGATAGATATGGTGCAAAGTATTTATGAAGACCCTGTTTGAACTGATCCTTCTCGGTAGCCTCTACGGGGAATCATTAGTCTCATATAAGTAAAACGAATGTTAGAGATTTAGGAGTTGCATTTTGAATGCTGTGTATGTGAATAGATTTTTCATAGAAAAGTGAGCAGCTCAAACGACGACGGTTTTTTTAGCCGTTCAAAGGATTGTTTCCTCACACGCTGCAGGAATCTGTACTCCTTGTAATCATAAACGACCGTGTCGCTGTGATTGATCCATTCTTTAGAGCGAGGAGAAAAGTAACTGGTACCACGTGACAACACTGTCTATGAATGGTGTCGTGTTGAAGGCACAGCAGCCGGTGGAGTTTTTGGTGCCACGCAGACTGCGTAATAAAGGGTCTGGCTGCAGACTGTGGGCGATTAGAGCTCAACTCTCAAACAGGAAATACGTCACCTCCACTTCGTAAAAGTTTAGTATACTGCTTTGATATTGTGTGTGAAGATTAGGTGAGGTCACGTATATATGCGCTCGGTTAAATAAATAAAAAAAAAAAATATATATATATATATATATATATATACATATATATATATATATATATATATATATATATATATATATATATATATATATATGCGCTCGGTCGTAGTCATAGACAGTATAAGGCCGCAGTAGAGGTGACGTATATATGCGCTCCGGCGCAGTGGAGGTGACGTATTTCCGCTTTTGAATGGAGCTCCACTCGCCCCGTAGTCTGCAGCCAGCCCCTATTGGTCAAAAGTGAAGCCAAAACGTCTCGATCGCCCCCCGGTGACTGGTCCTAGTATAGGTCATAAACCCCGCCTCCCCATGTTATTCAACGGGACGTGAGACCAACTAAACAATTAAATTACACTTCACATATCTTTTTTCCAAAGATAGTTTCTGTCATTTACTGTAGTTTCTATCACGTTGATGTAATTTAAAGGGTTTGTTTTCAAAATAAGTTTGTTTTTAGTTAGTTATTTTATGCTATAAAAACGGTGCTGTGACATCATGATTGACAGCTGTGATTGACAGGTTCTCTGAGCGATGTAGTCACTGAAGCACCAACTGACTTTTTTTCGGATCTTCAGAGGACTGAGGAGATTGGAGCTTTAAATTTAATATCTAAATTTCTATAATTAATTATTTCACCCCGTCAAAAGTCAAAAGTGCAGGGGCGTGTGCTTGCGATTGATTCAGCGAGAGTGAGGGCGGGGCCTTGATTTCGCGGCTTTACTTCCTTCTCACTACTGCGCAGGTCTGGTCCCGAAATTGCAACTGTGCAGACTCAAGTCCCAAGATGTCAGCGCCATATCGGGACACTGGCGGCTTCAGTTCTCACCAATGGAAAAGAGCGAAGGGGCGTGGTCCATCTTTTTTTTTACAGTCCATGGTTATCACATCCTTCACAGATTAATCAATAAATTATATTTGATTTCCTTCACCTGTACATCTTGTCTTTATGACTCAGACATTCTGTGTAATCTTATTGAACATTTAATTTAACCTGTTTTTCAATAATAATAACAATAATAATAAAAAATATTTTTATTGTGCCACAGTTTTAGCACAATAAAACTTTTTCAGACGACCCCTTACCCACCATATAAAACATTTCCAACTGTTCTCAATGTTAAATTAACGATAATTATTTAGCCGTGGCGGGACAAATCGCATCCCGTATTGATTCGATATGGAATGGGATGCATCATTTATGATCCCGTATGAGCGAAGAGGGAATGGAGAAAATCGTGAGTTTATCGGGTGAAATTGTAAATCGGGAGTACAGTGGGAGGAGGTGTGGAAAATCGAGGGAAACCATGTAAAATCAGGTGTGTTGGCAGGTATGCTTATTTTTCCTCTGTGGATCACAAGTAAGGAAATCTCAAACAAGGGTGCTTTCAAACTTGGTTCGATTGCTTGGACCGAACCCCAGTTCTTTTCTTCCCCCTCCCGCTAGCCGCACAGGCCTGTGTTCACATCATATTATTTGGGTCAGAACCACGGTCTGATTACGTCATCAGCGTGAGTACAAGCGGCAGCTTTTTACAACTGCATCTGTAACATTATCCAAAAGAACCGAACTTTGCGCACCATAAGTGCTAATGTGGAAAAACCCTATCAGGTAACTCTTTTCCCCGCCACAAGCAATGCTCCAGAGTGACTCCAGCCCAGTAGACAGCGTAAATCCACCATAAACTGGCTTGGAAACCAGTTTTAACCATAGAAGAAGACACAGAAGTTCGGTTGTTCAGGACAGCGGCTGTAATGTTTACCTGATGTGTGTTTTAAAAGTGAACATGCCGTCGTGTTCAGCCTACAAATGCACTAATCGCTACTCGCGAGGCTCCAGTGTCAAGTTTCATCGGTAGGTTTGGTGTTATTTCACTTCTGTTGCCCAATCTGACCGTCCAGGCCACATTCTCATGTAAAATCTTTGCTTTGGTTGTTTATTTTTACGGAGATGTCAGTTGTCGACCAGTTTAACTGACCTTTGAGAAAAAAAAAAAAACTTTTAAACCTTCATGTGCAGAATAGTTATTTGATAGAAATTAAGCAGTGAATTCATTTCGTACTTGAATTAGATGTAACTGTAAAGTTGAACTGTGTGCTAAAACTTCCAACACAACACATCCAGCCTACAGTATGACTTATTGGATATTCATGTTAGTAATATTTAACTTAAAAATAATGAATGTTGTTGTTGAATAATTTCTGTAAAAGGAGAAGTCATACTCTCAGAAACATTCATAGAAATGTAATATATGTGTTCATGTTGGCTTCACAGATATTTGAAAAACGTTTATTGCATTTTAGATTATTTGTCATGTGGTGGACAATCAAGTAAAAGGGATTCAAATATTTCCCTTGCACCTTGAGTGAATACAACTTAATTCGTTTAAAAAAAGTTTTCAAACTTGATCTGAAAAATATTTATTACAAATATCATGAATTTTTAAGTCAAGAATATCAAGACATTAACTTGGGGTTACAACAAATTACTTGAACAAAATGTGCCTTTTTATAAAAATGTCAAAATATTCAAATTTAACGATAGGACAAAATATTTTTTTTTACACCACACTAACAGTGTTGAGGGTCTAAAAAGGTTTTGTTTTGTCACATGACAACACAATGACTACCTACATGTTGGTCACACCACTAGAATTTGATTTGCTAAACAAGAGTTTTTCAAATATTAATCATATAAAATGTTTGACTGCTTAAATAATAATAAAATATTATTCTGCACTAGTCATGCCACCATTTCTTTTTCAAGAATTACAGCTGTTAATGACATGAATGACTTTTGGAATTTAAAACCCAGAAAAAAATATCAAAATGACTGAATTCAGTTATTGAAAACATGTTCACCATAGAAGAAATGTATTCAAGTAACTGTTTTTTACAATTTAATAGATTCTGTACAAAAAAAATGTAGCGTCATGTCATTGACCCATGTCCTGCAGAAAGCAACCCCCTCTCTCTCTCTCTCTCACACTCACACACACACACACACAGATTCCCTTTAGGTGATAGCAGTAGGCTTCAGCGCTGGCTGGTGAACCTCCGATGGGACAACTGGAAGCCAACTCCATTTTCCCGTATATGTTCCCTGCACTTTGAAGAGAACTGTTTCTTCACAAACGGGCAAGGCCAAGTGCGCCTCACTAAAACTGCTGTGCCCACCATCTTTTCATTCCCTGAGCATTTGCAAAAGAAGGTACGATGCACTAGGGTAAGACAGACGAGTTTGGAAAGGACTCCACCAGTTAGCACAGAAGCAAGAGGACGCAATGATCCACGTCATGGATTTAGTTTAGATCATACATATAGTTATACATATAGTTATGCATATAACGAGGACTCCTACTGCAAAAAAGATTGCACTGAAACTGTGGAATTTGATAAAGAGGAAGTTGTTTTGGAGCCTGACATGGTTGATGGGAGCAGCACCTCTGTGATTTACCCCAGCGAACAATGTGGCATTTCAGTTAGCCGCAAACCTTCAGTTTGTTCTTACACGAATCGTAACTGCACAGTGGATGAATCGCCAGAGACCCTGAAGCGCATTCTGGCCTTGACCCAGGAGAAGCTTAAAGCTTGCAGGAAACGGTTGAAAATGCGTGGTGCCCAGATTAGACGGTTAAAGAAAAAGGTGTCTTTACTCTCCTCTAACCGGCACTCCAGAAGCGAAAGAGAAATGCTTTGCAGGTAAGCAACAGTAACATAGAATATCTGTAAGCAAGCATGCACATTTGCTATATTTGGAAAGGTATTTTATAAAAAGAAAAAATATTGAAAAATAACTGTTTCAATATTCTGTGAAACACCAAAAAAAAAGTATCGGTTGATATGAAAGTAAGGTAAGTATTGTTGCAGGTAGGGGTTTTCTATTGTGTAGGTTAAAGGAAATTCACCCAAAATGAAAAGGAATGGGGACTGGGTTTGTCAAGATCCAAATTGAGTTCATAGAGACATAGAGAATGGTACAAAAAACAACCAAGTGGAAGTCCTGTGTTTGAAAATGCCTTGTTGATGACAGAGGTCAATGCAGAATGGCCAGACTGGTTCTAGCTGACCAAAAGGCTACGGTAACATTTTCTCTTTACACTCTAGACTAGAGGCTGTTGTCTCACACTAGCCCATCTGGCACCAACAATAATGCCATGGTCTAAATCACTGAGATCCCTTTTTTCCCCATTCTGATGGTTGATGTGAAAGTTAACTGAAGCTCCTGACCCGTATCTTCATGATTTTATACATAACACCGCTGCCACATGATTGGCTGATTAGATCATCGCAGGAATAAGTAGATGTACAGGTGTACGGTACCTAATAAGGTGGATGGTGAGTGTATATCATCATGATATAAGATTTTGGTCATATCGCCCATCCCTACATTGACCCCTCTTCATCTTTACAAGCTGTGTATTTTATTCTATTGCTGACATGACATTCCGTGCAAGCTTTCAATTGATTAATTGATGATCGATAAGCTTAATAGTTCAAATGATAAATTAAGATTATTCATTAACTTCCCTAAATGAAAGTGAAGTGCATAGTGACTGAGGTCAGCAACATTTTACTTTTCAAGATATAAAGTAATACATTTGAAACAACATAAACGTAATGACAGATTGTTTTCCTTTTTGGGTGAAATATACATTTAAATATCCCTGATATAGAGTATTTTTGCATAAGAAATAATAAGACAGAAGTGCAGTTAAATTGCAATTCACAGAAGGGTGTACCGTAATTTCCGGATTATTGAGCGCACCTGAATATAAGCCGTACCCACTGAATTTAAAAAAATATATTATTTTGAACATAAATAAGCCGCACCTGTCTATAAGCCGCAGGTGCCTACCGGTACATTGAAACAAATGAACTTTACACAGGCTTTAACGAAACACGGCTTGTAACAAAAATAAATAAGACTTTAACGAAACACGGTGTGGCCACGCTTACTGAAATTAGACACAGGTGTTAGACATTAGCTCAGGTGTAAGCACCCTTACTGCTTTTCTCTCCCGGACGGGCGCTTGACCACTCCCCCGCTGCCACACACGGCTTGTAACAACAAATTAGCAGTAAACAGTAGCCTAGCAAGAAAGTCATTGGTCACTATCTTCCTCCTCTTGTGCACATGAAACCACTGAAGTCATCTCCTTCGGTGTCGGAGTTGAATAGCCTCAGCTTTAGTTGTCTTTTTGAGTCAATTCATCACGCTGCTGTTTCCAACGTCTCCCGTGCAGCAGCTCTATTTCCTTTTCCAACAGCCAGATCAATCGTCTTCAACGTGAAAGCTGCATCATATGCATTTCTCCGTGTCTTGAGGGTGACAAAATTACTACCGTAATCAGAATGATGGGAAGTTTGAGCGTGCTCGATTTAATCTAAACAGTAAACAAAAAAGTTGTTTGACCTTAACCCGTTCGGCAATTTCATTGGTCTAATGAAAGCTTCATGCCACCAAAAAAACTGAGCACGTCACAGAATGTTTTTTTTTTTTTTTTTTTTAAATAAAATTTGAAAGCGGGAAAAATCCATATATTAGCCGCGTCGTTGTTTAAGCCGCGAGGTTCAAAGCGTGGGAAAAAAGTTGCGGTTTATAGTCCGGAAATTACGGTAAATGTTTTAGAGGAGGAAATGGTAATATTTTGTTCTGAAAATGAATGTCACCCTTCATTTCTACACAGCTGAAAGGATCTGGATTGTGGACTCCAGTCTAATCCAACATACAGAGCAAAGAGATGTTCAAAACCCTTGGCTTGAACCTTCAAACCAGGCCATTTTATCCAAGACCGGACAAATCTCACACATCTTGGAATGCTGTTTTCACCTTGGACTTTCAAGGTTTTGTTACATGTTGAAAAGTTTGAAATGTTTAGATGTTTATAGTGTATGTTCTGTACAGATTTTGGTTGTTACATTATTTACTTTTACTGTTTTACACATGAATTTATGCACCCCTTGCAGAATCTGCAAGATGTGAATCATTGAAAAAAAGAGGGAACATAAAAATGCTTTAATTTAGTTAGTTCTGCCAAGATGAAGCTATTTGACAAATACTGCACAACATAATTAATGAAAACACAAATTACCCTGTTCAAATAGTTTACACACCCTTAAAGAAATAGTTCACCCAAAAATGAAATTTCCCTCATCATTTACTCAATAACACGCCATGCCAGATATGTAAGACTTTCTTTCTTCTGCTGATCACAAGTAAAGGTGCCTGGCCCAAAAATAAGTTGCGTACTCTAATATTTCGCTTGACTGCCTTTAGCTTTGATTACGGCACGCATTCGTCATGGCATTGTTTCGACAACCTTATGCGGCGTCACAACATTTATTTATTTATTTATTTATTTTATTTGCACATATAACATTTAAAATACTACTTTACAAATCCATTAACGGAAAAAAAACAGAAAGAAAAAACATACTGTGCGGGAGAGAGTGAGAAGACCATGAGGTCTTATAAAACCACCTCCCCAAAATCTCATTAAATGGACATAAAATTACATGATCAAGCAAGACAATACAATCAATACATCAATCATTTTAATATAACAAATTAACAAGATAAACTTAATTATATGTTAAAAAATTTTTCAGCTCTCTTTTAAAAGAGTTTAGAGTGATTTTAGTCTTTAAAACGGGGTCTAAATGATTCCAGAGGGAAGGCCCTCTGTATTTCAGTGTAGATTGATTAGCTGTAGTTCTACAAAAAGGAAGATAAAAATCTTTACAACGCCTTGTGGAATAGGCATGAACATCCGAAGAATAAATGAAAAAATTATTAAAAGCTCTGGGCATAATTTTTGTCATATTCACATACTTATACATAAAAATATTTATGCAATAGATGTTAACATTAAATATTGTCAAGATGTTATATTTTATGAATAGCGGAACAGATGATGACAATCTATTTGAATTACTCATAATTCTCAAGAATTTCTTTTGTATTAATAAAATCTTATTTAAATATGTTTTGCATGTTGCGCCCCAAATAATATTACAGTACAGAATGTGGGGATAGATTAAACTGTAATATAATGTTTTCATACATGAAATATCAATTAAAGAGCGAACTCTACGCAATATACCAACAGATTTCATTATTTTTCTGCAAACATGTTGAATATGATATTTCCAGGTTAGTTTTTGGTCGACAATGACACCTAAAAATTTTATTTGGTTTACTTGGCTAATTTTTAAACCATCAATTGATACCTCTATGTCCTGGTAATCTCCTTTGTTTTTTTTACTAAAAATCATAAAATTAGTTTTTTGTATATTAAGAGAGAGTTGATTATCTTTAAACTATTTAGAAACATTTTGTAATTCTTCATTTGCTTCTCTTATTAATGTGTCAATGTTAGAATGAGATAATAGAAGACATGTATCATCTGCAAACATGAGTGGCATAACATTTTTACGTACAACTCTTAAATCATTGATCCAAATTAGAAATAATAGAGGTCCCAAAATGGACCCCTGCGGTACCCCACATAAAAGTTGTCTCCTATTTGAGCTCAGGTTGTTAACATAAACAAATTGCTCTCTCTCTTCCAAATAGTTTTGTACCCAAGTTAAGGCTATATGTTTAATGTCATAATTTTCTAATTTTGCTAAAAGAATATTATGATTTACAGTGTCGAATGCTTTCGACAAGTCTACAAATATACCAATAGTGTTATTTTTCTCATGCAGATTTTTTGTAATTTTATCGACAAACTGTAGAAGAGCCATTTCTGTAGACATGTTCTCTCTAAAACCATACTGGTGATCATATAAGGTCAAATTTTCTGTCAAGTGTTTTAATATCCTTTTATAAACTAATTTTTTGAGTATTTTAGAAAAGAAACGTAATAGTGAAATAGGTCGATAATTGTTAAATACATGTGAATTCCCAGACTTAAACAAGGGAATTACTTTAGCTAATTTGAAATCTCTTGGTACAACGCCTGTTTTGAGTGACAAAGAGAGAACATAAGTTACAGGCTCAATAATATAGCAAACTACTTTCTTTATGAGACTAGCTCTAATTTCATCATGTCCTGGAGCTGTGTCCTTCATCTTTAATATAATTTCAAGCACTTCATTAGAAGTTGGAGGATCAAATTCATTTAAGCAAGGATATGGCAAATCAAAAATTTGAGAAGTGAATTTTCCTGTATTCGTAATATTTTTTGCCAGTGAGGGACCAACATTCACAAAGAAATCATTGAAACCGTTTGCTATATCGATGGGGTTTTGATAATTCTCTATACCATCGGATAATTGACCTGGAATTCCTCGAGTTATTTGTTTTTTATTTAATAATTCATATAACATTCCAGGTCTTCTTTATATTTTCACAAGAATTTCCCAACTTCTTAGAAAAATATTTTTTCTTGGCATCTTTTAGAACTTTGCTGAATTTGTTTTTATATTTTTTATAGTACGCAATATTTAACGGTGTGGGGCTAATGAGAGATTTTTTTATACAACTTATTTTTAATAATGGAGGATTTTCTTAATGCAGGTGTAAACCATGGCTTAGAAATATTTCTGTTTTTACTTCTACTTTGTACCAGAGGAAAACATTTATTAAACAAAGATTTCCATCCAGAGTTGCATTAATTTTTGGCTGAGATCTTGTATTGACCACTGAAGAGTTCGAACCACTCCTTCTTGAGTCAAAGATTCAGTGACCCATTCATGAACGACTACTTTATTCTTGATGAATCAGCTGTTTGAACGAATCGTTTGAACAAATAACTCAATGACTCGCTTAACACCGCAGCCGCTTATCCCTTACCGCCATCTACTGGCTTCTCCAGCACATCACAAAGACATTCAATGGGTTTTGGGTCAGGACTCTGGTGGCTAATTCATGTTTGAAAATTATTCCTAATGCTCCATGAACCACTCTTTCACAATTTGAGCCAAATTAATATTGGCATTGCCATCCTGGAATATGACCGTGCCGTCAGGGAAGAAAAAAATCCATTGATTGGATAACCTGGCCATTCAGGTTGTCAGCTGAATTCATTTTATTGCCGCATAACGTTGCTGAGTCCTGACCAACTGAAGCAACCCCAGATCATCACACTGTCTTAAACCCAAATGGCAATTTTGTTTTTGGTCAGACAGTGTAGTAGAATGCTTTAAGCGCACACTTAAGTAAGCCACGGTGAAAAACTAAATATTCTAAGTATACTTGAAGCCAGACTAATTGTCAGTATGCTTCAAGTGTGTTAATGATTAGTTAACTTGAAGTGTGCTATTTTGGAACAACTAATGTTGTACTAAGTATATTTTAGTTGTAATTACATTGCAGCAAAGCATAACTTTAAGTGTATTTAGTGTACTTTTGTGTGCTAAATTGGAACAACTTCAAGCGTACTTAGTATACTTTAAGTATATGCCTGTGTAGGGTAATTACATGTTTGATTATTGATATTAAAGTGTACTTTGTGTTACAAGGACATTACAAATTAATTGTGAGTGTCTTCAAAACATACAAGCAATATACCATAGGTGTATAATATTTGAGTAAAAAGTATATGCTCAGTAACACCTTTGGCTTATTCAAAAATCTTCAATAATGAACTGTTATTACTTAGCTATACTTTGTACAATATACTTTAAACATTACATCGTCTTACACAAGACAGTATTTTAAATGTGTTACCTGCATACTGAAGGCTGAATTTCTTGGGGGACTTTTCACCCAATGCTGAATGCACTTGTTTTCAAGGCCATTACAATAACATAACTTCAGTAACAGACAGTGTTTATTTAAATCTCACATGGTTTTATAATTGTAAAACATAACAAAATGTACCAACTGTAGCTCCCTCCATTGACAGACATGAGGCACGTGGTCATGGTTAAAAGACTTTAATCCATACAAACAACCCGTGAGAACTGGGTTAATGGAAATACTAACATGGAATAAAATGAATAAAAGCATGTGTGAATGTCCTTCGTCTACATTTAAAGCCCCACATGGCTATAAAACAGTCAGAAAACACAGTATATCACAGTATCAGGCACCATAAACGTTTCACAGTATAACTTATAACTTGCCTTTAAAGCAATAATTCAATTTGAAACAACATTTATGCACTAAAGATTCCATACACACAGCGTGTCAAGTTATTGCACTTCAACATGCCAAAAGAAATCACCACTGTGATATTAATCTAATTTACCATTGCAACCTTTACCAAATAAACTTCAATCAAAACATATGGCTGCCTGTCTCTTACGAGGGGCTAAATCTGCCTTTATATTTCTCCTCGTATTCTTTCTTCTAGGTTTGTCTTCTTACATGTTTATTACTTTGTGTAGCTGTTGCTGATTTATTTTCTGTCGTCTTTTTAGGCGCTTCGCTCAACAATTAGTTACGGGCGGAACACTAGCGCCGCAATGACTAGTTCTGCCTCCAAACTACTATTACTATAGGTACCACAAATAGCAGGATAAACAGCTATAATTTAAACTGCCGATGGGAGGCAGTTACACCAACCATGCTTTTAAATGAAAAGAATGCTGAAAGAAACAAACAAAAAAATATATAATTTTGGAACGGCGGCCACACACAAACTACGCATTTTTATCTTTTCTTGATGAAATGCTCATTGTTACACTTGCGCCTGATGGCCACTCACCTAAAATATATTTTTAAGTAAAGTGCAAATAAATTCACTTTTAAAAAATAAACAGAATTTTCACTTAAAGTATATTGTTAGATAATATACTAAAGTACACTTATTTTAAAGTGTGTTAAAAAGTTGTATTGTGAAAATTGGTAAAAGCATGATGCTAATATACTTTAAATATATTTAAAGATAGTGCAACTTTTGTTAGTATATTTGCAATATACAACTGAAAAAAAATAATATATTTCAAATACAATAAAGTATAGTTTTTTTCACTAGGGAGGGGGTGTATTAGAGACTGGGACTGGGACCACCATACCTGGTTGTGCACTGGGAGGTCTCTCAAGCATCCACAAGCTGTTCACCTTTAAAGCTGCTCTTGAGGGCATTGGATGTCCTGAAGGTGGTATTGTCACTGACTAAATCTTGTTTACATCTTAATATAGAAAAGAGATGGAGCCCTGTGCCTGAAGTTCTGAAAGAATTCCAAGATTTGAGAATAATAATAATGACCACAGAAACAGTGATATTGTTTATGCCATGATTTTTCTTCATTCAACATACCATACATGCAGTCCCGGCACCATGGGCGGGCATTGGGGGGCCTGGCCCTCCCTGTGAGTCACTAGTGCCCGCCCTGGACGATCCTGTCTCCCTTCATCAACTCTACGTCACGTCTCACATCTCATTTCATCGCGATCTCACAAAGCTCTTTTATTATGCAGCATGCAGAATTCAGCACTGAACAAAAACTCCAACGTTTTGAACGGTGAATGGATTTTATCTGAAATGCATCTGATTGGCCATTGCGTTTTAGAAATCAACACATATGTCTGTGATTGGCTACATTGCACAATGCTGCAAAAACACGTTATAATGAGAACATCTAGGCTACTTATGCTTGCGACTGTAAATCGTTATTTTGTTTAGATGTTCTTATTGATTTTGTGCAATAGATGAATAACAATGTATTTGTTTTAGGATGTTTTATTTAGATAGGGAGTCCCTCGAATCGTTTTATTCTCCCGCAACCCATTACCGCCGTGCCCGCACTCGACCATCAAATCGAGTCGACCAACCACCAGTCCTTGCTTCTTGTTTGCACTTTTATTTATATATTTTTATCAATAGGCTACTGTAACTTTCGTTACAAGTTGGTAAGTTGTCGTTTTGTATATACATGATGAATAAACTCCTGAATAAAATTAAAAATGTGTTTGGTCTGATTTAAAAAATAATATTTTTAAATGGATTTGACTGGTTTGTCGATAGTGAGCGCGGGAATGTTTGTTTGTGTCCTAAGCATAGTAGCGCTTAATAACGATAGCTGTTACTTTTTTTTAAACAACTATGCTGAGCTCTTTCGTGTGACAGTTACCATGGATATACGGCGTTTCTTTAATCAAAGACCACCATAGTTGGCAGAAGAGAGCAGCGAGGTAAGGGGAGAAGACCCAGGGTGTAGCAGTTCACAAGAGATCGATCCAACTCCCAACACTTCAATCAGCTTTGACATATTTAAATCTGCATATTTGTGATATTTTTACCTTTATAAAAGGACATTTCCCCTAATCTTATTAAATATATTATTATATATCTTAATGAATCCTCTTTCATTTTAAATTCTTTATTTGATCAAAAAATTAAATTAGAATAAGATACTATAGGACTATTACCGATCAAATTAAATCATTTACATTAAATAATATACATTAAATAATGTTATGAGATTGTTTTAAATCTTTTTTTTAAATATACAAATAAGAAAAGTTGAAAGAATGACACTTTTAAACATGAAACTAAACCGCCAGTAGATGGCGGTAAGGGATAAGCGGCTGCGGTGTTACGCGAGTCATTGAGTTATTTGTTCAAACGATACGTTCATACAGCTGATTCATCAAGAATAAAGTAGTCGTTCATGAATGGGTCATTGAATCTTTGACTCAACCGATTCGTTTAAAACACTGAATCATTTAGTAATGAAAACACGGTTGACTGTGAGATGCGTTCTGTTTCTGCTGGGATCTTTGTTTTAAAATAGAACAAAAAGTCAATATTGCATCTAAAATGCAAGTGACTTAATATGAATTACTTGTTTATTGAACTGTCGAAATCAGTGTTACATTTTCAATCGTGATGGTATTCAGCACTTGGTTGTATGGTGTTGCTTCATGTTATAAATATAAAAACTAACTTACACATTTTGAATTTTTTACCGCAGTATGCTAACTGAGTTTCTTTGTGTGAGCTGCAGTTAGGCCTATTTGTTTCATCGAGAGGCTGCGCGAGCCTAAACAGCACAAATCTTTAGCGTCAGTTATGAATTTGAATAGCGTCAGTACATTATGTAACAGGCTACTATCGATCATTATCATTGTATCATACATATTCAATTCATAATCGGTCATATCATTTAATGTTATTAGGGAATTATGTTTATCTCAGTTGTGCCCCCCTGAAAAAAATGTAATGCCCGTCCGTGAATTTGTGTCTGGCGCCGGGTCTGCATACATGGACACAGACCTTCCTTATGCCTGTTGAGACACTATATAAGCAGACTTTAAAATGGTTTAATTTGAGTTTGCACATAAAAAACAGGTGCTTTAAATTATATACAACTGGTACTTTTATTTTTTTTTACAAATGCAAATGAAATGGCCTTTATGATCACCACCACTATGGTCATCTGGTTTTCAGCACAATTTGCCAACTCCCAGTCTTGCCATTGCAGCTTCCACTCTGAGGTGAGGATGGCAGTGAGCGCTCTGATATTGTTGTTAAGATCTCAACTAAAGGAATGTTTCCTCGTGCCTCTACCACTGTTCTGAGCCCTCTAGTTTTTGTGTGGAGGGATCCTCTGGTGCTAGCTTGGCCTTTGCTTTTGTAACGTATAGGTCCTGGCCTGAAAGTTCTCCTGCCTCCACCACTGCCTTTTCAGACTGCGTTGAGGGCGTGGAAAGACTCTCAGGAGAAGGCTGATCCCAACTCTCGGGTGCTGTTGTTGAAAGCTCAACTAAGGCAATAGGGAATTATCTTGCCTTCATCGCAGCCTGTTCTGAGCCCTCTGGTTCTGTTATGGAGGGTTTGAGGGTTCTACTGCTCCTAAGCTGCATAGACTAGCAACCTGCAAAGTATATAACCCATGACATATAGCAAGGTGTTATTTTCAGAGCTTCCTTTATCACATTTAAAGCTGAAATGATCAATTGTATCAATAAAAAAAAAACGCACTCAAAGATTCTATAGATGCCAGTAAAAAATAATCTCCACTTCTAAAACAACCACAGCTATGCAAGATATCTCATGGCTTGAGCAGAAAGAGAATGGGTCTCTTCTGATGTGTCTCTACCTTGGAGGCCTAGAACAAAGCAGAATTCTTCCCCAGAATCCAGCCTCCTCATGGACCTGTTTGATGGTCTTGGGACCCAGACCATCTCTTTGAGATCTCAGAGGAGGGGAGAACAAAATGAGGACTATGACAACATATATTACCATGAGTTCCACATACTTGCATGTGGCAGGGCGGGGCCGGGTCGTGATTCTACACACCCGGTCCCTTATCAGGCTAATCAAGCCTCCAAGAGGGATAAAGGCTGACAGCGGAGGATTGTGCAGTCAGCCTTTATCCCTCTCAGAGGCTTGATTATAATCGGATGTGTATAATCACGACCCGGCCCGCCCTGCCACATTACACTATTAGGAAACACTCAAAAACACACAACTCACCAGTCACTGGTCCATGATATCCTGAATCTTGAAGTGAATCTGAGATAGTTTTTCGCTCCATGACCAACTGCTCCATCTGGCTAAAGAATCCATCCATCTTTGACTGAAAGTGAAAACGCAAAAGAACATTCCTTAAGGTTCACAAGATTTAAAGAGTCATGGATATGTCAACAGACCACTATCTATAATATTCTTTGCTGTTATTGTATAGACACAGTCTTTCTGGCAATTTCCTGCAAATAGAGTCATGCGCTGTACAATTTGCATACAACCTGGCCTGATCCTGGACTCACCTTTCTCACAGTTCAGGTCCTGGCCCACAGTGGTGGAAATTTTGAAAATCTGCTTGGGGGCCCCCAAAATGTTAAAAAATGTGCTACTTGTGTGAAATACAGGAATAGTGTTTTTACATTTTTTGTTCTGAGCATATTCCATCAGCCAGACTCAAAAACTTCAGGATCAAAAGTTCCTCTCATTCACAAATCATGACAGTCACTCCATGACAATCCAAGCAGGCGATCCAGGCCATTTAAACTGTCAGGTGATTGAGGCTCGCGCTGGACTCCCACAAGCTCATGAATGCAACTTCAAGGCTGCTTCTGAATGCAGGAAAATATTGCCTCCAGAGGCTGTATATGGAGGTAGGATGAAAATAAGGTGCTTTTCAAACTGATCGGAGACCAGTTTCCTTAAGAGTTCCCTTCTTTCATAACAGATGTCAGTTCAGCCATTAACTGATTAGGCAGCAAGGTAGCAAGTCAGCTGCCTGCGTTTTCAGATGCAGCCCAATGTAAAAGTGTTTAACCTGTGCTATAAGTAAATGTCTTATTCACTATGCACTGTATGTACAGTTGGTTTGATTCTGTATTTTTTTAGTAAATGCGACTGCTACTGTGGACATCCCATTCATGGTTGCTGTTATTTCCTTCTTCCTAATATATTAACAATTTCTTCTTGTGCAAATAAATTACAACAATTTGATGAATAAACAGAAATCTGAAGAAACGGCTATCTACCATTTAAAATCTAAAATAATTTTTTAGTTTTGTGTGAAATTGAGTAAATGTAGTGCTAAATAAGAGTTTATATATATATATATATATATATATATATATATATATATATATATATCTTTTTTTTTTTTTTTTTTTTAGCAATTTTATGTTTACTCTTCACTACAGGGGCCAGAACCTATGGCTCGTGAGCCACAAGTAGCTCTTTGTTAAAAATCAAGTGGCTTGTTGGGTGTTTCACCATTCACAAACACATGATCATTTATATATATATATATATATATACACACTCACCTAAAGGATTATTAGGAACACCTGTTCAATTTCTCATTAATGCAATTATCTAATCAACCAATCACATGGCAGTTGCTTCAATGCATTTAGGGGTGTGGTCCTGGTCAAGACAATCTCATGAACTCCAAACTGAATGTCAGAATGGGAAAGAAAGGTGATTTAAGCAATTTTGAGCATGGCATGGTTGTTGGTGCCAGACGGGCCGGTCTGAGTATTTCACAATCTGCTCAGTTAGGGATTTTCACACACAACCAGGGGCGATTCTAGGGTCAGAGATTTAGGGGTGCTGAGCACCCAATGAGCCCCACTGCCACCACCCACCCTCTTTTCACACAAAAACAAAAAATATGTCTATTGAAAAATAACTTTATCATTTTAACATTGGTTCAACTAACTCCAAAATCCAGATTTGTTTTTCTTTTTTTTTTAGACCTTTTCAGAGCACCAGAGAGTTGACACAAACAGCCCCCTGTAACAAACACAAAACCTTCTTCACTCAGCTGCTTTTCCTGACCGTTAACTCCATGTGCCTCCTTTTGTATCAACAGTCATCAGATTGGTTAGATTAGATTCAATTTTATTGTCATTGAACAAAGTAACAGGTACTTGGACAACAAAATGTAATTCATCTTCTGTAAATTATTTACAAAAAATGGTTCTTGAAAGGCTCTTTTTTTGTGTGCCAAACTGAGTATGAGGGTATTGAGACAGCTTTAACTGTTTAGGACCAGTGTCCTTATCCCCTAACTCTGAACAGCTCTCTTCTGTCTCTGCTGCTTTGGCTTGGTGGTCTCTATGTTGCACTCCCGCTGTCTCTTCATTTCTTTCACTAGTCAAGTCCCTCTCATCCCTTATGGACTCTCCCTGTTGTTTTCCTCCTCCTTTATTATGAAAAAATGTGGTGTAAAATAATGTTACAAAAAGTAAATGTAATATAGGCTACTTAATGCCTATAAGTTAGTATAGGAGTATGAGTAGTTACTGTTTTGCTTGTCACTATTCACTATATGTCAATTTATTGTTGTTGTTTCCTCACCTGGTTCTTCCTGCATGCTCTCCTTTCCCTTTCTCCTTCTCCATCTCCCTCTCTTTCCCTTGGCACTGACAATCATACACAAATATATTGTAGGCAGGAGAGTTGAGGTCAGTTTGTCATGTCACAAAAATGTTATGGAGACCATTTACAGATTCTAAGTATATGATCAAAAGGCACACAGGCGTGCCATTTTAAATGTCTTTATTATTATTATTATTGGGCTTAGACACTTTTTTAAATCACAAATTCCTTTCACAAGTAAAGCTGTATTCTCCATTGTGGGTTTGAAATAAATAAAATAAATAAAAGCAGGGGACCATTGCCTAGATAAGTAATTTGATACAACAACAGATAGCTGGTTTGCATTATCTGTTACTTTAGCTTAACACTTTTCAGAAGAACAAAAATAAAATAAAAAAACAAGACAGAGGTCATTATGGACTGTCCCTAATCTCTCACCTGAATCTGTATTTTTTCTTTTAAAGAACTGTCGTATGTCCATTGCTCACTGGCAGGCCACACACACACAGAGAGAGAGAGAGGGTAATGCTAGGAGTTCAGGAGTTAAGCCTGGTTCAGGTTAAATCCTCTGTGTGTGAGGAATGAATAAATACAGCAAAAGAAAAACATTAAACTTTCTTTTATTGTCTAGTTTGATAGTCAGCCACAACTGAAAAATAACAGATATAAATCTAGGAATGAATATCGATTCATTTAAAACGTACGGTGGCCGACAGAGCTCAACGTGCTGCAACCTAAAGAAGACGCATGCAAATAGAAAAAAACGCATGCAAATAAAAAAAAACACCCGCAAATTAAGAAAACATCTTCATCAGTTTCACAACACACGTGTGCTCCAAATACTCACAACACAACCAAATACAGAAACGCGCTGCAAAAGCTCACAACACAACCAAATAGGCGGTGGGCCGGACCTCGAAATTATGAATTTAATACTTACCTCACAGCTGTGTAAGTCTTTTTTTGCTGAGGTCATGTAATAAAATCGTATAAGTACTACAGACATTCTTTCCAACTTTGTTGTTTGCACATTTGACGCAAAATGTCCTTACAAACTCTTACTTTTTTAAACCGGCAAATAAGCAGGAGTACTAATCATAACGTTAGAAAACCTCCCGTTTCCTTGACAACCAATGTAAATAATGAACACAGATGACCAGGAAGCTGCGTTCTTGAAATTACAATTTTGCTGTAAATCATTAAAAATGTAAATTTAGTTCTGTAGTTCAGTAATACTGAGGTAAAAATGAGGTGTTTTATCCATTTAGCCTCAAATGTAAAAAGCCCTGTAACCCCCTTTCCCAGACAAGTTGGGTAAAGATTGTTCAATGTACAAATTTATGGGTGAACCTGCAAACCACAGAGAGTACAGTAGCTGAAAAAGCCGTATTGGCATTTAACTTAAATTCGAAGACGTCCAAGATGTGCCGGCTAATGTTGGATTTCACAGAGAATGCTACATGCTCTTCACCAACAAAGAACACATAAGAAGAGCACGTAAGAAGATAGAAAATGCAGCTAACAACAGTGAAGGTTTGTATCAAATGTATAATTTTTATATAAAACGTTTCATTTATATACATTTAACCCCTTACTAGTCAGCCCCAATTTTGGCAAGTGATGCATTCATGACATCCCCAAAATAAAAAGGTTGCTGCTCAGAAGTCATTCTGAATATACACATAACCAACATATATTTAGAAAGCCAACCCTTGAGAGTTTACATTTCAAGACTCAAAATTAACCAGACTGTTATTAATATTGAGATATGTAAGCTCAAACATAGAAACAAAAACAACAAATATTAAGAATATATTAATAAAATGTATAAAAATATTATGTGAATTTAGGATTGCAACTTATAACCACAACTAAAACATGGGGATTTTTTAAAGACAATCATCCCAGACATCCTATTCAATATTCTATAATAAAATAAACTTATCGAATATTCGAAAATCGTGACTCATCCCTAATTAATATAGTATTTCAGTGCAAGTGGATGACATGACAAGTAGCAAAAGGCAGTGCAATATGTGTGTAAGTGGGGTCAAATGTTCATAGCAAATTTAAAAATAAAAAAAATAAACCAATGTAGCAGCACCATAGTGTAAACTACCAGTGTATTTGTGCAAGAGTCAATCAGCTGCCCTTAGGTTATTGGAGGGTGGGGGTGGAAGGAACAGGCTCTCTACGATTCCCCTATAGAAAGTTAAGAGGATGGATTTGTGGGAGATGAGCCTTCCTCAACTGTGGGAGGAAGTGCAGAGGTTTTTGGACTTTCTTGGCCAGGTTCTGTTGATGGTGTCGATAGATCAAGATGGGTCATCTGTGATGTGGATACTAAGCAACTCCGTGATCTTGACCTGCTCCATTCATGGTGCTGTTGATGTGATGATTGTCAACGATCACCTCTGTAGTCATTTGGGTGTGGAGAGATATGATGTTGTCCTGTCCGTGTCTGTGTGTTAGATAAACAACTGAATTATATTCAGATAAATAAACACAGAAAGCACACATTACTAGATAATTTTAAATCACATTTTTCATCTTGACATTTGTATTAAGATGCTAACCATCTTAAACGAGCTTGACAAGACTACTGCAATTCTGACCACAAATAATTTTGTTAAATAGCTCAAAAACAGCCATCTTTAAATAAAATATTTTTCCACCATATTCCATCTTATACCTGTTCTGTTATGTAGGTGAAGCACAACCACTGACAGATGTAGCTGAACCACTGCCTCATTGTACAAACTGTGACAATCAACCATAAATGGCTTATATAACTCCATGACTACCACTATAAAGTTGTATCTTTGTTTTGCTTTGCACTCTTTTTAGCTGATAATTAGTCTAGCTTACTTGTAGCCTAGGTAGCTTGCTATAAACCAATCCAACCTGGACATACCTGTCAACTTATTTCCTACTGTCTTCCCGTTTAAATATTTACCCGTAATTATCCCGTATTTGAATACTCTTTGCTTAGTTCATTGTGTATGTACCGAATGATTTGGATTAGCCTAAGCAACATACCGTTAGACCTAGCTTTACTGCTCCACTACCAACATTCTTTCGTGGCTACTGTTCTCATCAACGACAACGCATATATTCACGACGAAGTATAGCTTGCAGTCTTAAATACAACTTATATGAAAAGCATTAAGATATAGGGGTGTATAATCGTTGTAAAACAAATCTTACCTTGACGTTGTCTTGCCGAGACACACCGGTCTCTCCAGGTTGGGTTGTGTAGACTCATTTGGCTTCAGACTGACGCGAGTCACGCGGCGCCGGTTCAACGAATAACGTGATTGGCCAAATAAATTCAACAAGGTAACAACACAAGCGTTGATTGGATCTCACTCCGGCCAACGTTTGTGATCAGCTAGCGAAATTAAATATATTTTTATACTTTAATGTGCAACAATTGGCGTTGGAAACAATCGGTAATCTTTTTGTGAATTATTCATACAGACAAATAAAAAAAATGAGCCAGACAGCTGCTGGGTAACTATCAAATCAAAAACTAAACGAGATAGACGGACTCGGCCCACCGCCTAAGAAATGTAATGCTGTTAACATAACGGTTGCAAATACATTTATTTTTACTTTACAAAAAAACTGTTAAAATATGCGTTTTATATATCCGTTATACATCTGTGTGTCAGTGTCTCAACTTTAAAACATTGGACCCTACATTACGCTACAACTTCTTATGAAACTATTCTTTATGAAAATTTAAACATAACATGAAACAATTTGTATAGTGTAACTCAGAGCCATGGAGAGAATGGCTCTGGTGTTACTGATGTAAAGATTAATATCTTTCCTTCATGTTCTTCTTCTCTATCTTTTTTGTTTATTTTAGTTTTCAGCTCATTGTTCTTTTCTCATTTCTGATGACATTGAACGTATTGTTAATACATTTTGTATATTGTATACAAGTTGTATGTCATAAAAAATTAATATCTGTATGTTTTGCGGAAAAAAAGTTAAAATAAATAAAATAAAGTAGAATTTTGAGCTGTAAGCAAAGAGTAGAAGAACTATAAAAAAGTATAATATTACAATATAATATTATAATATTATTTCTATATACAATATATTACAATATTATTTTAATATTATAGTTTATTTATAAAAAAATATATATATAGGCTTTCACTTCTTGTCAATATCAGTTATTTGCTGTAAGCACGCACGTCCCAGCCGGGTTCGTCACTTATTTGGTTCCCCTGGAAACATTTCCGTTGTGGTCTGTGTTACTTGCAGCGCGTTTCTGTATTTGGTTGTGTTGTGAACGTTTGCAGCGCGTTTCTGTATTTTGTTGTGTTGTGAGTATTTGGAGTACACGTGTGCTGTGAAACTGATGAAGATGTTTTCTTAATTTGCTGGTGTTTTTTTCTATTTGCATGCGTTTTTTTTCTTTTTGCATGCGTTTTTTTCTATTTGCATGCGTTTTTTTCTATTTGCATGCGTCTTCTTTAGGTTGCAGCACATTGAGCTGTCTCGTCCACCGTAAAAAAGCCACAGTGAGTGTTTTCACACATACTGGTGGTATACAGTGATATGTTTGTTTTCACTCTGGTCCAAACGCCAGGGCTTCATGTTTCTATGACGACTGACCAGAAAAGACACACGTGATGTCATGTTTACATGACTCCCGATTGTTAAAATGAGTATCAAATTAACGATAAACTTTAACAACAGAGACACACGTACACACTACACAGGTACGCAGTTTATTTGTCGCGCTGCTGTTTTTGTTTCACGCTCTAGCAGTTAATAAACAGAACTGCACGCGTCTTGCGGAAGAACATTGTAACCGGCGCTACTTCTCTCCATTTATGACTATGGACGAGTCACCCAGGTCCTGTGCTACTCCACAGCGGCGGCGACTCGCTGGACTAAAATAGTCCGAAAATAAACACTTATTATAGGTGTACCATGGTGATTCAGGATACTGACTCCAGTACTCACCGATATGGTTTCGGAATCGGAACAACTCTAGGTAAAAGGAAAGAAGTGTGAGACACAGCTTTGGAGCAACTTAGTTGATTCACAACACTACATAACGGGTTCTCACTCTGCCTGTGTTTTGCGCTGGATGACGGTCGTGCTGAGTGGTGCAGGTACAGAGGAGAAGTAGAAGAAGAGAAGAGGATGACACCATTTGCTAAGCGGGGGTGTTTTCATTTTCATCCTTAACACGTACATTTTAAACCACGATCTGCGGAGTATGTTTTGGACATTATTTAACCTTGTCAAAGACGAACAACATTTTTAGAATAACAACATTTCTTACTCCAAGTTTTAGGGGTGCTGAAGCACCCCTAAAAAGGGGCTAGACTCGCCTTTGCACACAACCATTTCTAGGGTTTACAAAGAATGGTGTGAAAAGGGAAAAACATCCAGTATGGGGCAGTCCTGTGGGCGAAAATGCCTTGTTGATGCTAGAGGTCAGAGGAGAATGGGCCGACTGATTCAAGCTGATAGAAGAGCAACTTTGCCTGAAATAACCACTTGTTACAACCGAGGTATGCAGCAAAGCATTTGTGAAGCCACAACACGCACAACCTTGAGGCGGATGGGCTACAACAGCAGAAGACCCCACCGGGTACCACTCATCTCCACTACAAATAGGAAAAAGAGGCTACAATTTGCAAGAGCTCACCAAAATTGGACAGTTGAAGACTGTAAAAATGTTGCCTGGTCTGATGAGTCTCGATTTCTGTTGAGACATTCAGATGGTAGAGTCAGAATTTGGCATAAACAGAATGAGAACATGGATCCATGACTTCTTGAACATGACAATGAGTTCACTGTACTAAAATGGCCCCCACAGTCACCAGATCTCAACCCAATAGAGCATCTTTGGGATGTGGTGGAACGGGAGCTTCGTGCCCTGATTGTGCATCCCACAAATCTCCATCAACTGCAAGATGCTATCCTATCAATATGGGCCAACATTTCTAAAGAATGCTTTCAGCACCTTGTTGAATCAATGCCACGTAGAATTAAGGCAGTTCTGAAGGTGAAAGGGGGTCAAACACAGTATTAGTATGGTGTTCCTAATAATCCTTTAGGTGAGTGTATATATATACACACACAGTGCATCCAGAAAGTATTCACAGCGCTTCACTTTTTCCACATTTTGTTATGTTACTTATTCCAAAATGGATAAAATTCATTATTTTCCTTAAAATTCTACAAACAACACTCCATAATGACAAAGTGAAAGAAGTTTGTTTGAAATCTTTGCAAATTTAATAAAAATAAAAAATCACATTTACATAAGTATTCACAGCCTTTGCCATGACACTCAAAATTGAGTTCAGGTGCATCCTGTTTCCACTGATCATCCTTGAGATGTTTCTACAACTTGATTGGAGTCCACCTGTGGTAAATTCTGTTTATTGGACATGATTTGGAAAGGCACACACCTGTCTATATAAGGTCCCACAGTTAAAACTGCATGTCAGAGCAGAAACCAAGCCACGAAGTCCAAGGAATTGTCTGTAGACTTCCGAGACAGGATTGTATCGAGGCACAGATCTGGGGAAGGTTACAGAAAAATGTCTGCAGCATTGAAGGTCCCAATGAGCACAGTGGCCTCCATCATCCGTAAATGGAAGAAGTTTGGAACCACCAGGACTCTTCCTAGAGCTGGCCGCCTGGCCAAACTGAGCGATTGGGGGAGAAGGGCCTTAGTCAGGGAGGTGACCAGTAACCTGATGGTCACTCTATCAGAGCTCCAGCATTTCTCTGTGGAGAGAGGAGAACCTTCCAGAGGAACAACCATCTCTGCAGCACTCCACCAATCAGGCATGTATGGTAGAGTGCCAGACGGAAGCCACTCCTCAGTAAAAGGCACATGACAGCCCACCTGGAGTTTGCCAAAAGGCACCTGAATGACTCTCAGACCATGAGAAACGAAATTCTCTGGTCTGATGAAACAAAAATGTTACTCTTTGGCCTGAATGGCAAGCGTCATGTCTGGAGGAAACCAGGCACCGGCCAATACCATCCCTACAGTGAAGCATGGTGATGGCAGCATCATGCTGTGGGGATGTTTTTCAGTGGCAGGAACTGGGAGACCAGTCGGGATCGAGGCAAAGATGAATGCAAAAAACCTGCTCCAGAGCGCTCTGGACCTCAGACTGGGGCAAAGGTTCATCTTCCAACGACACGAAGCACACAGCCAAGATAACAAAGGAGTGGCTACGGGACAACTCTGTGAATGTTCTTGAGTGGCCCAGCCAGAGCCCAGACTTGAACCCGATTGAACATCTCTGGTGAGATCTGAAAATGGCGGTGCAACGACGCTCCCCATCCAACCTGATGGAGCTTGAGGTGTAGTGCAAAGGAGAATGGGAGAAACTGCCCAATAATAGGTGTGCCAAGCTTGTAGCATCATACACAAAAAGACTTGTGGCTGTAATTGGTGCCAAAGGTGCTTCAACAAAGTATTGAGCAAAGGCTGTGAATACTTATGTACATGTGATTTATTTTCATTTTCTATTTTTAATAAATGAGCAAAGATTTCAAACAAACTTCTTTCACGTTGTCATTATGGGGTATTGTTTGTAGACTTTGAGGAAAATAATTAATTTAATCAATTTTGGAATAAGGCTGTAACATAACAAAATGTGGAAAATACTTTCTGGATGCACTGTACATATACACGCATTGTATAAATGCAGCATTTTATTATTTACAAGCTATGAAGTTAGAGACACGATATGTGCTTACAGGGCATAGTCACAATTTTTTTTCTGCATTGCATGCCCTCACTTAAATTTAGAACACTTGATTTATCTAATCAAAATAACAAAATATGTGAGGTTTAATATATGAATATTGTCAATGATGAAAGATTCCTTTAATTGCGAGTAGTGTAGTGAGTGCTCCGTGATCCATTCTGAGCATAAAGTGCCAGTCCCTCAATTACGGTCTCCACTTTTCTACAGCCTAGACGCATTATTTTGACTGTAGAGTACTTTATTTTATCAGCCATAAGGCTTCTATATGTAAATGCTACAGTTCTTTCGACATTGTCTGGGTGCAGTTGTGTTTTTATATTATAATTTTTTATTATTATTATTATTTTTCCCCCAATTTATAATGACCAATTCCTAATGTGCTTGAAGTCCTCGTGGTGGTGTTGTGACTCAATCCGGGTTGCGGAGGACGAATCTCAGTTGCCGCCATGTTTGAGGCAGTCAATCCGCGGATCTTATCACGCGGTGTGTTGAGAGCATTATCGCGGCGACATAGCGTGTGTGGATCAAGAACTACACATTATAGCGACCATGAGAAAGTTATCCCATGTGACTCTGCCCTCCTTAACAACTGTGCCAATTTGGTTGCTTAGGAGACCTGGCTAGATCACTCAGTACACCTGGATTCAACTCACGACTCCAGGTTTGGTAGTCAGCGTTAATACTCTCTGAGCTACCCAGACCCCTAGGGTGCAATTGTGTTAAAACTCCCCCCCACGCCATAGTCGGAAGCATCCGCGATATAAATGTGGGAAGAGAGGGGTCGAATAATGTGAGGACCGGACTTTCAGCAAGCAGTTTTCAGTTCTTTGAAGCTGCAATAAGCAGGCCTAGTCCATTCAAATTAGTGTCCATTGTGTCTCTCAGAAGCGTGCGCAATGGCCTCGCTAAAAAGGAAATTTGAGCACGAATTTACTGTACTACAAAATCAGTCACAAGAATGATTGTAGAGAAGCTATGTCATGCAGGGCAGGGGCTTCAATTATTGTTTTCATGTGCTCACTATCCAGAGAAAGTCAGTTTTTGGAAATGATATGCCCTACAAACTTTAGGGAAGACTGCCGAAAAGCACACTTGTCCCAATTCAGTTGCAGTCCCGCATCTGACAAATGCTGCATGACATGTCGCATCATGAATGGCCTGAGTAACGCCATAAACATTTATGTCATCCAGATAGTTCTGCACTCATTCTCTGCCTTCCAGCACAGCTCCCTTCATTTTATGTTATGCTGATGGTGCAGAGGCAAGACCGTACGGTACTTGGCAGTATCTGAAGAGGCCGTCATGAGTTATGAATACTGTGATGTCCCGGTTGTCCTCGTGCAAGTTATGCTGATGACAAGCAAACACTAGGTCAAATGTAGTTATTAGTGATGCTCCCCTAAGTTCACTCTGGAGTTCATCCATGTGCAACAGAGGGTGACTGTCAATGACCTGAGCCTTGTTCAGTTCACGCAGATCAAAACACAGGCATATTTGAGCCCCCTTCTTTGCAGTAACCACAATAGGCGAAACCCACTGAGAAGAGTGAAACGTTTCGATGATGCCTCTTTGTAACAGTGAGTCCAATTCTGTGGACACAACTTGTCGGACTGAGAAAGGAAGTCTTAGGAGTTTTGATGAGCAGGAATGGCATCAGGACAGATTGTAGGCTTATGAATATAGCCTTTCACACAGCCCACCAGAGCATCTGGAGCTTTACTAGTCTCACTGACAACTGCATATCATCTGATGGAAGAGCAGTATTGAATTGGAATGAGCAGTTCAAGGCTCGGATTAAGTCCATACCCATCAAGGTAGAGCCACCTCTGACAATGGGTCAGAGCAACATTCAATAAATTACTCACTAAGCTACCCAGACCCCCTGGTTATTGTCCAATATTAATGATTTTTCGAATAAAACCGTAATGGTTAATATTGAATACTTATTGGCCAATAAGCAAATGGTTGTCATCAAGTTCGTTGTGCACAGTGTTGGGAAGGTTACTTTTAAAAAATTTATTCTGCTACAGTTTACAGAATACATGCTGTAAAATGTAATTTGTAATGTATTCTGTTAGACTACTAAAGGTCAGTAATGTAATCTAAATACTTTGGATTACTTCAACACTTGCAGATTTCTTTACTTGTTTTGACTATAAACAAGTAAATAAAGAAAATACACTTCACTTTAAAAATACATTATCTGAAAAAACCCTAAATATCTTATGTAGTTTTGCTACTCAATAAATTTGTCTTGTTTTAAGGATTTTTTATATATATTTTTACAGGAAGAAAAGATTGAAATTGTCATTATGAATATCATTTTTGTAGTACATCTTTGCCCTAATATCAAAGGTCTTACTAGAGAAAAAAGTTATGCTCTAACATGACTTTTCTTCATAGAATTCAATATAAAATATCGTGCCTGGTAACAGATGCATGTGAAGGCAAGAAATAGCATTTTAGCTTAGCATAGAGCTAAATGTTCAAATGACAATTTACACAAGGTTTTTGTCAATTTACAAAACAATTTTTGCTGCTCAAACTTCGAAACCCCACAGTGTGTACTCAACGACATCATTTTCTGATCATATGTGGAGTCTGTTCATAGAATGAGGTAGAAAATATATTATTTGTAGATAAGTATATCTATACAATGTTTAAGGCTACATTGGTTAGCATTTCTTGTAAAAAATACCCTAAACGCATAAAAAACTTTGGCAAGGCATGTCATCGTGTATTTATTGGATTTATGTTTCATCTGTCAGATTATTTCGAATGATTTTTTCCCAAGGGAAAGTTCCTAAATGATGTCATATCCACTTTTTCACTTTCAACAATGTAAAAGCACTCGTATAAATGAAGCATTTGCACTTCCGCAGTCAATTATCAGTCTTACAGTTCAATATCCTTTAGTTTTAAACATTGGAAGTACCTGCATTTATGTATACATTTGGTTTAATTTTCATCTAATTACAATAATGAAGAAACACAATCTGTGTTAACTAATAACACACTAATTATTGTTTGTCTTGTACATATTGAATACATAATTCAAACACAGTGTTGTTTGAAAAAAGTATGTGAACCCTTAGGCTAATGATGTCAACAAATGTCAGAGCTGCTTCGGGGCCTGGACCGCTTGCCATCATCGAGGGGAAAAATATATTTAAGATATCCTACTGGATAATGTCAGGGTGGCTGTGCACCAGCTGCAGCTCAATAGAAGCTGGGTGATGCAGCGAGACAATGACCTTAAACATCAAAGTAAATCCCCTACAGAATGTCTTCAAATGTCTTTAAATCCACCTTTTGGAGTGGCCCAGTCAAAGCCCAGACCGTAACCCAATAAAGATGCTGAAATCCAGTTACATCAGACATCCTAAGAATATGGCTGAGCTGAAGCAGTTCTGTAAGGAAGAATGGTCCAAAATTCCTTCTGAACATTGTGCAGGTCTAATCCACAGATACCGGAAATGCTTGGTTGAGGTTATTGCTGCCAAAGGATAGACCAGTTATTAAATCCAAGGGTTCACTTACTTTTTCACATTGTGAATGTTTAATGGGAAGTGTTTTATAAAGACACAAAAGATTATAACTGTTAGTGTTGTTAGCTTAAGCACATTGTGTTTGTCTATACATATGTCTTTGATGAAGATGAAGATTTTGGTCTGTTCCTCACACAATGCTATCGTTAAGTCGTGAAGCCAGAAGACTTTAGTGTACGAGTCATACTAGATTATTGTAATGCATTGGGAGGATGTCCAGCAAGTTCAATAGATAAACTGGTTCAATTGATTCAAAATGCAGCTGCCAGAGTAGGCTAGAACCCAATAAATATATCATATTAGCCCCATTTTATTGTTGTTACATTGGCTACCTGTTAAATTTCTTATTCATTTTAAAATTCTGTTAACTACATACAAAGCTATGAATGGTCTAGCTCTGCAGTACTTAAGTGACCTTTTAACACTCTATATTCCATCAAGTTCATTACGATCACAAAATTCTGGCCTGTTAATAGTTCCTAGAATATCCAAATACACAAAAGGAGGTAGATCCTTTTCATATTTGGCTCCTAAACTATGGAATATTCTCCCTAACACTGTTCGAGATGCAGACACACTCAGATTAAGTCTAGACTGAAGACTCATTTATTTAGCCAGGCATACATCCATCAACTCACAATTAGGCTGCATTAGTTAGGTCTGCCAGAACCAGAAACATTTCTCATAATCTAGAACTCTGCAATAAATTGAATGGCAGCTACACTTATATTATTCTATTTGTTTCCCTGTCTCAACCTTGGGATATATACCAGAGCTGGCCAGATCCAGCTTCGTTCCTGTTTGGTGTTGGACTCTACTGCTACATGTCGCTGAGTGATGAAGAAAAACTACAGCTGGTACTAGCCAGACATCACTTAAGTCTTTTACGATGGACTTCAGAGGATGAACTGATGCCAACTCCAACTGTAAGACATGGGATAATTCATATGCCACTGCCTGAACCTTGGACTTAAGATGGACCCCACCAAACCTCACCGAAATGACCTGCAGGTTGAACTATGATGCACCTCACTGATCTCTGCCTGCATCATTTTCATCTATTGATGGACTACACTCTTGAAATGTAATGCATAGACTATCAATTAATTGCAAACAAAACCTTCATCAGCCAAATAACAAAGGACAATTGCATCTATGTGAACTTCTGCAGTTAATCCAGGATGGACTTCAAAGACATTAGTCATTAATCTTACAGTTCATACAAAATCTTTGTTTAAACACTGGCCCTTAACACTTACTTAGTTTAATAATTTTAAACCAAGACTTGAACTATACATAAGTAATATTGGCATTATATTCATGCTGTTAGCCAGAGGGGAACTGGCCCCCACAGTGAGCCTGGATTCTCCATCAATCAACATCTTATGGAGTTTTGTGTTCTTTGCCACAGTCGTCATCGAAATAATGGATAATTGACCAAAAATAATTGATTGAGATAATAATTTAAAATCGAATTGCCACTGGTGGCAGTCGGGTTGTGTGTTCATATGCGGTTTCATCAGATATTATCTTGAGAGTTATTGAATTCATATTTAGAGTGCACACCACCAGTGTATCTCGTGCCTCTTTTCAACCGTTCTGTTTCTGATGAGCTCACTGCACCGCATTCGACAACAAACCCAGTGTGAGAGAAGCGTGAACAAATTACTCTTTTGAACAAGATCTTTTTCATGAATCACCCGAAAAGAAATGTAACGCAGTGTAGTTCTAGCGGGAAGACTAGCAGCTGTACATCATCGCACCATTAGCTAGGAAACTCCTAGCGAATCACATGTAAGCCATTGCTTTATAAGTCTGCTCACAATCTATCACATTGCTGTTTCAGTGTGCTAACGCGGCAGCCTCCACCACCCCATCCTGCACAGGGGTAAGCTCCTTGCCCATGCCTCCTATCTCCGACGGTTCTGAGTACAACTTCTTCGGACCGCCAGACGGGGCTTATGCCAAAGAGAGACAAATTCATCAAATAAATGTCATCTTAAATTTCACTCAAGTCTGCGAGTCTTCCTGAAAGAACTGAGAGAACTTTGAGCTCAGTCCCGTATAGTGGACCACTTTTTTTCTTCTGGTAATTATTGATTGGTATTAGAGTAGCACAATAAACTGCATCTGGGACTTCATTCAGTTTGCACTCTAGTCTCTGTGTCTGGGGCCATCCGGATACAGTAAAGAAAGACTGAGGCTATATAAATATCTGTCATGTAGATTCTGAAGAGCAGTACTAAATAATAATAAAAAAATGTATCTCTTATATTTGTGTAATTTATGAAAGGGGTGTAAACATTTACAAGACAATAGGGAATGCAACTTATCTTCTCAATTATATAGACTGTTTATTACACCTCCGATTAATGTGCTATCAGCTGTCTTTGGCTTTCTATCTTGTTTCTGGCAGAATTTCTAATTCGAGAAAATCTGTGATTTGGGTACTAAAAAAATCCATTTGGCTCCTTAATGTTTCAGTTTAGGAGCCAATGTAAATGTTTTAGTTTGGAGCCCTGACAGGTTTGGAATGACATTATGGTGAGTAAATTATGACAAGATTTTCACTTCTGGGTGAACTAAACTTTCGAGTCTTTGTAAATTGATGGAGCTGCATGTGTTACTGTACCCTCTGCTGAACAGCACTACAGTGCATCTGGGTATGAGCTTTTCACATCCTGAAAGACACAGTCAGTTCATCATTTCTCCAGTTGTTTCTACAGAGATCGGCCTGTAGTCAGATGTTTTTGTAATTAATTGACTACTGATATGGAAACAGCTTGCCTTCTTCAGTTTTCAGTATTAAAAAAAGGACATTTTTATAAGAGAGTATTTGAGGTGAACCTGTCTCAAATCAAATCCAAACAGTGATTTTACATACAATATTGCTCCAAAAATGCCCTTCTAAATGATGTCACAAATCACAGGGATACTAAACTTAACAAGTCTTTTAAAGAATGTATTAATCATGTTTAATGTTAATTACTGTATGTATTAATACATTTTTTACATTTAAAGTTGTTTTGTCAACATTAGTTAAGACATTATGAAGTAACGTGAGCTAACACTGAACAACAGCATATTTAGAGTCTAGGATTAACCAAGATTAATAAATGTGGTAAAGAATTGTGTTTATTGTTAGTTCATAATACCTATTACATTAACTAATATTAATAGATATAGCCTTAGTGTAAAGTGTATCCATTAAATCACTATTTTTTCACATTACATTTATTAAATTATGATTTATGTATTTGCAAGAGGGTAGTAAGAATTGGGGGAATGTGCTTACCAGTAATTGTCATGAAAATAATGTATATATCTCTAAGCTCTGCATTGACAGTAGCCGCAATCATGAGTCTTTCTCTCTAGGTCTGGTCCATGCTCTTCAGCAATTTTACAGTGGGTAAAACAAAAAAGCAGAATGGCTTTTATTACAATTGCTTTGAAATTATTGTAAAATATAGATTCGTTTTGAAATTATGTAGCTGGCGTAACAGAACAGGCAGGCCACTATAATACTGAATACATGAAATGTGCCTGTGCTGTGCTGTATAAGCCTGCAGGGGGCAGTGCTGCTCTCTCTGTGTCAACACCTCGATCCAAACTCTCTTCTGTGGTGTTCTCACCACCCAAGTAAACAATTTACAACATCCTTGCAACCACCCAGAACACCCTAGCAACCTCTTTAAAATGCCCTAGCAACCACTCAGAACAACACCCTGGCAGAACACACTATTATTGTGGCAACACGTTTTGTATGGGCAAGCACCATTCACATTTTAGTCGGAACATGTAAAAATCTTGTTAGGACATCTCATGCAAAATTAAACACATCCTGCTTTATCACAATATAAAAAAAGAGACCATTTGCATGTGCATCAATACTGCATATCATTAGAAAGTAAACAATCTAACATTTGTTTAAATCAAAGAGCATCATGAAGTGTGCTGCTGATGCAATGGGAGTGTAATTCTATCAGCTGTTATTAATGTAACACTTTTGAGGCCTGTAAAAGCCAGCATTATATAAAAGTGATGCTTAATTCATTAATATATGCCTAATGCATAATGTACATTTAAAATGTCAATTCTGTCAATATAACACATGACTTGAGACCTGCAGTACTGTATACCATGCATACAAATTAAAACTTTATTCTCCTCTATGAGATCCTTTGTGGTTTAAGCAGGCTTGATGGGATATTTTAACAAGATTACAAAATGACTAATATAAATGTTACAAGCTGAAAGTGAAAGTGGAGATTTAGAGTAAAAAGGACTTAAATATTTATTTGTTTCTTACCCACACCTATCATATCACGCTTCTCCTGCATTATCCTTAACCCCTTCGTTGCCTAAATACTTTGACTACATGCTGTAAACACAGTCTGCAGTCTACCCTTATCCTGCAGGTTGCGCTCCCTCTCCAGACATTTCGTCATGTCATACATCTCTGTCACATCTCTCCACTTTCTGAAGGTTACTGCACACAGCCAAACAGCACCATTACTCTAAGTCTCTCAACTCAGTGGACGTCCCTCATGTACATTTTAAAAAAGGCCTTGTGGGGCCTGGGTAGCTCAGCAAGCAAAGACACCGAGTACCACCCCTGTAATCACATGTTCAAATCCAGGGTATGCTGAGTGATTCCAGCCTAGCTCCCAAAGCAACAAATTGGCCCGGTTGCTAGGGTTTGTAGAGTCACATGGGTTACCCTCCTCGTTGTTGCTATAAGGTGGCTCTCGCTCTGCGATGGAGCGCAGCCTCCACACGTGCTAAGTCTCCATGGTAATGTGCTCAGTAAGACCTGTGATAAGATGCACGGGCTGAATGTCTCAGAAGCTGAGGCAAATGAGATTCAACCTCTGCCACCCAGATTGAGGCGAGTCGCACGCCACCACAAAGAAGAGCGCATTGGGCATTGGGCATGCTAAATTTGGGAGGAAAGGGGATAAAATCAAAACAAAAACAAAAAAGGCCTCAGGCACAGTGCTGTCACTGTTAGGTGCTGATTTATTGGTCCCAGTCTGTCAGTCACACCTGTCTGGACGAGGGTATTTTTCTTAAATCTTTTATGATTATGATTTCCACTCACCTGTTAATGTCCATCTGGAAAGCACCTGCAGGGCCCTTCTGGAAATAGCAATTCCAGGAGTGCAGGGTGTATCATAAAACAAACTCCATGACCTTGGCTAAGACTCCGAAGATGATGGTCTTGCTCACCAGCTCACGAAAAACGTCTGTCCATCTCGCAGACACATCCGTCTTCCACTGCGTGACAATATTGTTCGCACAAGCCAAATCATCAAAGAGCATGATTTCGTCAGTCAAACTGAGAGTGGGGATTCTGGAGTAGAAGTGTTTGAGGTTGTTCTGAATGTCTTTCTACGCTACCACCACTCCTAATTATTATTTCTCCAGCCTGGCCTGCAAGACTTTTCTCAGGTCATGAATGTGCAAATCCATGGCCGTGCACAACAGAATAAGCAAAAAGTCCTTCACTTGCATGCACCTTGTCAGATTCGGAACTTGGTGTGGCACACTTACTTTTAGCAGCATCCATATGCTTTTTTGCATGCACATTCTGGGCGATATGGGTGCGGCCGCCATGGGCGATGGAAAAGCGAGCTCCACAAATCTCACACCTCACTACTAGGCTCTGTCTGTGACTCCTTTTTTAAAAAAAATGTAAACTATTTTTGAATGTAAACTCCTCATTAAATGTACATGCATGCTTCCTTAGCATTTTTCCAGCTGTAATTTCATCTGTGTGCTCTTTCAAACTGACTCTTCAATCAGTTCACTAACTGGACATCAATTGATAGGGGACTGTGATTGGATAGTTTAAATCATGTACTTCGAATAGCATGGTGTGAATTTATTGGTTTTACATGTTGTATTTTTGGCTACCTTTGATTAGAATATTGGTCTCATTTTACAGAAAAAATATTCCAATAATTCATAAATAATGTTATATACAGTATTTTTACAACTATAATGAACATTTATTTATTTGTCATCCTGTTTTTGAAACCCTGTGATTCAGGCTCTGTTTGCTCTATGTCCCTGTTAAAAGTGTAAGTTCACTGCACTAGATTGCAGCAAGTACTAGAAAAAATTCATTTTCCTCTGTCACCTTTAATCACAATATATACAGATCTGAGATGCAGGTGGCGCTCTAAAGGCCTGTTCACATCAAATCCGTGATGATTTTGTGAGGTGAACGTCTGACGGAATGTCTATTCACATAGAGTCTGTAAAAGTATGAAATGAAAAACTATTTCATTCCTGAAAAAGGTAATCGGTGCTGTTGTCATACCAGTCTCCTGTCTGTACCCTTCAGCTGTTAGAGATTAAAGGTGTAATATGTAATATATTTACTGTACTAAAGCATAAAATGATCATAATACGTTATCAGAGATTTAGAAAACAAGTTGAAATACTGGTTTCTCCAAAAATAATGCTAAAGCCAGTTTATTCTAATTTGAAATGTCCGTTCCGGGTCGGATTTCTGTTTTTGTTTTGGCCTGTGTGATCCACATGAGCTAAAAACATTACAAACATATAGATTAGCTGATCAACTTACAATTTAAGGCTTGTCGTTTGCCATTGTCAGTTTGATCGTTCCTGTTGCGTGCCCTCAGCCTGGCAATCTGTGTGAGTTTCAAGTCTTAGGAGGAGGGGGCAGGGAAGACAACTCTCTCCAATATTTTCAATTTGGACTGCAGTACCCATTTTAATTGCTTTATATCAACATTACATATTGCTCATTTAATATACTGAAAGCTGTTAAATAATTTATTTACCTAATTTGGCATAACTGTTATGTTCTTTCCATGGTGTTGATCCAATTTGAGGAGTATTTCATCTGTTTTTTCTGGGGTTTTTTGTATGAGTGAGATCAGTAAAGAGCGCTTTTGCATAAATATATGTCCTATTTATATTTGAACATGTATTTATCTACGAGTCTCTTCCAAATGGACTCATCACATCTCCAGAACCCAACTTCTCTTTTTATAATGCCTAGACAATATAACAAAAGGTAGAGTGATCTAATACACGTGGAATAATATGTACATTAAGAATAAAAGTTTAGTATAAAAAAGGATGCATACTGTATATTAAAAATAATATAAAATAAAAACTGGCTCTCTTCTTTATTTAAATAATTGCAATACTTTGTTATATTATAGTTGCAATAAAAATAGCAATTTATTTTTCTAAAACATTGCATTTAACTAATCGTTTTATGGGATTTCCTACGAGCTTAGTCCAAATTAATTGCTGAAACTCGCTATTTTTTTTGTACAAAAATCTCTTATCTCATTGGTCAGTCAGTTTTCATCGTAGTAAAAAAAAATCAAATTGTTGGAGTATGATTTGTCTGACTCTGTATGAAGTGTCATCGGAATCCATTATTGTGGTACAAAAGCTTGTTCAAAATGAACATTCGTACAAAAAAAAAAATGATTTGTTGTGAACAGGACGTAACGCAGCTGAGCACTCGCCTTTTGCTCTTCCATAGGCATTCAGTCTATTTTGTGATCCCACACACCTGCCCCACTGTTTTGTCAAATATCCCGGCCTCTGAGTGGACTAGAAGCTTAATCTAGGTGTCATGGAGATTTCAATCAATTTAACCCCTTATCATATGACTTCAGAAGACTTGGAACAAATTGTGCACAAATTGTATGATACTTTTATTTTTTTTATTATAATTTTTTTTATTTAGCTTGGACAACCCTTTTTCACTATATGAAAAAGAGCATTGATTCCTGAAAATCCTCCTTTTGTGTTCAAGACAAATGTCAAATGGGTTTGGAGCAACATATGGCATGCTATCAAGGTTCTAGAATGAGAGCTAATCATAAATCAATTGAGCAGTTCAGTCATGACATTGATTTGTAAGCCAACCCGGAAGGCTAATTTGCCATGTGTTTCCTTTTTATTTTTTTTATTTCTAACTACAACAGGGATCTTGTAGCATGTAATTTACTGTATGTTGTAGACACTTTTTTAAATGTCTCTTCAAGTAATGTTAACCACAAAAACAATGCTCTTCTAAAACCCATTACAAATTCTAGAGGAACACATGTTTCAAAAATGATAATTCTCTTCTGGGTTTTAGGACTAAACTAAGGCAGACTGGCTCTTACCAGCTCAAAACATGATTTTTCCTGCTCTTTTGAAATAAAAGAGTTTGATGTACATGTGTTTATGTTTAGTCAGCTGTTGTCTTTGTCAGGCTAATATTCACAGTGTCCAGGCTTTGCTCTTGAGTCACCTGTCCAACCACACACATGCACACCGCTCCTGCTGCTTCCTGTGTGTTTGCGACCTGCCGAAAACACACCTGCCTCCACTGCAGCCAGTGCTTATAAAGCCCACACAGACTGTCAAAGTGAAACACACTTTACTGTACTGTACTGTACAAAGCCTTGTCTGAAAGTAAAAAAAAAAAATCTTAAATGTTTTAAGATACAAACACAGCTTGAAGTCAAACAGCAGACACCCAGAAACTCTTTCTAGACTGTTAGCTTGTTGGAGGTTAGGGTATTTCCAGGGTATTTTGGCTGTTTGCTAGCCTTAAGGTAGCTGGTTGCTAGACTGTTTTGTTCTGTTGTTCGTCATTGGGAGTAGTTTGTGGCTGGTTGCTAGACGTTGCTTTGAGCTAGTTGCTAGTCAGAAGATATAGATGAAACAGAGGCCTTGCATATGTGTGTGTGCGTGCGTGTGTGTTTGTGTGTCCTGAGACAGTTTTGACAGTTGGAGTTTTTTGGCCTGTTTGAAAATTCTGTCAATGTATGTCTATGGGATTTTGAACATTTCACACTAAGTCAGAACAGTCTGAATGTCTATGCCACATTTGATTGATGTAGATTGAAAGCTTTAGGAGGAGGTACAATTGATCATTTTGATCTTTGGAAAAGTTTTGGAAGAGTTTTGGAAAAACCCTAAATGTATGTTGAATAACAGTATGTTTTCTTTGTCAGGCCAGCATAATAACACTTATAAGACTTTATATTCTTACTGTAAGACTATACAAGTATACATCTTGGAAGTATATTTTTCTTACTCCATTGGCAAATATTTTTCCCCTCTTTTTTTTTTTTTACTCTGTAAAGCCTGATATATGAAAGAATTGACAGAATTTTTTTTTTTTGTTTTTACATTAAACTGTTTTTAGTACAATTAAACAAACTATAAAAGGAAATTGTTAAAAAAATGCACTTGTGTTTTTTTTATTTTTTATTTTTATTTTTTTTTATGTGTCATATTTTATACATTAGGCTTTAAAGGTCATTGTCCTCCTGAGGCCCAGCAATTCATTTTTGTGTAGGACATTTATTATTTACGTTTTTCTTAGCCCATACTTGCTACCATGGTAAATCTTGGGGTATTATCAGAGGACTCCCTGGGCTTTTCAGAGATAGCAAATATTTGAGAGTTTGGCCATGACAACGTCCTCTCCTTGGCCTATAAATATGGATTGAAATGTATCCCAGTTCAATTCAGCACATTAAATACAATATGAATAATTTATTATTTTTACAATACATTTTTTTATCATATGTATTTTATGCACCAAACACTATAATGACATTTTAAAAAACATTTCTCTGGGTCTCAGGAACTTATGGTAAGATGAAATCATAGTAGCTTTAAATGTAAAATAATGAGATCTTTACAATGACAGAGCTGGCTGCATATATGAAAATACACAGAAATATTTTAAATAAAAAGTACGTCAGATTTCTTTCTGTGAAAAAGCTCTGTGAATTTTTGTCTTTTTTTTGTGTGTGTGGTTGTGATGAATGGAATGGTGATTGAGAGTTATATCTCAAAAACCGGTTGTATCATGTTTGATACATATGGATTTCAACTGGCTTTTTCAATAAAATTATATCCACAGTTTTAACCAAGCACAAGTTCTTATATTCAGCAAATACTAATTTTAAAATATCAGTAACAATATAATCATAACACTTTTACTTTATTAAAATAAGCTGTCGTTTATCCAAACATAAGAGTACATTTTCACGCAAGTCCGGCGCAATTTTAAATAGATCGATATAAACACTGAAACCAGCTCGTCAACTTCAGGCTTGTCAGCTTCAACAGAGAGTGAAACAGAAGCCGTCAAACTTTGCAAATCTGTCACGTCATTCTTATGTTTTCCCCAAAGGACTCTTATTTTGAAACTTTGAACAGACTCTTAGTTTGAAGTTCTGTATCTTCCTCTGTTATGTCTATTTGCCAGTCCATTGCCCTAATTGTATCCCAGGTGTTCCTCGTCTTCTCATTAGCTCATGTGTTCATATACCATCATGTTCTATGTTCCTTCGTTGGTTCTTGTTTGTATGTGGTGCATTATTACCCAACATTCTACTACTACTTCTACTACTTCTACTACTACTACTTCTACTTACTACTACTACTTCTACTACTACTACTACTACTGCTACTACTACTTCTTCTACTACTACTTCTACTACTACTACTACTTCTACTACTACTACTACTACTACTACTTTCTATGTTTACCTTCATCGTTGTATCCTCTTTTGTTTACAATAAAAATTCTGCATTTGGATCCTCACTCGCTCATCTCTTCCTTCACAGAACCCTGACAGAAGAACCGACCATACATTATGGAACCAGCAGAAAAAATTGGGAAACTTTCCCAAGGGTCCACTCTGAGTACAGACTACTGCTTAATTTTTTTAAACTGGCCGCTCAAATGAACTGGCATGAGCGATCCCTCAGAACCATGTTATGGTTAGGAGTTAATGACCCTGTGAAGATGCTGGTCCATTTAGACTGTGATTGTCAGTATCTTCAGGATTTTATCATTGAAATTATAAGGGCTGACCTTCTGCTCTCTACTCCATTGATCCTGGAGACCCCCTCGACGGAGGCTCTTCCCTTCCTGCAGCTCCACCTGCTCTTCCCCTTCTCACTACGCCGCCTGCTTTGTCTGTAACCACATACAGTACAGCCGTGGCCAAAAGTATTGGCAGTGACATAAATTTTGTGTTCGCAAAGTGTTCTGCTTCAGTTGTTGTGTTGATTCACATTGTTTCTAGATTATTGTGCAGAGTGACCAGATGAATTTTAAATAATTGCAAAAAGATTCATTGGCCAAAAAAATTTACTTTGTCACAAAAAAAACAAATATCATTGTTTTTTGGCACAAACTGACCAGCTAACATCATTTCACTAATCATATCAGCAGCACCTGGGAAGGTGTGAATGAGTACTAGTCAGGTGAAATCACTCTATCATTCTGATTGGATTATAAGAGCAGAATGATTGCTATAAAATGAGGGAAGATGTGCTTCCAATCATTGTATTCTTGTTTGCAATGGTTACCTCTAAAGAAAGACATGCAGCCATCATCGCTTTGCATCAAAATGGCCTCACATGCAAGGAAATTGCTGCAAAGAATATTGCACCTGAAAGAACCATTTACCGGATCATCAAGACTTTCATTGAGAGACGTTTAACTGCAGTGAAAAAGGCTTCAGGATATCCCAGAGTGTCCAGCAAGCACCAGGACTGTCTCCTCCTGAGGAGTCAGCTACAGAATCGTGTCACCACCAGTTCAGAGCTTGCTCAATATTGGCAGCAGGTTGGTGTGAGTGCATCTGCACACACAGTGAGGCAAAGACATTTGGACAATGGCCTGGTGTCAAGAAGGGCAGCAAAGAAGCCACTTCTCTCCAAGAAAAACATCAAGGACAGACTGAAATTCTACAGGAAGTACAAGGATTGGATAGCAGAAGACTGGTGTAAAGTTATTTTCTCTGATGAAGCCCCCTTCCAACTATTTGGGACATCTGGAAAATCGATAGTCCAGAGAAGAAAAGGTGAACGCTACCATGAGCCCTGTGTCATGCCAACAGTGAAGCATCCTGAGACCATCCATGTGTGGGGTTGCTTTTCATCCAATGGAGTGTGTTCTCTCACAATTCTGCCCAAAAACACTGCCATGAATAAAGAATGGTATCAAAACGTCCTGCAAGAGCAACTTCTCCCAACAATCCAGAAGCAATTTGGTGATGATCCGTGCATTTTCCAGCATGATGGAGAACCATGTCACAAGGCAAGAGTGATAATGAAGTGGCTCGGAGATCATTACATTGAAATTTTGGATCCGTGGCCAGGCAACTCCCCAGATCTTAATCCCATAGAGAACCTGCGGTCAATCCTCAAAAGGCGAGTAGACAAACAGAAGCCCACAAATTGTTATTAAAACAGAGCACTAATAAGGCAAGAATGGATCGTCATCAGTCAAGATTTGGCCCAGAAGCTGATATCCAGCATGCCAGAGCAAATTGCAGAGGTTATGAAGAACAAGGGTCAACACTGTAAATATTGACTCTTTGCACATATTGAATGTTTTTGCCAATAAAAGTCTTTAAAACTCGTGAAATTCTTATAATTTTTTTCCCAGAATACCATAGAAACTTGTGAAAAAAGAATCTACAAATATTTAAGCAGCAAAACACAAAATTTTTGTCACTGCCAATACTTTTGGCCACAGCTGTACATTGATATATCAAAACTTGACATGTGGAAAAGAAACTGTCAGCAGTCTGATTTATTTATACATTAATTGATCATTCATCTTGTTAATGATCCATTGAGCACTGCTGCTGTTTATATTAAAATACTCTACCCTGCAGAATCTTGATTTTTAATGACAAGAAAACAAATTACATGTGAAATAAGAATACCTTAGTTTTACCAGCAATAATTCACATCTGCGATAAGATTGTACAAAGATACACCCAGGAGCTACATACAGTACAGAGACTAGCGACATTAAGCGATAATGTCGCTGCATGTGGGAACGGGGATCAAGATGTGTTCTGTGAGTCAGACATATTCATGGTGAGGTTACTTTATATTTGATCCACATTACAGAATGACTCCTACTGATGGTGAATCACAGCTGTTCTGAGCTCATGGAGGTAGGTGGAATGTCTACTGCTCATCACAACCAAAGATCTGCTGGGATCAGTGAGTCGTTTTCTTAAAGCAGCCATGTGAGCTCAAAGTGACAGTCAAGGAATGATTTCACCAGATGTCTGGTCTCACAGTAATTCTTCCACTGGAACAGAATGTGTCAGATGTTAATTCCTATAAAATAGACATGGTGTTGAAATGGTGACTTGGCTCAATGTATTACATCGTTTGCTTGTTTAAACAACTGTCTGACACCATGATATTCAGTCATCACATTTCACTGTGCCTTGTAATAAATTATACATTATAATTTACATTTCAAAGCCTATTATTTAATTTCAACCTTGATGTTTAATTTCAATAAAAGTTACATTTAAGTACAATTACAAATATATACTACATAACCGTTACGTACAAGTTATAAACAGTTAGTTTACAGTTACTGTACATTGAAGAGTTACATCATGTATCTGTTATGAATGGGGGCATCCAAAATGTCTGATATTTTGATTAATTATTTCATTTTAAAATGTATTTTACATTACACACTAAACAAAGTCATTTGAGTGGAGTGCAAATCATGGTTTAAAATGTGTAAACTAAGTCAGTGTTAAGGGCCAGTGTTTAAACAAAGATTTTGTAAGAACTGTAAGATTAATGACTAATGTCTTTGAAGTCCATCCTGGATTAAATGCAGAAATTCACATGGATGCATTGTCCTTTGTTAGTTGGCTGAAGGCTTTTGTTGGTAGTTAATTGATTGTCTATGTATTCCATTTCAAGAGTGTAGTCCATCAATAGACAAAGGTGATGCAGGCAGAGGTCATTTCGGTGAGGTTAACTACAGGCTTGAGAGAGTAATCTGACTCTTTTGGTCCATGATCTCCGACAGTGCAATTGCAGCCAGAACCTATACAGATCTTGGAAGCTACATTGAATCCACACATAAAACAGTGATGCCAACGGGCTGACGTCTCACACTACAAACATACCTAACAACAAAGAATTTGATTCATATCTACCTGGCCAAGCCCCAAATCCTACTTTAAACTGTAAAGGTCACAACATGTTGGACAATTATTGGACAAACATCGCTCTTCCTAGAAGATTATTATGCTTTGACAAGCATGGATTTTCGACACAGATACTAAGATTTTCTTTACTTCTAATTTACTTTCATCAGAATTGTAATGATAAATCTTTGGTGTCACTGCAAGCTTTTCAAACAAAAAGAAATGATCACAGTAAGTTAAGGAGCCCTTTAGAGGACAGGGAGGGATTTTTTTTCCTGAAATAGTTTTGTGGTCAACTCACAAAAAGTTTTGCGTTAACTTGCTATATTTTTTGTATGGAGCCCCTTAGAGGACATGTCAGGATTTTTTTTTTTTTTTTTTTACAGAATTAATTTTGCATGCCCTCAGTAAATTAACCATGGTTTTAATTCAGTAACCATAGATAAACTATTGTATTTGTAGTAAAACCATAATAACCACAACATCTTTACATCTGTAGTTTTCAATTTTCTGTATTATTACTATAGTTTCAATACAAATATTAAGTTAAAATATGGTTACTGTAGTGAAAACGTGCAAACTATTATTAGGGAACACAAACTATTGTGTTGAAATACAAAGTTAATGTGAGGGAACAAACTATTGCGAAGGAATGCAAAACTTAACGTAACGGAGCGCAAAATATTGTGAGGGAACACAACACTTATTACAAGGGAATGCAAACTATTGTGAAGACCTTTATAAAATTACATCAAAAGGATGTCAGTCTACCTGAGCAGACATCTGAGGGTGTGTTGAAACCGTGATGTTTTTTTGTTTTGATGTAAGGGACTGCCCATAAGACATCTTTTCAGTTCTACTACCTGTTTTACCTGTATCCATTTGCTCGCTTCTCTAAGAGAAACTCTTTGTGATCTTTTCATCTGGTTCTTCAAACCCACTGACTGAAAGCCTGGTAGGTGCATTTGACTCAATATCTCTTGCATTTCAAATAATTCTTGAGTATAAAATCTTGGTTGCAGTTTGATCGCTGATATATCAAAGGTCAATTTGTGGGCATCAGGCCTGGGAAACCTCTCTCTAACTGGAAATATGACAAAATCATAATTTTCCTCAGATTTGTTGTGTACTGGAACACTTGGGACATGACAATAGCTGAATTTTGCATTCCAGTTTTGGCACAGCTCATTTCCTGATTGTCTTTTGATTTTCTCTGTTGGAAGGTCGCTATTGTTCTTTTCTCTTTCACAGACAACAGGCATTGTGGGAGAGAAAACTGTTGATGTGGATTTGCAGTTTGCTTGATGTTCCACAAAAATGACTGTATGTTTGTATGTGTTGAAGTGTAGCATCGAGCAATGCAAGTGTGCTGACATCCATGAAGACTTGGAAGCTGATGAAATGTAGAGGATGAAAGCTGTTTATCTTGCCTTTGAAACTTGAGCACTTCCTTGAGAAGTTTATAAGCAATTTCTCCAGAATTCAAGCAGATTGGTTGTCTATTGTTCTTTGAAATTGTGGATAATGAGGAATTCCCTGTGAAATCACTGTCAAGGGTCTGCCATTGCACACACTTGTGTTTGGCTGCTGTGTTACAACATCTGAGGGCTGTAGTGCCACTGGTTTATGTATCTATCCTGATATACTTTGAGCTGTTCTCTGAAACTAAAGGCATATCCTTTTTCCACACAGTTTGCTGAGGAAGATCAAAAGTGCAACCTGCTTCCTTGCTGTAGAGTTTTTTGTTGAAGAAAAAGCTCAGATCCAAACGCTAGTATGGAAAGTCTGCTCAGCGGTGTGTTCTTGTTTGAAGTTGTACTGTCTTTTAAAGCATACAGAGGGTCCAACAACTCATCTGCACTTTCCTCAGGTGGCGACATGCTGTTTCTTGCTGACATCTTGAGATTGCTGTCTCAAGACAGATCTGCTTAGATCTAGCATAATTTTAAAACAATGTCTTATTCCTTTAAACAAATTAAAAGTGGGTTGATTTACACAGTTCATAGGAAAAGTTCACCCAATAAGTCACAAGTATAGAAAAACACAATGTGATTTAGCTAACAACACACAAACAATTATAATCTTTCATGTCTTTATTGAACACGTCCCATTAAACATTCACAAGTGCTGTGGAAAAAGTAAGTGAACTTGAACACAAGTGAAGTGACACATGGATTTAATAACTGGTCGATCATCCTTTTGCAGCAATAACCTCAACCAAGCTGGGGATTAGACCTGAACAACGTTCATAAGGAATTTTGAACCATTCTCCCTTACAGAACTGCTTCAGCTCAGCCATATTCTTAGGCTGTCTGTTTGAACGGCTCTTGAGGTCATTCCACATTCCAAATTAGAGGCAGGATTAATACTGATATCTGGCTTGAGCAAGATAAACTCCCATGACACAGTCAAGCAGTTGGCCTTTTTCACTGCGAAAAGCCCTTTTAGGTGTGGCCGTGATGTTCAGGTGTTAACTGTGCTTAAGGCATCCTCCACAGTTGGCGCCAGATCTACAGCTGCAGTTCAAGTTTTTTATGTCTGATTAAGTTTGGATGGGTGTCACAAGACACTCCCTAGCCAATCACGTTGATAGATAAAAATAAACTCAGGTCAGGGAAGTAGTGAACACAAATGGTGGGAAAATAGCACAGTAAAAGTATAGTTACAGCACTTAAAATTTACTCAAGTAAAAGTATAAGTATAACATTTTTAAACTACTTTAAGTACAATTCCTGGGAAAACTACTCAATTACAGTAACATGAGTATTTGTAATTAGTTACTTTACACACCTGCCTGTAAGATATCTTGATAAACTTGGGAATACATTTTTTCCCTTGATGATGGCAAGCGGTCCAGACCATGGAGCAGCCCCAAATCATGATGCTCCCTCCACCATACGTCGCGGTTGGAAAGTGGTGCCCTTTTTTATGCCATACGTACTGCTGCGTGTTCTTCACAAACAAATCAACCTTAGTTTTGTCAGTCAACCAAACATTTTCCCTGTAGCTTTGTGCAGTGTCAAGGTGGTCTTTGGTATACGTCAGGCGTGCAGCAATGTTTTTGTTGGAAAGCAGCAGCTTCCTTTGTGGTGTCCTGCCATGGACACCATGCCTTTTAAATGTTTTCCATATAGGAGACTCATGAAAATAGATGTTAACCAGTTCTAATGATTCCTTTAAGTCTTTAGCTGTCACTCACTTGAGTTATTTTTTACCTCATTGAGCATTCTGTGGTGTGCCCTTTGAGTCATCTTGGCTGGACGGCCACCTCTAGGGAGAGTAGCATTTATAGGAAACTTGTCTAAGTGTGGATAGATGAATATCTTCTTTGAGATAACTTTGTAACACTTTCCAGCTTTATAAAAAGCAACAATTCTGGATAATAGAGCTTCTGAGATCTCTTTTTTGCAAGGCATGGTCCATGTCAGAAGATGCTTCTTGTGAATAGCAAACTCAAAATTGAGTCAAAGTCAAAGTATCCCTAACCCACACTTCCAATCTTGTTTCATTAATTGGATGCAAGGTTTGCCAACTCCTGACTCTATTTAGCTTGTGTTGATGTAATTAGCCTAGGGGTTCACATACTTTTTCCAACATACACTGTGAATTTTTCAATAATTTATTCAATATGTACAAGAAAAATACACTAATTTGTGTGTTATTAGTTTAAACAGATTGTGTTTGTTCGTTATTGTAACATGAAGATCAAACCAAATTAAGACAAATTTATACATAAATGCAGGCAATTCCAAAGGGTTAACATGTTCTTGCCACTGTATTCTAGGTCTTCTGAAGTCATACGATAGCTTTGTGTGAGAAACAGACTGAAATATAAGTTGTTATTTTCTGAAAATCTGCCCCTCCACCGCAGCTTTCAAATCAAAATTGTTTTTTGCGTATATTCAGATATGGCGTGTCAAGATATGTCATGCCAGGTTTGATGTCAATGGTGCCCAAATAAAAAATTCTAGCATGTCTTGTAACTGATCCCAACAAGGCACATTTAAATTAAGTACATATTCAAATTGCGCAAATGAGATTTGTGAGCTACAATGCAGGTGAATATTTTCAGATAATAATTACTTAAATTTCGGTTTAGTCATCAAAGTTAAAAAATAAATAAATAAATAAATATATATATATATATATATATATATATATATATATATATATATATATATATATTGAATGGCTTTGGAAGTTTAAGAATATAGCACATGAGTTGTATGGACTATTTTTGTGGTGCCTTTGTGTAATATTCACCATTCACTTTTAATGTATGGAAAAGAACAGCAAGAAAGTTTAACTAAACATCTGCTTTTGTGGTGTACACAAGACATCAAATCAAAAGGGTTTGGAGCAAAATTAAGGTCAGTAAATGATGACAGAATTTTCTTTGTGGGCTTAAATATGGACTCGTTATTTGACTTAATTTTATTTCTGTCAGTTTAACACCAACCACTTACAAAAAAAGCACTTTATTAGCCAAGTTTTTTGGACATGTTAACATGGCAAAATCAAAGTATTCTTTATAGTTCCTTGAAATATCATGCACTGTTAATACCACTGAACATGGATATGGTAACCATTACGTATCATGGTACATCAAAAATACTTTTTTTGCAAGGGATGTAAATCCTCTACTTTCAGACCTGTTATAAATGAAAAACAACTGCAAATGATTTAATTAAAAATCAAATCATTTATACTTGTTGCAGTGACAATTGACAATTAAAAAAAATAAATAATCATATAACTACATGAGGATAATGAGATGGCAATCATGTTGATCATTAAGCTGTAGCTCTTTCGTGAAGTATTCATTTACAAAAATCACATACCCCCTTGGGCAGCATGTTATATTTGCTAATGCTTCCATTTTTTGTAATCTTCAACACATGATCTGTATAAATGAAACCTTCAGACTACAGAGCACACATAGTGTCAACAGATTAGAAGCTGATTACTGTACAACCAACTCATTTGGAGCCAGTATATGAACTCTTTTACCCTTTACAACCCTTTAAAACTAATGTTTTTGAGTGGTGCTTGTCCATGTAAATCAATATTGTCACTCTTCTTGAGCACTGCAATGTGTTTTTTGGGGTGTTTGTTTACTGGCCCAAATCAAAAGAGCCCTCCCACATATTCTGGTCATTAGATATGGCTCAGGATTTCTTTCCGTTTTATCACCCTACGAGCACAAATCTTATGTATCTTATATAATCTTATAAGTGCCATACCACAGGACAGTACAAATTACACCTTTAATGATTAACTGTGATTTTTTTAAATAGTATGAAAAGCAAAAACTTAGAAAAAGTTCTGGAATTCTTGGATTGTTGGTGCATTAAGTCATGTCAGAAATATGGTATTAACGAGTTAAGTGGGCATAAACACCACCAAAATGTTTCGAGTTGAAAACCTCTAGGTTATGTATGCGGACCCCGGGACGATACTGACTCAACACAGAGATTGTAAAACCTAGAGAAAGTGTTAGGTGTTGCCCACCCTGCTGCTCTGCAGATGTCTGCTAGGGAGGTGCCCCTGGCCAGTGCCCATGAGGACGCAACACCCCTAGTGGAGTAGGCTCGGACCCGCAAGGGGGGGGCACGGCCTGGGTGTGATAAGCCAATGAAATGGCATCGACAACCCAGTGGGCAAGCCTCTGTTTGGAGACAGCGTTCCCTTTCCGCTGTCCCCTGAAGCAGACAAAGAGCTGCTCAGAGCATCTAGTGCTCTGTGTGCGGTCCAGATAGATACGCAAAGCACGTACTGGACACAGCAACGCAAGGGTTGGGTCTGCCTCCTCCCGGGGCAGCGCTTGCAGGTTCACTACCTGATCTCTGAAAGGTGTGGTAGGAACCTTGGGCACATAGCCCAGTCGCGGTCTTAGGATCACGTCTGTGTCTGCCGGACTGAACTCCAGGCAAGTGTCGCTAAAAGAGAACGCTTGCAGGTCCCCGACCCTCTTGATGGAAGCGAGCGCGATCAGCAGGGAGTCTTGAGAGAGAGGGCCCTGAGTCCAGCTGAGTCTAGCGGCTCGAAGGGGGGTCTCTGGAGGCCCGAGAGGACGACCGAGAGATCCCAGGAGGGAAACAGGTTAGGTCGGGAGGGAGTCAGCCTCCGGGCACCTTTTAGGAACCTGACAATGGGCTATATGCACGGTTACTTCCTGGTTTAGATAAGCCAGCTCAGGCATTTCCGGTCAACTGTCATTCCTGAAGATGTTCTATACGCGCTGCCTGCAGGATCTACCTCGAGTCAACACAAATGATGATTTACACCGCCTGATTCATTCAAATTCAAAGACTTCATCAAGCAAACGTGAAAAGGGATGTATTATATCCAGCTATATCCATGACTACGAAGGTAAGTTAGCAAAAGTACACTATAATTATTTCGTTCTGTAAGCTAGCTATAGACAGCTAACTTAGCTAACGTTATCGAACGTAAGTTAGCTACTGTTAAGTTGAAAGACCAACGATAGCTTAACATTAGCATTGGTAAACAGAATATAACCACTAAGTTGGCAGCATTTAGATATATAGATCTGTCTCCCGCTACTCTCCTTGACATAACCTGGCTTGGCACTAGCATAACATTTTGTCTTGCTATGTGGTCCTTGCTTAATTTGTTGCCTCAGTTTCTGACAAGAATGAGGCAGGAGAGGTGTCTGTGAGGGCAAGCTGCTTCAGGTCGATGAGGAAAAAAGAGAGACCACACAACTTGAGTGTGGGGGAATGAGAGCAGGTTCAATAATGTTAATACGTTCTGCTTTCTGGGAATTCCATGTGCCAGTATAAAATAGGCTGAAAAATAGATAGTGACTGTAATGCTATTTGGACCTACAGCCTAATGTTGCACCAACAGAACCGTGCACCAACTAGGGCCTACACTGTGTTTCAAAAAGTATTTTACTCAACAGTACATAGTACACTCTGTTTATTGTGTAGTAGACATCGTGGACACAGGTAAAAATTCCCAGAGAGTAGAGGCAGGTAGGTTGCCAGCATTTGACATTGTACACAGTAAGCATGTTTAAAATGCATAATTAGCTACACTGTGACTCCATGTAGTTCTGTTATTAAATATGTATTTCAGTAATCTCAGCCACTCTCAATACAATTATTTACCTGAATCTCAAAACACATGAGATACAGTATCAATTGATAATTATTATTATTATTTTTTTTACAGGTTGTTCTCAAAGACTCTAAACCCGTTGAGCTGTTGACCTGTCATTGCTCATGTGTGGCAGGGCTTGCACTATGCAATCATGTTGCAGATTTGCTCTACCAGACCTCACATTACAGCCAGCAGGGAGTAACGGCTGTCCCCCTACTCACAGCTGCACAGGGTCTGAGCTGCAGTGGCACAAACCCAGAACCCAGGTGATGATTTCAACATTATGTGTCTCACTTCTTCCTGGTTATGTCACATAAATCGCATCAACTTTCAAGGCTCCATGCAGCATCCTTCCTTCTGAAAATATGATCATATGAGCTAAAATTTTTTTATACAAAGTAAATAAGTACTTGTACAAATTTCTTGACCGGGCTTTAAGCCTGGTCCAACAAATGAGATGGTGGTGTTGTCAGCTAGGCCAAAGAGAGAAGATTGGCTGAAGTGATCAGGTAATCTGTAGTAATGGGCAGTATGTCTGCTACATGAATTAAAATATGTACTGGATATGTAAAATTGTACTTTGTATTTTTAGACTAGTCTTGATTAGACTTAAGATGAACCTCTAATTGAACTGAATGTCCACACACACACACACACACACACACACACACACACACACACACACACACACACACACACACACACACACACACACACATGTTGTGTTTCCATGTTTTATGGGGACTTTCCATAGACATAATGGTTTTTATACTGTACAAACTTTATATTCTATCCCCTAAACCTAACCCTACCCCTAAACCTAACCCTCACAGAAAACTTTCTGCATTTTTACATTTTCAAAAAACATAATTTTGTATGATTTATAAGCTGTTTTCCTCATGGGGACCGACAAAATGTCCCCACAAGGTCAAAAATTTCGGGTTTTACTATCCTTATGGGGACATTTGGTCCCCACAAAGTGATAAATACACGCTCACACACACACACACACACACACACACACACACACACACACACACACACACACACACACACACACACACACACACATGTTGTGTTTCCATGTTTTATGGGGACTTTCCATAGACATAATGGTTTTTATACATTACAAACTTTATATTCTATCCCCTAATCCTAACCCTACCCCTAAACCTAACCCTCACAGAAAACTTTCTGCATTTTTACATTTTCAAAAAACATAATTTAGTATGATTTATAAGCTGTTTTCCTCATGGGGACCGACAAAATGTCTCCACAAGGTCAAACATTTCGGGTTTTACTATCCTTATGGGGACATTTGGTCCCCACAAAGTGATAAATACACGCTCACACACACACACACACACACACACACACACACACACACACACACACACACACACACACACACACACACACACACACACACAACATCTCTGTAGCATAGAGCTACACAACACTGAAGTAAAATTTGACATGAAAAGCAATAATTTATGATAATAACAAACAGTACATACATGCTTGTCTAACTGTTTAGTTGTGTATATTTTCAGGAGTAACTTGTACAACAGGGCCTGTGACCGGACCTGTGACCTTCCAGACATGTCAGTTCTGCGTGTGAATGAGATTTACCGAGGAATGCCAAGGGAAACTGCTCCACCCACAACAACAATGGGAATAGCATTTATTAAATGGTTTATTCAAAGAATATTTAGAGACAGGAGAGTCATAAAAACAATCAAACAAAAGGTTGATTACTTTTACCTACATATGCTTTTGGCTTGTCAATTTCCATGGTTAACTTTCAATCAGTTTTTTTTACAAAGTTCAAATAGTTTGGTATTCATTACATTTCTGAGCAGTTTTCATGTGCTCACTTTTGTCATCTGCCACAAATATATTCTAATAGAATAGAATTCTAGTATACAATGTATACAAATTATGTTATGTAGTTGAACATGTCATCATTAATTTATTAAATTACATATTTTCCTATAAATGTTATTTATGTGAGTGTTTGAGGTAATATCTCATTAGTACCTAAAATAGTATTTTTTAAATGATGTTTGTAATGGCCACAATAAAATACACAATGCTTTGGGGAGTCTTTTAAAAAAGGCAGTTACAAACAAATGTAGGTTTATTCACTGGAAGCATGAAACTGAAAATGAGGGGAAAATACAGATCCCTGTTTGAAGTTGTAGAGATGTAAATCCATTCTTTATCATTGAACAAAAGCAGTAGCTAACAACAGTAAAATAGTATAAATACTAAACAGAACTGCGCACTGGTCTTGATGCATCCATTTAGACCCAGCAATTTAAAGCAAAAAGCTCTGGTAATTTAACAGAAGGCATGCAATTACATAGAGCTGGTTAATGTTACCAAACATATTTAGGGGGATAACCATGTCAAAGAATTTGTGTTCCTTTAAACGGCGAATAAGGCGCTCAACGTGCACTCTCAGATATGCAATAGTCTGGGTCTCCCTGACCTCGTGTGCAGGCATCTGAGGTCTCCCAGAAAGAAATGCAGGCCTGTACACTTTACAGGGCACACAGTCATCCTTAAGAAAGCCCAGGGGCAAAAAATTTCATCAAAATGTTGGGGGGACAATTAACATAACGATTTTCAAGAGCAATTTTTGAAGGGGACACCAATGGATTTTTTGTTTTTGCCCCGTTTGCATTTGTATTATTTTATTTCTTAAACAATTATTTAAAAAATATATCATTATATTATTTTCAATACACATATTTTAATTGTATTTTAGGGGGGGACAACCCTCAGATAGGGTTGAGAAAGCCTATGTCCACCATTATTGCCTTATCCCTAAGTGATATAAGTATTCCTGACTCTTCAAAGATCTGCTTGTCACTTACTGAGCCAGCAAAGAGGGGAGAAACAAAGGTTACAGCACCATGGGGGGGCCGTTGTTGGTCATCGGAGGGGTAAGTTTGAAAACTAATAGCCGAATTGAATTTAGCTGAGGATGAACAATGAGGGACGCACCAGTGCCCAGCTGAAGTCCACTCAAAATGCTGAAATTTAAACGTCTTTTTCATTTCGTTCACTTATTTTTGAATAACTGTTACAAAAAAAAAGATTGATATCGCCTTACAGGCTATATTTACACTGTCTATCATAAAATTTAATATGCCGCTACAGCAAGTGACGTTTCACCGGACGTTTTTGAGCTGGCTTATATTATTCCGGAAGTTGTCATTAACGTTCCATGCATATAGCCCATTAAGTCGTGCTTACCAAGAGACTTGCCGTCTACCGTGTCGTGGTGAGCCGCGATGGTGGCGACATACACCTTGAGGGTGGAGGGGGACAGCCTCCTCTCCAGCCTCTCCTGTAGAAATACAAGCACTGACCTAACCGCGCACTTCTGTGGGTCTGCAGCTCGGGAAGAACACCAGTCTGCGAACAGATGCCACTTTAGGGCGTAAAGATGCCTGGTAGAGGGGCCAGACGTGGAGGTTCTAGAGGTCTGGGTGCGGGTGCCAGAGCGTGCCCCGTCCCTGAGAAAGAAGGTCCTTCCTCAGGGGAATTCGCCAGGGAGGGGCTGTCATAAGGAGCGTAAGGTCCGAGAACCAAGTCCGGGTGGGCCAGTAGGGGGCCACCAGAATGACTTGCTCTTCATCCTCCCTGACCTTGCATAGCACCTGTGCAAGAAGGCTCACTGGGGGAAATGCGTACTTGCGCAGCCCCGCGGGCCAGCTGTGTGCCAACGCATCTGCCCCGAGGGGAGCCTCTGTCCGGGCATACCAGAGCGGACAGTGGGAGGTTTCTTGGGAGGCAAACAGGTCTACCTGGGCCTTGCCGAACCGGTCCCAAATCAGCTGGACCGACTGGGGGTGGAGCCTCCACTCTCCGCCAGGCAAGCTTTGTCTTGACAGCGCGTCCGCTATCACATTGAGGTTGCCAGGGATGTGAGTGGCGCGCAGTGACTTGAGTCGCTGCTGACTCCAAAGGAGGAGACGACGGGCGAGCTGTGACATGTGGAGGGAGCGTACTCCGCCTTGGCGATTTATGTAAGCTACGACCGTGGTGCTGTCTGTCCTGACTAGGACGTGCTTGCCCCGAATTAACGGGAGAAACTTCCTCAGGGCAAGAAAAACAGCCAGTAGCTCTAGGCAGTTGATGTGCCAATGCAGCGGGCCTTGGTTCCACCGGCCTGCGGCTGCGCGCCCGTTGCACACGGCGCCCCAACCCAATTTGGAGGCGTCGGTTGTAACCAGAACGCATCGGGACACCTGCTGCAAGGGCACTCCTGCCCGTAGAAAGCAGAAGTCTGTCCAGGGTTTGAAGGTTTGGCGGCAGGCAGTGGTAACTTTCACGTTGTGCGTGCCGCGGCGCCATGCTCGTCTCGGGACTCGAGTCTGGAGTCGGCCGCCGCGGAGGATGCCATATGCCCCAGGAGCTGTTGGAATCGTTTTAGAGGGACCACGGCACCTGGCTTGAAGGAAGCGAGGCATTCAGCACTGACTGAGCACGCTCGTTGGAGAGACGTGCTGTCATTGAGACTAAGTCTAACTCCAAACCGAGAAAAGAGATGCTCTGGACCGGGGTGAGCTTGCTCTTTTTCCAGTTGACCTGAAGCCCCAAACGGCTGAGGTGGCTGAGCACCTGGTCTCTGTGCGTGCATAGTAACTCTTGGGAGTGGGCCAGTATGAGCCAGTCGTCGAGGTAATTGAGTATGCGTATGCCGGCTTCTCGGAGTGGGGCAAGAGCTGCCTCTGCGACTTTCGTGAAGACACGAGGGGACAGAGACAGGCCGAAGGGGAGGACTTTGTACTGATACGCCTGGCCGTCGAACACGAACCGTAGAAAGGGTTGATGTCGAGGGCGAATTGAGACGTGGAAGTACGCATCCTTCAGGTCTACCACTGCGAACCAATCTAGATGCCGGACGCCAGATAGAATTTGTTTCTGGGTGAGCATTTTGAACGGGAGTTTGGACAAGGTCCGATTGAAAACTTGCAGGTCCAAGATCGGTCGTAAGCCGCCGCCTTTCTTGGGTACAACGAGGTAAGGGCTGTAGAAACCCTTCTTCGTTTCGGTTGGACGGACAGGCTCTATCGCGTCCTTGATTAGAAGGGAGGCGATATCTTTGCGCAGGGAGTGGACATGTTTGCCATGTACTGCGGAAAAATGAACGCCCACGAAGGGGGGCGGAGACCTGGCAAACTGAATTGTGTAACCGAGTCGAATGGTCCAGTGCAGCCAGCGTGACGGGCTGGGCAGTGAAAGCCACGCCTCTAAGCTCCGTGCTAGGGGCACCAAGGGGACGAGTATTTTGGACGTACCCGGCGGGGCTTCACAGCGGTGCGGAACAGGTAACGCGGCGTCGGGAGGCACTGTAGCGTCCGGAGGCTCTGGTGCTGAGAATAAACTCAAAGCACTTACCTTGCTCTGCGCACCCAGCGGGGGGTGTTCGTGACTGAGGAGGAGGTCTGATGCTGGCGTCCTCTGGACTCGTCTGAACCGGCCGGCCGGGGGAACAGTCGTGGGGCTGAGGGCGGGGACACCGCGTCCAGGAAGCCGGGACTGTTGAGACAAAGAAAATAGCTCTTTTATTGAGAATTTAGGTACCGCAGCCCCTGTTGGGGGGTGCGGCAAATGAAAAAACAAAGGATTCTCCTCCCGGCCCTCCACCGGGGGACGGAGCGGTCTTACCTCCTCCGGAGCTAACGTCTTGGACTCTGGGTGCGTTGTCTCAGGAGCGCCAGGGAGCCTTCCGGGTCCTCGAGGGGGTCCGCGAGACAGAGGGCGTGCGCTTCCCACGGTTTGCTCGACGCTGGGGCTGAGAGCTGGGCCCGGGTTGGGGCGGAGCAGGAGCTTGTCTTCTGGCCGCAGGAGGACGCCCTCGGCGAGCAGATGGGGCATGGGCCATGGCGGCAGGCTTGCAGCGAGGCATGATGTGAGAAATGGCCTCCGTCTGTTTCTTCACCGTGGAGAACTGCTGGGCGAAGTCCTCGACGGTGTCGCCGAAGAGGCCAAACTGGGAGACAGGGGCGTTGAGGAAGCGAGTCTTGTCAGCTTCACGCATCTCGACCATGTTCAGCCATAGTTGACGTTCCTGGACCACCAGTGTGGCCATCGCCTGCCCGAGCGCCTGCGCTGTGACCTTCGTCGCTCTCAGTGCAAGGTCGGTCACAGAGCGCAGTTCCTGCAGCGTGTCGGGATCAGGGCCACCCCCGTGCATGTTGCGTAGTGCCTTGGCTTGGTGGACCTGCAGGAGAGCCATGGCATGCAGGGCGGAAGCGGCGCGTCCGGTGGCGCTGTAGGCCTTCGCGGTCAGCGAGGATGTTGCTCTACAGGTCCAGGAAGGGAGTACAGGGCGGCCCCGCCAGGTGGTTGGGCTTCCGGGGCATAGATGGAGCGCAACTGCCCTATCCACCTGGGGAATCGCCGTGTACCCGTGGCGCACTCCGCCATCGAGGGTGGCGAGGGCGGATGAGCAGGTGGCGGTGTGACGAGTGGAGAGGGGTGCTCTCCACGAAGACGTCAGGTCATCATGCACCTCCGGGAAAAACGGAACGGGGGGGCGAGGCTGTGAGCGGCGCCCAGACCCCAGGAACCAGTCGTCCAGCCGTGATGGCTGTGGGGAGGATGGAGGGTTCCAGTCCAAGCCCACGCTGTTGGCTGCCCAGGAAAGCATGTCGGTCATCTGTGCGTTGGCCTCAGCCTGGGCGTGCAGGCCCGAAAGCGGCAGCCCAGGGGAGTCCTCAGCATCAGATACCATGCCCTCCGATGCCGCGGCGAGCTCATCTGCTTCCATCGCAAGAGGGTCGGCAGACTGGCTGTGAGGTGAGTCACCGCCGCCTCGAGCACGGACGGGAATCAACGAGCGTGCTGGGGTGCAGGTGGTCCGAGGGGGCGTACCCGGTGGAGATGCACCCGCTGCCATCCCCAAATCGCCTCCATCACCAACCGCATCGTCCCCGCATCGAAGAAGGAGCAACACTGGGGGCGGCTGGAGTGGCTTGCTTACGGTTGTAAGCAAGCCGCGACCGCAACGTTGTCATGGTCATGTTCTCGCAGTGAGAACATGAACCATCCACAAACGCAGCCTCGGTATGATCGCTACCCAGACACACGAGACAACACCTGTGGCCGTCTGAAGCAGAGAGCACTCTACCGCAGAAACAACACAGGGGCGGAAAGGCATCTTTATAAAGACGCGTCCTTAAAAGGACATTCAACGCCGCTGTGTTTTGCTTTTTTAGAGGAAATTACTCTTTTAAATAAAAATCACTCTTTTATGAAAAAAGGACTCGTGAGAGTTCTTTTATGATCTGCACTGTCGAAGCGCCCAGGGGCAGGAATGCACAGCCTTGCAAACAGGAGAAAGCCGCTATTGTGCACCGTGGAATCCAACAGCATGCAGCAGAGGAATGACAGGAACTCGGTGTGTAACACGCAGCAATTGCAGACACGACCATCGGCTCCGAAGAAATTTTCTGAATGAACTCCCATATTTGCGCCACTTAAATACCCGTATGTCTGGGGACGGGACATGCAAATACTGGTTGCCAACTCTCATTGGCCTTTTTTCATAGTTCAGAGGTGAATATCGGCGCTCAAGAGAGACCCCTAGTGTCGCTTCTCTGACACAACGTGGAGAGAGTGACAGAAGGGGAACTCGATTTTCTGGAGCCGTGAGAGGCTCGAGGGGAACAGCCATGGAAGGCGGAGCCGTGAGAGGCTTGAGCAAGGGAGCCGCAGAATGCGGAGCCGTGTTTAACACTGTGGGCGGTAGACCACTTAAGTCTTCCACGTCTTGTCCAAGGACCAGACCTGGAGGTTCCAGATGTCTGGGCATGGGTGCCAAATGGTGTCCCATCCCTCAGAAAGAAGGTTCTTCCTCAGGGGAATTTGCCAGGGAGGTGCTGTCATGAGGAGCGTGAGGTCGGACAACCAAGTCTGGTTGGGCCAATACGTCGCCACAAGGGTGACTTGTTTATGGTCCTCCCTGACCTTACACAGGGTCTGTGCAAGTACGCTCACTGGGTGAAATGTGTATTTGCACAGCCCCCGGGGCCAGCTGTGCCGAGGGGGGCTCCCGTCATTGCATACCAGAGCGGGCAGTGGGAGGATTCCTGGGAAGCGAACAGGTCTACCTGTGCTTTGCCGAATTTACTCCAAATCAGCTGGACCACCTGGGGTGGAGTCTCCACTCTCCGCTGATGGTCGGACCAGACCAACACATGCTTTCCGCGGACCAACAGCAATAGCCTCCACAGGTAGCGAACAGTACAGCCAGCAACTCTAGGCAGTTGATGTGCCAACACAGCCGTGGTCCTGTCCAGGAACCAGCAGCTGCGTGCCTGTTCCAACCCGACTTGGAGGAATCTGTGGTGACCGCGATGCATCTGCACACTTGCTGTAGGGGAAATCCTGCCTGTAGAAACACTACGCTGTTTGTCCAAGGGCTGAATAAGTGGCAGCAGTGGGGCCTAACAGCCATGCGATGTGTGCCGTGGCGCCATGCCCATCTCGGGTCTCGAGTCTGAAGCTAGTGCTGAAGCGGTCTGTCTCATATGCATGAACCCGAGTGGGCCGCCCCGCCGTCAAGGGTAGTGAGAGCGGACGAACCTGGAAGTCAGTTTTGGGCAGCATAAGGTGCCCCTCCACTACTTCGTCAGTTCATCGGCGGCGCCCTGAACCCAGGAACCAATCATCTAGCCACGAGGGCTCAGGGGAGATGGAGGGATCCAGTCCAACTCGACACTCGACAGTGTGGCCCAGTCGAGTTCTTGTTGTCCGACATCGCCAGTGCACTCTCTGATGCAGCGATCTAGAACTCATCATACTCGCAAGCCCCGAAAGAGAGGTTAAGCTAGCCATGAGGCAAGCTGGTCTCATCTCGGAACTCAACGGGGGCAAACGAGCATGCTGGGGAATGGGAGGTCCACGGTGATTTATCTGGCGAGACGCGCCCATTGAACTCCCCAAATTTCCTCCAGCGCCAGCCAGGCCGCCCCCCTACCTGTAGGTAGAAGGTGCAGCGGGTGGGGGGTGGGGGGGCAGCTAAAGTGTTACAGTGTTGCCATGGCAATTACAGTGTTGCCATGGTAATGTCCTTGCAATGAGAACATAAACCATCCACGAATGCTGTCTCAGTGTGTTCGCGGCCCAGACACGTGAGGCAGCACCTGTGGCTGTCAGAGGCAGAAAGATAATGACCGCATCCAGGAATCACACAAAGATGGAAAGGCATCTTTAAAAAGACGTTCATGTCAATGTGTTGCTCTAATAGAGAAAAATTAGAGCAGGGGCGCTAAGGACAGATTGCCCCAGGGGCGCTAAGGAGAGATTGCCGCTGGAATGTGCCATATATCCAACAGAATACACTTCTTTCTGAGGTGAATGGAACAGCAGTGTTATTTAGCTTGATTTAGCTTGATTTTACACAACCGCTCGGCTCCAAAGAAAAAATCTGACCTCTCCTTTTATACCCCGTATGTCCGGGGGAGTGGCATGCAAATTCCACTCGCCATTTCCCATTGGCTTTTTCTCAAAGATTGAGGTGTTTCAGATCTCTCAAGAGCGACCCTATTGTCACTAGGTATATCGAGTGAGTGACAGAAGGGGAACATAAAACTTATAATCAGTTCTATCTGTGCTTTACTAATATTCCCTTTTCAGCTATGAACAACCTAAAACCAAAATGTCAAAAATGTATAATATTTTTTATTTAAAAACTACAATTACAATGAATTAATTATACTTACAATTACAATTTAACTTGCACAATGAAATGAAATAATCAGTAATCATTGGAAATAAGAACTCTATGTCTATTTAGTACAAAATATACAGACTGTAATTTGCATTTTCATGTATACAATCTTTAGACATTAATTACATGGTTTTCCAAACAATGATGGATATTGAGACACAATATCAGAGCACATTCTACTTGTAGCATCTCAGATAGACCAATCTGTTAGGTAGGAATTTCTCTCGACAGAGTGGGCATTTCATCTACAATAAGAGAAAGAAATATCAGATGGCAGTAATATTCAACAATACACGAAAACCAACACATTGCAGAATAGTGTTTTATAATATTCTTACTTTCTGTAATTATTTCTGACTTAAACTTATACATATATATATATATATATATATATATATATATATATATATATATATATATATATATATATATATATATATATATATATATACATACATATATATACATACATACATATATACACACACACACACACACACACACACACACACATACACACACAGGATTGGCCAAAAATATTGGCACCCTTGGTTAATATGATCAAAGAAGCCTGTGAAAAAAATATCTGCATTGTTTATCCTTCTGATCATTCATTCAAAACATTCACAAAATGATAAACATTAATTGAAGCAAAACATTTCTCCAAAATACTTTGGCTACAATTAATGGCACCCCTAGAAATTCTTATGAGTAAAATATATGTGAAGTATATTACCATTCATATTTTAAATGTTTTAGTGCACCTGGGTGACTAGGAACAAGAAACTGACTTCCTGTTTCACAGGGGTATAAATATGAGGTAACACACAGGCCAAAATCCCTTATTCATCAATCACAGTGGGTTAGTCTAAAGAATATAGTTCTGATGTGCAAAAGGTTGTTGAGCCTCACAAAATGGTAAGTGGCTATAAGAAAATAAGTTCCAATCAACTGGAGATCTTAAGAATCGGCCTGGAAAAAGACGTGTCTATATTGTCTCCACGCATAGTAAAGAGGATGGTTCAAGTGGCCAAAGAAATGGCAAGGATCAAAGCTGGAGAATTGCAGAAATGAGTTGGGTCTTGGGATCAGAAAGTCTCAAAACAAATATCAGACATTGTCTACATCACCAAAAGTTGTTTGGGAGGGTTTCAAGAAAAAAAAACTCTGCTTTTATCCAACAACAAACTCAAGCATCTTCAGTTTGCCAGACACTACTGGAACTTCAAATGCAACCGGGTTCTATGGTCGGATGAAACAAAAAGAGAGAATTTTGGCAGCAAACACTAGAGATAGATTTGGCGCAAACAGAGATGAAGTACCAAATGCCCACGGTTAAATGGGGTGCTGGATCTTTAATGTTGTGGGGCTGTTTTTCTGCCAGAGGTCCTGGACATCTTGTTCGGATACATGCCAACAGATAAAAAATAAAAACCTGCCTGCTTCTGCCAGAAAGCTTCAAATGGGCAGTGGTTGGATTTTCCAGCAGGACAATGATACAAAACACACATCAAAATCAATACAAAAATGGTTTACTGACCACAAAATCAAGGTTATGCCATGGCCATCCCAGTCCCCTGACCTTAACCCCATAGAAAACCTGTGGGGTGACTTGAAGAGGAGAGTCCACCAACATGGACCTCTGAATTTGAAGGATCTGTAGAGATTCTGTATGGTGTTCTTCAACCTCATCAGGTATTATAAGAGAAGACCACCCCAAATAACAGGGGGCCAATAATTATGGCCAATGCGTTTTGGAGAAACATATTTATTTAATAATGAGATATTTCCCCTGTTTCAATTGTTTTACTTCAATGAAAGGTTTGATTTTTGTGATATTTTTTTAAATTTTTTTATGAAAAATCAAAAGGATAAACAATGGATTTTTTTTCACTGCCTTCTTTGCTCATATTTACCAAAGGTGCCAATATTTTGGCCACTACTGTATAACTTCCAAAATTACTAAAATTATGAAAATATAATGATCAAATAAAATTTGCAGAAGGTTTTCTCAATAATTAACTGCAATTGTCTGTTCTAAATAATCTCATTTGGCCTGGTTTTGGTTTTGTAATTGTTGATAAATAAACATCCAAACTGGAAACTTACAGTTTCATCAGGTATATTACAATATTAATGATTACGTTAAATTATTTTTAGACTTTGGTACACATATTGGGTTTCGTGTAGATGAAGGGGTTCTTGAGCCTTACTGATGGTGCTGTGGGGGTCCTGGCAGTCTGCCCAAAAAGGTTGGGAAACGCTGCCACTGAGTATGATGTAAATACCATGGTATATGAGTAAGCAGAGCTCCAGACTAAAATGGTCATAAATGCACCAAAAAAAATAATTGTGACAAAAAGTAAAACACTGTGCGGTTTCATCAGATTTCATCTTGTGAGTTATTGAGTTAGCACGCACCAGTTTTTTCACCCTTTCTGTTGAGATGAGAGCAAAAAGATTGAATCAGCAAAAAGGCTCAGGCTGAGTTTGGAATGGCATAGGCTACTACCATACTGTAATGTTTCAATGAATTGAGGAAGCGGGAAACAGCGTTTTTTTTATTTTTATTATTATTATTATTATATTATACACTATATAAACCATCATCATTGAGTATATTTCAAATAATAATAAAATTAATTATGTCTTTGATTTTACTTATTTTTGCAATAAAAGTTAAATATCCCCATTGACCAAAAAGTAAACATCCATATTGACCGACCACCCCCCTGTATCTGCATGAAATGGTTTGGTCCTGCCTTAGCGCGCTCATCAGTGAGTGAATGACGGTGTTTAGTTGCAGACAGTCGATGCGCCAGAAACACAGATTACAATGTTGAGTAGGATAAGAAAATCTGGTTTTCAAAAAAGGAAAGAGAGAAAAGAGAGAGAGAGGAAAGACAAAGGAAAGGGTGTCAATCAGTAACCCAGTTTTTCACCAAGAAAGGTGGGTAGACTTTAGTCTGTGAGTGGTATTAACCTGTTGTCCATAGAGACAGAGCGTATTTAGGCCACGGAACAATCTCCATTGACTTTGCATTGCGAGAGACTGCCTCCTTGTCATTTATGACTTATAACAAAAAAAAAAAAAACAATGTCTAAAAGCTGCTGTGTGACAAGGTATACAGCAAACAAGCTAAATAACCCAGAAATATTTTTTTATAAGCTGTCGACACCAAAAAACAGTTTATTTCAGGACATAAAAGGAGACTACTACACGAACTACTCTGAGAACTACGCCCAAATTAAAATAAGTTAGCTAGCTGCAGGTGTTAGCCTACATTTCGTCAACATTTAATCAGTGCAGGGAAACTTTTAGCAATATATTCATATTAAATCATTGTCCATGCCCATATATTAACCAAAAAGTTAATATATATTTAGTTTTTTTCTTTTTTTTATAATCTGTCATTAATTTTACAATAAAAATACATTGAGACTGTAAAGGATTGCCTTTTTTATGGTGGCTTTTAATCTTGCATCAAAGAGTGAACTGCATACTGTATGCAGACTTGCATTTACAAATCAACAGCAGTAAATATTGTGCTAGAACTAGTATTGAACTACAAGAAACAAGTTATGATTAGAGTTATGTAAAGCTTTTGATGGCAAAGTTAGGCCCTAGAGATGTGGTGACAACAGCTGCGCAGAAGGGGCCCAATTAGATTTTTTTGTCATGGGGCCCAAAATTCCTGGCGGCACCCCTGAGTGTGGATAATAAATGTAGTGGGTGTCATTCACTAAGCATGCTCACACATGTGTTTGTGCATAAAATCTGCATGCAAACTTTTTCATCTAGGAATCATGATTCATCAATAAGTTCACACTTATATATTTTTTAAATTTAAGAGGAAATTTTGAATCAACTAAAATAAGTCTTCTTTATTTTAGAGTAATACAAATGATTGTCTGCAACAGATTCTGCATAAAAATGCAGCTGATCACACTTATTCTGGGCCTTTTTTGTTGATTTGTATTGCTTTTCAGAGTGTGGTGAATCTGAATGGTTGTACAGGATAGACTGTGCAGAAAGTCCTTATATGGAGATTGTTCAGCATATATTATGATAATTACTAACTGCAGACATGTGCTCCCTCAGTTATAATAATATGTATTCATCAACATTAGATACCGCAAGAAATTGGTTGAGAAAATGTCAAGTGTACATGTCTGCAAACTCTAGGCAAACGGTGACTACTTTGAAGATGCTAAAATATAACACAGTTTTGATTTTGTTTTGGATTTTGTTTAGTCAGAACTTAATTCCCTTAGTTCCATTTATGTTATTCCATAGTTTTAATGACTTTACTATAATTCTAAAATAATTATAATAAAGAATGAGTAAGAGTTTCAGACTTTTGACCAGTAGTGTATATATAAATATTATTAGAAATGAACAATAGATTTAATAAAGGTTCATTCATATATAATAATAATAATAATAATAATAATAATAATAATAATACAAAACACTGATTCTTGAAATGAGGGACAAAACATGTTTAATTTTAAATTTTTTAATACTAAATTAATTTGAAATAGATAAAAGAAAATTGTCAGAAACAATGATGGGGAATTTTCAGTTAACGCAACCCCTGGTTACATGTAGCCTGTGGGTAAGCGATAGCTAATTAAACTAACAACAATAAAATTGCTTATATTTTTTCAAATGTGTTAAATCTCCATAAAATAGTTCACTACAAATTTTTTTTAAATTTATTTTACCAGGAAGTCCCATTGAAATCATAAAACATTCACATGCCTCCTTCACCATATTCATTATGATGCCCTTAAATTCATCAATGTATATTGTAAAGCGTTATAGGGGAAAGGAGGAGGCAAGAACCGACTTGACAATATAAATAATGGTTAACTGAACCAAAAAGACACAAACATAAACACACGGCGGTCAGCTGCCCGAAACATTCTCTCTCTCTTGCACCACCATCCGCATTAGCCTGATAAGGGTCCTGGTGGAATGTTCCGTCACATTCCACCCTCATTCTCTTAGGCCGGGCATGACGTACATCCCCTCCTCTTTCCCAGGGTTCTCCCACTCCAGGTGGTCTGCAGTAAGCCCCTCCCCACTCGTGGTCAGCGGTCTCAGACCCCGCCGGATTTCAGTGGCTGGTAGGGGTCTCCTCCGCCCCTGGCAGCAGCCTTGACTGCTCCAGACAGTCAGTTAGGAGCCCCTTCTCCCCTCGCGGTTAGTGGCCATCCTCCACTTCCAGGCGGCTGGGCTCCTCCGTCCCCCGGTAGACGGCCGCGGCTGCTCCGTTGGGGTGGATGGTAGCGGCGAGAACTCCACTACGGCATATCTCTCCTCCTTCCCGGGTCTTTGACACCAGTGTAAATGGATATAGGGGAAAGGAGGAGGCGAGAACCGGCTTGACAATATAAATAAGTTTAATGGTAAACTGAACCAAAAAGACACAAACATATACACACGACGGTCAGCTGCTAGTAAACATTCTCTCTCACACCATTGTCCGCAGTTGGCCTTTATCCCTCTCAGAGGCTTAATTAGCCTGAGAAGGGACCGGGTGAGCAGCATCACAATCCGGCCCCGCACTCCTCCCTGTCACAGATATAAATATGTTTAATTTGAGAAGATCATTCCTTCTGTAGATCATTCCATGTCAAAAGAGCATAGTAGGAAATGCAGTTTTCCCCAGATCTGTCAGAACCCGGGGTTCATTAAAAAGAAACCACTTGGAAGAGCGCAGTTGATAATTACCAATGCTGAGACAGAGAAGAGTACAGAGGTAGGAAGTTTACCTAGTATAGCTTTATAGATAAAAATATACCAAAACTGTTGTCTGCGATTGGCCAATGATGTCCAACCCACTAAATATTAAAGAATACAATGGTAAGAGACTTTGCATTTGTAATGAAATGTAGAGATGCATGGTACACTGAATCAAGGCTTTGTAACATCGAGGAGGCTGCATGCATATACAATATATCACCGTAATCAATCACAGGCAGAAACATAGCTTCCACAAGATTTTTATTGGCATTAAAAGTAAAGCCAGGTTTATTTCTAAAATAAAAGCCAATTTTTACTTTGAGTTTTCTAACTAGATTAGCAATATGTACATTAAATAAAAGCTTGTTGTCTATCATTATACCCAAATACTTGTACGAGCACACCCTTTCAATGGATTTACCATCGGACATCAGAATTCTAACATCATCAAGCAGCTATAAATGAGCTTTTGAGAAGACCATAAACTTTGTTTTCTGAGCATTCAAAAACTATTTTAAACTCAGCAGAGCAGTTTGTAATGACTGAAATGCAGTCTGAAGCTCTTGCACTGCCTGTACTATGGAGGGAGCATTTGTATAAATTACATTTGCATACAGGTGTAATTTTGCTTGAATATCGTTACACAATTCATTTCTAAAAATTGAAAACAAAAGAGGTCCCAAAATGGAACCCTGGGGGACACCTAAAGTTATCTCAAGAAAAACAGATTCATGGCACTCTGCATAGACACACTGAGTTTGATCTACAATATAATTTATGAACCAATTAACAGCCTTAGAACCAAGACCAGCATTCCTAAGTTTGTTCAGCAGCAATTCATTGTCCACTGAATCAAACGCCTTAGATCCACAAATGTTGTTTTGTCCATGGCACCAGTAAGATCATTTGTCACAGCGCCGGCAGTGGTATGGTAATGGTACTGTGACCAATATTATTAAAATATTATTATCAGATAAAAACAGTTTTAACTGCACAGTTACTGTGATTCAAAGATCTTAGCCAGGACTGAAAGTTTGGAAAACTGACAGTAGTTGTTCAAATCTGAGGGGTCTCCACCTGTAGGTAAGGGGTGAACATAAGCAGCTTTCCACATTTTCATTATTGATTTTGTCAAAAGACTCAAATATAAGCAATGGGCTCAACAATAATATCTGCCGACACCTTTAAAAGATAAGGATCCAGATTGTCTGGACCTGTAGACTTTTTGTGGTCATGTCTTTCAGAACTTTACAAACTAAATCAAGCAAATCCTGATTTCCATCATTTTCTATGGTGATAGAACAAGGGACTAAGGTATTTGCAGTTGTGCTATCAAATACAGACCCAGCATGGATGAAGTATTTGTTAAACTGATTGACAATAGCGGCCTTGTCTTTTATTTCCTCTGAACCAACCAGAACTAGTTCAGGGAGGCTTGAAGCAACGTATACCTTTTAATTCATTTCCAAAATGTTGATGGGTTATTTAGGTTCTCTGTTACTGACTTAAGATAAAACTCTGATTTGGAATTTCTGATCATTAAGGTATACTTATTCCTTAGGGTTCTAAATGTTGTCCAATCAGCAGAGGAGTTTGTAAATCTAGCTTGTGCCCATGATTTATTTCTTAAATGAATTAGTTATTAAAGACTGTCAGAGAACCAGGGATGGTCCCTACCACTGAATCTAAACTTCTTAATGGGAACATATTTGTTAGAGATAAAGATTAAAAGAAAATATTCCCATGCCATTTTAACATCCGGAATCAGAGTAAATCTGCAAAGATAATTTTAGCAAAAATCATGCAGCCTGCTCTTCAAAACTTTTAAAATATCTTTTAAAAATGAAGCAGGGTTTTACATTTGGAAACTTTGTATTCCTAACACAAGCAATAGCACAATGATTGCTAACGTCATTGCAAAAGATGCCAATTGAAGTGTATTTATAAGATGTATTTGTTATAATTAAATCAAGCAAGGCAGTTTTATTTTGTACTTTGGGATTTGGCCTTGTTGGTGCATTAAAACGTTGTCCCTGAAAGCCAATCCCAATTTAAATCACCCATAAGGATGAATTCAGAGTCATTTAAATTATGTACAATACCTGAAATTGATTTAAGAGCATCCTTTGAGGCAGATGGGAGTTTTATAACAGCCAACCACAGGGGTATGAGAATCCTTTGATACACTCACTTTGACGGCCATGACTTCAAACTGTTCATCTTTAGTGATTGACTGTGTTTCAGAGCTAATAAGCTTCGATTTAACACACATGGCAACCCCGCCTAACTTACCGACCCGATCAGTTCTATAGACAATGTAACCAATAATACAAATGAATTCATCAGTTATTTCTTAAGCCAAATTTCGGAAAAAAAACTTTGTCATCGTTTGTCATATTTGACCAAATCTTAATCATATCCATTTTAGGAACAAGACTCCTAAAATTTAAATATATGAAACCAAGTCCTGTAAAATCTGAGGGAGTAGGTAAACTTTGCACAGAGGTAATAGGCCTAGGATTGGGCTGAACATTTCCAGACATCATCAATAAAAGCATAACCATACATCGCAATTTTGATTTGACAGAAAACTGTTTGTCAGAACCTACGAACTGCAAGGAGTCCTCTGAAATGATAAAATAGTCCCTTAACAGCATCAGATTCTGAAGATACAGGATCTCGTTAACTTGCACTTGAGAACGGTAAATCTTCAATTGATGTCATGGACTGATTGACTGGTGATATGACTCAATAACTTTTGTTAAAGAAATTGAGAATTGTCTGTAATGTAACAAGGTGAATTCACTCTCTCTGTTATGCCTATTTAGTTTATTTAATCCTGGGTCACATTGAATAAGAATAAAAAATACCAAAGGACAGACCAGGTAGCAGTGTATGAATCTTAAACTGAACAAATAAACTAAATAAATGTGAACTATGGTGTGCCTGAAATCTCTCTTTCATTTGCTACTCCCTATAGCCTGTGGATGCCACATAGTGCATTATACTTTAGGGAGCGATTTTCAGGCTGTTCTGAAGGGAACTAACCACATAAAAGCTAAACACCATCTAAAGCCTAAACAGAAGGAGAGCAGTTTGGTTAGAAATAGGTTAATAATGTGTTGATCTGGAAAATAATTCCAAATAAATAGCTGTGTGTCTCACTTTCTTTGACCGATTTCCTCCCTCGCTGGGCTACTACCCTACAGCTATCCTGTACACACTGGCCCTGAATAAATGTGAGCTTTTATCACCAACATCCACTGCATTTACATTAAATATGATTAATACTGGATTATTTAATGTACACATGCTGCTTTTTGTCCATGTCAAAGTGACTGTTATCAGATCTGTTGAAGTTGCAGTTTTGGTTCAGATTGTCTTTCAAGATTTACAGCCGATAAATCTTTGGCCAAGGTCGGAGAGTTGAGAGAGAAGTATGATCCGGGTAAATTTAACCATGGTTTTACTATATTAAAATGGTATAACCAGGTTTATTGGCAGAAGCTCCCATTTGAATACAATTAACCATGGTGTTACTACAGTAATATGGTGTTAATATAATAACCATGTTTAATTTTGTGGTTACTATGATTTTACTACAAATTGGTACCCATTTACTTGCATTGTGAGGACATACAGAGCTGAAATATTCTTCTAAATTTTTTTATTTGTGTTCACCAGAAGAAAAAAACTCATAAACATCTGGGATTGCATAAGGGTGAGTAAATCATGAGACAATTTTTGGGTGATCTGTCCCTTTAATAGTAGGCCTATTCTCTATACACACAGAACATTTCTTTACTGTGCTATGCCAAAGTCCCTGGGTGAGTTCAGAATGGCATCCTAACCATACTACTCCTACTACTACTGCTATCACTGTCTATGCAAAAAATAATAAGAGTAGTATGCGATACAAATTGTTCCCCTTCAAGGCAAGTCAGTTCGCTCGGTGGCCATCTTTTGAACATTTCTGGCCAGTTATTGTCCATGAATACATGCGGCATAAACGTAAAGCTCCTATCTACAGTATATGTAGACAAAAATCTCCTAAATGGTTGGTCAAGATTACAATAAAAAAAAAAAAATTCAAATCAGCATTTAAATCTGACAACAATCGTATCATTAATCAGGCTAAAAAACACTTTTTTCAAGCTGGTCCAGCTAATGCGCACATGCGTTTTTGAGTTGACTGACAGGCGATGTCTGTATCTAAAAGGTGATTGGCTCTTTTAAGTGTAAGGCGGGACTTCCTTTTCTAAATCTGCAATATTGGGTGTTCCAATTCCTCCCATTCATTTTTATACCAGTGCTCCGTCTCTGGCTAAATTGTCCCTGGCGACAGTATGCACATTGGTGAATTAGCAAAAGTGGTAATATTCCTAACACAGCCATTGATTCAATACATAAATGTGGTAAGTGGTTCAAGCACCATTATGGTTCAAGATTTTAAATACAGCATTTTGTTAATGATATTTTCTTTTCTGTTTTTTTTTTTTCTATTTCAACATAAGACAATTTATAAGCCTGTATTTGTGCTCAATCCTTCTTTATCCACTTTCTTCTCCCTTGCTTTCTTCTTGGTAAGCTGCTAACAGAACCAGCTTCTTTTACAAGGTTGTAAAACCTGTTTCTTTGTTACACTAATGCACTTAGATCATTCAGCACCATTAAAATTCAAAACACACACAAAACATCTTTATTCAACCCTTTCACAAGGCTGATCACGAAACCCATATTAAGGGTCAGACTGCAGTTTTTTGTTCAGCTTTGCTGAAGACTTGTTTACTTACAGTTGCAGTCAATGAAGCAGCCCTATATGAAGGTAAAATAGTGCCTAAATAAATTGCATGCACAGAGTACGATTTGTGAAAGTGTAAATCAAATTGCAAGCATGCTTTGCATAAGTGTAATTCATATGTTGTGAATCTGTAATTTCGTATTAACAAAAAGTAAATTTGGGGTGTATTCTTCTATCTTTTTTTCGCGTTACACTTTTAGCACTGTTTTTGTACCTAAACATGGCAAAAAAAAAGAAAGGGTGTCATGAACAGCAAAACAGATGGACCGCATAGAATCAAGTCTGTATGTGTAAAATAAACTACTGCAAACCTGTAAATGTCTTGTGTTTGTGGCATAAATATTTTCCAGAAATAATCTGATATACACTGTTCCATCTTCCCTTTGTTGCGCTCACACTTTTGGCACAAAATTCACACTGAAAAGAGTTTTGCAAGTGTGAGGGGGAAGGCAGGTCTACCTGCTTCTAGTAACCAATCAAATGAGGTTTTCGTTGACCAGTTTACTCTGACCTGATTGGATTAATAACGTGACAGACTGTTTGTTCTTCATAAGCTCAGTGTCGCTCCGTATCTGTCCTCTCTTAAATATTAAACTGAAATATTAATACATACACGTGCTTGCACATCACTGATTGCAGGTTTTTCTTACTCTTACTCTTCAAATGCAAATCATGTAGGCACTATTTTACCTTCATAGCCCTACTCTTTGCACTAGAGTAAGGGCTGGTCTTTTGCTTTCTCATTGAGACTCACATGTCACTTTTTGCAGAGAGAAGTGAGGTCGTGCAGAGGGCAGTTAGGGAGACCTGAGCATGGATTTAGCAGCGTTAGAGCCAACTGAGGTAGGATGATCATGAATCAATGAGTTATGAGGTAATGTCAGTCTGGTAAATGCATCTACTTAAACATAAAGACTGTATTAACAACTGCACCAGTAGAATTCAGCTTAATTAACACATTCATCTTTAGATTCAATGAGAAAGTTATTATTGTAAATTTTAATAATCGATTAAAAGTTAGTCATGAAATGCAAATTTGGTCTTTTTATGGTCTGTTTCCCATGCGTGGACTAGGTATTTCTGCAGTTCCCTATACCGGAACTGAATTTATAATGGAACTATGATATTATGTGGCAAAAGAAGCAGACAAGCAGTTTTACACCTTCACTCGAATACTTACAAGGCATAAAGTCTAGTTAATTGTCATACATTCTCATTTAGTAATTTTTCTTTGCCATAATGGAGCAGTAAAAATATCATATGCTGTTATTAGAAGTCACTTCAAAGGACTTTGAACCCTTTTGGAGTTGATTTATGACAGCAGACAGCAGCTGCTTAATGTTTCAGAGCCAAATATCAAGAACAGTAACTGCTCCATTGAGCACTGCACATTTTGTTGATTCCATATAAAGATCCCATAGAGCAAGATTAGTCATTAAATTCATATTACCATGGTTGCATAACACCATTTAATGTGTCCAAAACGTAACTGATTTACCATTAACCCATTTACCTGGTCTATTCAAAGAGAAACATGTCTCTTCATTCAAAATGAGGTAAATTTAAAGGAATAGTTCACGCAAAAATGAATATTCTGTCATAATTCACTCACCCTGGTGTAGTTCCAAGCCTCTGTGTTATTTTGTTTTGTTCTTTATTCAGCAAAAACAGAAATATGAAGAACAGTTACATAGCTCTTGCCAAATAAAACAAGAGTTCATAGAGACTAGGGGCTGTCAAAAACCATAAAAGCACCATAAAAATACATGACTCATGTGCTATATTCCAAGTCTTCTGAAGTCACATGATAGCTTTGTGTGAGGAGCAGACTGAAATTTTAATTGTTTTTAACTGTTCATTTTCATCTGTTTCAGAGATTGTATCTAGCCCTAGTTAACGTCAGATCGAACTTACATTGAAAAAAAATAATATATATATAGAATTTCAACTTTCCGGGATTTAACAGCAGGACTTTAACTCTTCTGATGACACGGAAAGATTAGGATCTAAGTGTGGATGTTTATTAGCGCATTCAGAAGAGTAAATAGGCAAAGTGAAGGTCATCATGGATGGTCATGGATCAGGCAATGTCAATGACACAGTAATTTAGTCCAATGAGGCAAACAAGTCAAAAGGGGTTGAGATCAGGGATGGAGCGCGGAGTTTTTCAAAAGGGTGGCCAGGCAGGGCCAAGCGATCAGTCTGTGGTGGCACAGAAATGTTCAGGCAGCATTGTTATATTGTCGGATTGCACAAATGTCAAGTTAAGTACAGAGATGATTTCACCCCTAAAGAACTAAATTGTGCCAAATAATGACCCAAAAAATTTCAGAAATTCTCTGATTCAAAATGTGCACCGCATGATAATGTAAAGCTTGTTTACACTTTAATTAAAAACCACAAAATTAATGCTGCTTTTAATTTAAGGAATTGTGACTTGCTTGACTAAAGGAAGAAAATTATTTGACTTTGACTGATGATTGTCGAGTTCCCAAAATAATCTCCTTTGGATATAAAGATTTCGAATTGGACCGTGTAAATAAAAAAGATTTGCCAGATGCACAATATGCACTGTAAAAATATCGGATACAACCACCACAACCTCGAATTTCATCAGACAACAAGGGAAGGTAATTAAATAATTTCATTATCCAAAAAAATGTTTGAGGTTTGTCAGTAAATTAAAATGATTCGAGATTAATCTCATGTATTGTAGCGCGACAAGTTTGAAATGACCCGACATTGCCTCTAAATGTATGTGTGCCTTTTCTAAACCTTCTCAACAGTCATCAATATACTATAACCATTTGTTGGCCATATAAAACCATAACAGGCAGTTTTGCAGTCACAACACTATTTAAAACATGACAAGTATTATAAAATATACAGAATGACTTGTGACGAAATCCAAGTGCTCTCATAGTGATTATGACTTCTGATGACTTTAACTAAAACCCTTGAATGCAAAACCTTTATGACTATTTTATATAAATGTCTCTCTGAAGGGAACTGACTGTCTTCAGAAAAGTTTCAATGACATTTTCTTTTCATCTTACCTCCGCTTAATGCCTAATAAAGTATTGTTTATAAGGGCAGGGTTGCTTTGTGTACAGGCGTTACCAGGGTAACAGCTATATTTCTGCTGCATAAGCGCCACCTACTGTCAGAGATCGAATTTGCATTTTCATTCAGCACGTCTGCAATTTTTGTTAGAACAGCATACACACAGTTATACATTTTAACAGGTTAATTCTAAAACTCAAAAAATTTGGATAATAAGGTATCTAGAAGTATTCACAGTATTTTTAAGTGCCCACGATAAAAATACTGTGCATGTTCATTAACGCAATTTACTATATATGTATATATATATATACACATATACACACACACATTAGTGTTATACAATTACTATAATTTTTTTTATGTAAATATAGATATATATATATAAGTTCAAAAATTAACCTCTATTTATTTTAGTACTGTGGCTTGACACGACTTGACTTGAAACTCATCAAGACTCGACTTGACTTGTTTGATTTGTCTGCTCTGCACTCGAGACTTGATGGTTAAGACTTGAGACTTCCTTGTGACTTGAAAATGTGTGAATTCCTCCCACCTCTGGCCTACAATGACCAAAAGTGTACAGACATGTACCGCATTAGATTTGTCTTTTTTATATATATATATATATTTAAAAAAAACATTTCTTCATGAAAATTCTCACCACAGAAAAATATTCTTCTCAAAAGTGATATTTCACTTAATTTTTCTTTGTTTCCTTCAAATGTCACTTGTCTCACATTTCATTGTCAGTCATGCTCTTCACTGACACATTTGTTGACATTGTTAACAAGTAGGCTACACTATTTTCTAAAATGGTTTATGTTTATTTCATTCTTTGTTTAGATTAACATGTAATAATTAGCATTTTATAATGGATTTCCATAGTTTAATATTGAAAGTCTGGGTCTGGGACAAGGCTAAAACTAAAAATGTGCCAAAATTAACTGATGACCATGCCTGGTAACAACATGATCACACAATGAGACCTTCATATAACAACAAAAGTTGACAAATGTTAGTAATAATAAAAATCAACCTCTGCAACATGCAATTATCCAAAGTGGAAGAAACACCCATAAAGAGAAATAAATCTAGACCTAAAGTCTGAAAAAGTAACTCAAACTAAATATGTCTATTATAAGCTATTAAAACTCTTTAAAAACTTTTCAACTTTTCCAAAGTCAAAATAATCGTAATACTGGCTGACAATGTAGGCAATTTCTCATCCACTCAAGCTGTGCGTACTCCACCCCATATCCCGCCCACATGTGCAAAGATTCCTCTGCCCTTACTTGTCCAATGTCGACACAGGGAAAACTGTTGCTCCATAAGGGAACACCCACCGTCTACGAAGAGCTTTCAAATGACAACTTCCTTTACCTTTCCTGTAGAGCTGTGTGCCTCAAGCCTTTTCTCTGCAATGAAAAAACACATATTCTTTGTACAGAAGAGATCTAAGTTGTAAATCTGGTGCCTAGAGAAGCGTTTTATTCACTATCACATCATCTAAAGCTCATGCTGTGAACTACCTGCTTCTGTTCCTCTTTCACAAAGGTAACATGATATTTCACAATACTTTTTCTTTGCAACATTTTGCAATAAGTAAGTAAGGGAGATTGTGCTTGGACAAGTTGACTTATTAAAAGTATGTTTGCTACTGTTAACATACACAGAACTAGACCACAGATTGGAAAGTTAGTTTGTTCGTTTCAGTTGTGCATTTTTCTCTCAGAGTTTTGTGTTCTGAAACTCAACACTTCTCACCTGGGTGCTGCAGGTAGACTGAAAGAATGAGAAAAATACTGAAGACGCAATGAACTTTTGAGGGGTCAGTTGTTTTCTTAACCTTGATGGGATGATGTCTTGTGGGTGAATCTCATGTCTCAATCTCAATGAATACATTTACATAAATAAGAAATGACATTGCATTAAGCACTCTATTTTTCATTGTGACATTTTCATGACCTTTTATTTTCAATAATGTTTCTCATTACTTCAGTGCATTAATAATAATAATCATTTTATTGGAGGAATGTGAACATAATATCACATTGCAAAGTATATTAATGGTCCTAAAATAGCCTTCCCTTTTTGTGCAAAACATAATTCCTTTCATTTTTTTCATATTCTTTTTCTAAAGTTCTAGTCTTCATGCTAATACACAACATATTTAATATAACAAAGCATGATGACCATAAACCATAATTAACATTAAATACATAGCTTTCTAATGTTGGCAACTCCTTAAAAAATGCTGGACAAAATGATTTGTTACCACTTTAAATTAAGATTTTCATAGGTTACTAATGTTGAATAAGTGTTATTAAGCATTTATAGCATGTGAGGTAAAATTGAATTGTATAAAATTGAATAATAGTCACCCTATTATTCATGTTCTTATAACCGCATAGAAATCATTGTATAAAGCATGTTTTGTTTTGTTTTTTTGTTTGTTGTAAAATGACCCTCGTGAGATTGACCCTTGTATTTTCTACCGCGTCTACAATGTATATGTTGTATGCTCTACAGTATGCATACCTCAGAGGAGAAACCTGATTGAAACTGTGTCTGTTATCTTGACCCGTGCCTCGGGCAAAAACATGAATTAGACAGTCATAAATGAAACCTTAAACGGTGTAATTTAACAGGGAACACCCTCCTATCCATGTCATATTAAATGTTTATGTGCATTGACAATAATTCATCTTTACTGCTGGCTTCCTACACTGAATATGCACTATTTCCAGTTAAAGTAGATTTTGTTTTGTCAGTGTGTATGAGACAGTCCTGTACTGCAAACTGAGTCACAATGCAAACCGGTCAGTTGAAACTGAAATAAAAGCTCTATTGTGTCATCATCTCTGTGTAGTAGTGAGCAACTCTGAGGGATCGACAGTCACCAACCTGCCAGCTGCTATGCAGTATAATTTGTCAACACACATAAGCTATGATCTTTCCACGTGGACAACAGATAGAGAAAGAGAAGCAGCTATAAGTCAGTAGAAGCTATAGGAGAGACCGTGGGGATTTTTGTCACATCTTTTTACTGCAGTGAAATACTTTTCAGTTTCTATAAAGGCACAAAATACATATTTTTCTGCTGTTATTAGTCAGGAAAAAAGATATAGTTCATTGAAGACATGTTGACCCATAGCAGGGCACATTGTCACACTATATGGGGTAGGTTGTCATATTGGAACCTGCCATCAAACTGTCTATTAAAGGCTTTTGAGCTAAATTTAAACATTAAAACAATTATGAAGCACAAAACAATTCATTGTTCAATTCATGAGCAAAAATGTAAATGGTCACATAAACAAATATCAAACCATTGTTTTGGCCAACAAATATTGTAATTATTGTAATAAACACTTCACATTAATATTCCCTTTTTAAAGGGTTTTTAAAGGGGTTAATTAATGATTAATTATTCATTTATAAATGCATTATAGATCATTTATATGCATTATAGAAACATACATAAAAAGTGCAACTTTCATCCAATATTTGCAAAATGTGAGGAATTTAACTTACATGTTATAAATATGTAATGAATACAGTTATTCATAGTTATAATAATTAAAAACTTTAAATGCCATAATTCATGATTTATGTAACAATGTATCAAAAATAGATGATCATATTACTGATGTCATTTTTCTATTGTCCATTTTGCGTTTATGTTAATTACATATATATTATATTTATATTCAATTAATGTCTTGACTCACTTGTGTTGTCACTTTCCTTGTCATGTTGATGCCAATAGAATGGTGATATACTGAGTTGTATCCTAACTTAACTACTCCTAGTTACCTAAAGTTATCTGCAAAAACACTTTTCAGTTCTTCATGCTAATTCACAACATATTTCATATAATCTATCTTGATTACCATAAACCATAAATAACATTATATACATAGCTTTCTAATGTTGGCAACTCCTTAATAAATGGTTTATTGCTTTTATGGTTTTATGTGGATAAGACAATTTGTTACCACTTTACATTAAGGTGCATTTTCATAGGTAACTAATGTTGAATAAGTGTCATTAAAGATGTAATATGTGAGGTGTTTGGTAAGAATTGCATTGAAGTCACCATGTTATTCATGTTCTAATAACAGCTTATAACACAGGGCTGTTGTATGCTTGATTCTGATTGGTTGACAAACATTCTAAGGTGTGCTATTATTTTTCAATAAATCAATGGCTATGAAGAAGTTCCAGGCCTTGACCGCATAAGGGTTCCATATCACTTCGCCAAATTATTTCAGTTATTTCAAATAGCTGTACATGCCATCAAAGCAAAATAACTACATTAAACAAAGACAATTTTTGTTTCCTGAGAACACAGTTTAATCTTTCTGTTAAAATCTGCCTTCAGTATACAGTTGATCCTGGTCAGAGTGGTTTCATTGTGTTCACTAATTTAACAGCTATTTCATAAATACAAAATTATATTGGAATTTTAGTTTGGAGGAAAGAATATATATATAAAAAAGCAAGTTTTGAATCAGGAGATTTAATCCAACATACAAAACCACAGCTAGAGTCAACACACATGCATGTAATCAGACTTGAAAACTGTGTGTGTTTGGTATAGCCAGATTGACCAGATCTCATGTTATGTTAGTATTGTGTGCATTGTGTTGTTTGCTGACTTGTTCTTTGGAGATGTTAAGACAAACCATGTGTCTTTGTTATTGCTTTTCAAACAATGGCTTTACTCATGTGAAAGCAAATAATCTGCACATTCGATCGATATCGGCACTCCTTTTGTCTTACTTATATTTTGTTTGACAGGGAATAAAAGAGCAACATTTACATGCTCACTGTGTTTCCTGTTCGCACTGGGCTCAGGTTGAACACACACAGTGGCTTTTGTGTGTGTTTCAGTAGCAGATTTAAAGAGGTGCCAGGGGCCCGAATTGATGTTTTGTAAGGTGGTGCACCTTACATGGCTTCCTCAGCTCCTATAAAACTGAGCTTTAATTGTCTCTGCCTCTGCTTTGAACCTGTAGTCAGTGGGAGAGACTCTATACACAGTAATTCTGAATCTTTGCCAATACCAATACTGGTATCGGAATCAGGTCCGAAACTGCGCTCATGTTCTTGTGCTAGTAAAATGCACAAATGAAAATCATGTTGTGTCCTAATGAGATTATTTAATGCAAAAGCTGTGAATTAATGAGAAAAATATATAGTTTGCATGTGTTGCATGCTATATACAATATGAATGTGAATGTGTGGAGCCGGTGTTGTAATAACATAAACACACAAAGAGTTTATACCATTTGGAGCTCCTTGACTGATACACAGAAAACACCATCATGAGCATCGCACGCTCTGTTTATAGCAGATGACAGGAGGCAGAGAACTAATTCACTTTGTAGCACAAGGCACATACAGACTATAGTTATTTTATTAAATAGTGCCCTTTTGTGGTTTAATAATCACTTTGAGTCATGTATCAACCGGCTTTTCTAAATGAAAAGCTAGCATCGTAACAACACAGAAACACTTCAAAATAAAAGCTCTGCCAAAATAAAAGCTCAATTTAAATGGAAAAAGTACAAAATAGATTAATACTGTGTAGTTATGTGATATTCACTGTAATACTACTACTACTAATAATAAGATAAATACATAATAATTGTATTATATTTATGCAATATCTCACATCTGCGATGCTCTCTAAAGCAGCACTTTATTTGACAAAACATAACTCCAATGTTGCATTTTAGATTGTGCAGTGATGTTCTGCACTTATAAAAGACAATACAATATGATGTTGAAGATGAATTGCTCATCTTCATTTGATTTCATTTGATTAAATAAATGAATTAATTAAAACTTTAAACATAATTTTGATGATAAAACTGAGATGTTGATATGGCATTCAGAAAAAAAACAAAATAGGTAATGGATTTGGTATCAGTGAGTACCAAAAAGGTACTCAGTAAGTATCGGTACTCATACTCATTCTAAAAAAACTGGTATCGGTACATCCGTAATTTAAAGTCAATTAACTCCACTGCCAGTTCCCTTCTTCTTCTTCTCTTTTTTTTTTTTCTTATTTTCTGTTGTCACTTTAATTTTTTAATTGTATAGAATCTCAAGGAATCTCTAGGTCAAATTTCATTAAAATTAAAAAGGAAGACAAATAAAAATTATATTTTATAAAAACAAACAAAACCTATTTTTAAAGAAACAATAAATTTTTGTGGCATTGTTTGCATTATTTCATTACAATTAAGCACATTTCCTTCCAATTTCTAAGTTTTATGTATTTTTTTATTATTATTCTCAATGGTGATTGTCATTAGTTTGTCATTACTGTAATACATATATTTTTGTTTATCCAAATTTTCAAGACAAAGTTCTTTATTATGATAACATTTATTTCACAATTCAAAAAGTATTTTTTATTTAAACAAAATATATGTTAATTTCTTTTTTACTTTCTTTTAATTTTGGGTTGAAAAATGACCTGGACATGAAAGTTTTTATTTTTTATTTTATTTATATAATTTTCAAATGATTATTTTATATATATATATATTTTTTTATCAGTTATTTTCATGACAATAAAGCATATTTCCTCCCAAATTTTCATTACTGTAATGTGTCTGAACATATTACATTTGAGATTTGTTTGTAATTCTTATTATTCCCAATGATAATTCTCATTAGATTCTCATTACTGTAATACAGTATTTTTTCACATAACGGTAAAAGAGATTAAAGGAGCAGAACTAACTGTTGTATTAAATGCCTTATAATCAGTTTTATGTTCTTGTAAATAATTGTATCCACATTAATAATACATTATAACACATATTCATGATTACACATTTAAAGAGTATAATGCCTTAAAACTTTATTTTATATAACTTTATGTTATACAGTATCATGTGTTATAAGGCATTACACTATTAAGGTATAACCATGAATAGGTATTATAATATAGTATAACTGTCATTACAATTATCAATTAAAATAATGTGTTATATTATAATGCAGTCAGAATACCTTTATAATCCATTATATAGACATCAAATGAAGTGTAACTGAGCAGGCATCTATTGTTTTGTCTACTGAGGAATTCAGTGGGTCTTAACCCAGACAAATTTGTTTTAGCAGAGACTCAGAGGGGCATTTTAAAGGTAGGGGATCTCTGGTTTTCCCCCGGTTTCCCCTGTCATCGCCTTGTCTGTTACCTGAGGCCAGGTGTTACATTGATGACACGTCCCATCCTGCACCCTCAAGTATCAACATGTCACAGTCAAACCCAACAAGCACTCAAAGTTAACATTACTGCTATTGTTCAGATCAGGAGGCAGTTGACATGTCTCTACCGCAGAAGTCTCTTTCCTAAAAGAGCAGAATGTGCAGTTTCTGAAAGATACCATGTCAGAGATCGGCACTGATTGTAATGCGAGTGTTCAACTTGTGTTGTGTCACTTGCTTGTGACTTTAGAGACAGACAGAAAAATCAAAGATATGTGTTGCATGATTTCATCATTTGCGTTGAATCAGTAGAGTACTCTGAAAGCTTCCTTTCATTCCTGATGTTATGATTTTTGGACATTTATCATGGCAACACAATGCTTTTATTTGAAGTGCACTGTAAAAATGTGTTTTCCTGTGGAAAGTCCTGTTACATACACATCATGATGTCTGTATATTTTATTATGTGTAATAGGATTCAGATTTAGATGGTAGATAAAGTTCTTATATGGTAGATGGTAGATATTCTTATTTTCACTTCTAGAGAATGTTAACATGTAGTGGCTATGACAACCAGCACTTCACTGTGCTTTCACTGACTTGGAGAATTAAGAGTGTTCATTCGGTATAACAGATGATATTGAGGTAGCTGAAGTATTCTAGAAGAGATATTGATTTCAGTGAAACAACTCAAGTGTGATGCTACAACGGAGAGTCTATTTTTGTTGATATGGTACCATGGTTATACAAAGTTGTTGTTTTTTTGACATGGTACCATGGCAATGTCATGTTTTTTTTTTTTTTATAGTAGATAGTATATTGTACATCCATGGTGTAACGAGGACTCAGGCAAGTTGGGATCCATCTGCGATTGTTTATTAATAACAAAACACAAGTCGTACAGGCAAGGTCGTGGACAGGCAAACAGTGAATATAGCAGGCAGGCAATAGAGTAAATGGAACAGGCAGAGGTCTGGGCAGGCAGCAAACAAACGTAGTACGGAACAGGCAGGAGGTAAACAAGGCAGGCAGCAAACACGCAGGGTCTAAGTAACAGACTGGATCGATACACAGAATAACCAGTAAGGGAGTCAGAGAGTAACTTGCTTGGTAATGAAGGACTAAACAGGCACGGTTAAATAGGGTAGGGTAACACAAAACAGCTGGGGATTAATCAGACCTAGGTATGCGGGCAGAAGGGAAATGAGTGTAAGTGATCAGAATTCGGGTGAAAGCGATCTCTGAAGACTGAGGGAGGAGGCGCCTTCACCGGCGTTCATGACAGAGCCCCCCCCCCCCCGTGAGCGGCTCCTGACGCGAAGACGCGACCTGCGTCGTGGTCTTCCCCGAGGTCGCGGGGCTGGTCTTTCCGGGTGGGCCCGATGGAACTCGGCGATGAGGTTGGGGTCGAGGATGTCGCTGGAGTCGACCCAGGATCTCTCCTCCGGCCCGTACCCCTCCCAGTCCACCAGGTATTGGATCCGACCTCGGAGACGCCTGGAGTCAAGCAGGCTCCGCACCAGGAAGGCTTTGTCGCCGCCCACTACCAGGGGAGGGGGGCCGCGGGTCACCTTCTCTTCAGCCCTCGGATCGTCGGCCGGTTTTAATAGGGAGACATGGAAAGTGGGAGAGATACGATAATCAGTGGGGAGTTGTAAACGAAAGGTTACAGGATTAATTTTTCTTAAGATCTTAAAGGGACCCACATACCTAGGACTGAGCTTCTTGCATGGTAGGCAGAGACGGAGATCTCGAGTGGAAAGCCAAACCCATTGGCCTGGAGCGTATTCAGGGCCGGGGCGGCGGCGGCGGTCGGCTTGTGCCTTGGAGCGGTTAATGGCCCGTTGTAGGTGGACGTGGGCCTGTTCCCACACTGCCTCACTGCGCTGAAGCCAGTCGTTTACAGCCGGGACCTCAGAGGGCTCGTCGGACCAAGGGAAAAGAGGGGGTTGGTAGCCCAGGATGCACTGGAAGGGGGTCAAGTTGGTAGATGGTTTGAGCAGGGAGTTCTGGGCGTATTCGGCCCAAGGAAGGAATCTGCTCCAGTCAGACTGGTTGTGGTGGCAGTAGGTGCGTAGGAATCTGATGATCTCCTGGTTGACTCTCTCTGTTTGCCCATTGGACTGGGGGTGGTATCCTGAAGTAAGGAGACGGAAGAAAGCTTTCCATACCCGAGAGGTGAACTGGGGCCCTCGGTCGGTGACTATGTCCTCTGGCAGCCCGTAGAAGCGGAACACGCACTGGAACAGGTGTTCGGCGGTTACAAGGGCTGTGGGTAGTTTGGGCAGGGGTATTAGGCGACAAGCCTTAGAAAAACGGTCTACGACCGTGAGAATGGTGGTGTTACCTTGGGAGTTGGGTAGGTCGGTAACAAAATCTACAGCAATGTGTGACCAGGGGCGCTGGGTTACGGGCAGAGGTAGTAGAAGGCCGGCCGGAGCTTGTTTAGGGTATTTAGTGAGGTTGCAGATGCGGCAACTCCTGACGAAGTCGGCGGTGTCTTTGGGTAGTGTCTCCCACCAGAAGCGGTTCCTTAGGAGTCACGTGGTTGCGGAGATGCCGGGGTGTCTTGAGTTCGGGGAGTCGTGCACCCAGTGGAGCGTCCTCTCCCGGAGATTGGGGGGCACGAAGGTCCGGTCTGGTGGACACTCGGGTGGAGGCGGAGCTGTGGCGTGGGCCCGGGTAATGTCGGACATGAGATCCCACTGGACAGGGGCTAGAATCAGCGCGGGGGGAACGATAGGTTCGGCAGAGGGACTTAGGAAATTGGCTTCGTGCTGCCTGGAGAGGGAGTCGGCTTTGACGTTCTTGGACCCTGGGAGGTAGGAAATGGTGAAATTGAACCGGGTGAAGAACAGGGCCCACCTAGCCTGCCTGAGGTTGAGTCTCTTGGCAGATCAGAGGTATTCGAGGTTTCGATGGTCGGTGAAGACCTGGAATGGGTGTCTGGCCCCTCCAGCCAGTGGCACCACTCCTCCAGTGCAGCTTTCATGGCCAAGAGCTCCCGATTGCCGACGTCATAATTTTGTTCGGCCGAAGAAAGTTTGCGGGAGAAGAAGGCGCAGGGGAACAACTTCGGGGGGTCTCCCTGGCACTGGGAGAGAATGGCTCCTATGCCGGTGTTCGAGGCGTCCAGCTCCACCACGAAAGGGAGATCCGGATTGGGATGATGCAGGATGGGGGCGGAGGTAAAACGCTCCTTAAGCTGGGCGAAGGCCTGGAGGGCATCGGTGGACCAGTGGAGCTTGGTTCTCCCCCCCTTCAACATTGAGGTCAGAGGTGCGGCGACAGTACTGAAGCTACGGATGAACCGGCGGTAAAAGTTTGCGAACCCCAGGAAGCGTTGGAGCTCCTTCACTGTGGTGGGTTGTGGCCACTCCAGGACAGCTCGCACCTTGCTGTCATCCATGGCCACCCCCTCCGGGCTGATGACATACCCCAGAAAGGCTACCGACTTCAAGTGGAACTCGCACTTCTCTGCCTTGGTGTACAGCTGGTGCGTGATCAGCTGATTGAGGACCGTTCTCACGTGACAGATATGTTCCTCGAGTGAGTTGGAGTAGATCAAGATGTCGTCGATGTATACGATCAGGCAGCGGTTGAGCAAGTCTCTGAACACCTTGTTGACGAAAGACTGGAACACGGAGGGACTGTTGGACAACCCGAACGGCATCACCAAGTATTCATAATGGCCGCTGGTGGTCGAAAAGGCGGTCTTCCACTCGTCCCCCTCTCGAATACGGATTAGGTTATAGGCGGACCGCAAGTCCAGTTTGGTGTAGATCTTGGCACTTCTCAGTTGTTCCAGAGCCGCGGGGACGAGTGGCAAGGGGTATCGGAACTTGACCGTGACATCGTTCAGACCCCGGTAGTCAATACACGGGCGGAGGGAGCCGTCCGTCTTGCCCACGAAGAAGAACCCGGCTGCCACCGGAGAAGTGGATGGTCGGATGAAGCCCTTGGCCAGTTCCTCCTCGATGTAAGCCTTCATGGCGAGGGACTCTGCTTCGGACAGGGGGAAGATCCGACCTCGGGCGGAGTGGCTCCTGGCTTGAGCTCAATGGCGCAGTCGAAAGGTCTGTGAGGAGGCAGCTGGGACGCCTTGGTCTTGCTGAATGCCTCCCTCAAATCAGCATATGATGGAGGTATTTGGGTGGGTTGGTCGGGCAACCCCAGGATCTTTGCGGACCCCACGGTGGTGGGGAGAATGGGCCTTAAGCATTTTCCCGAGCACTCGGAGCCCCACTGTGCGATTTGACCGTCTCGCCAGGAGATGTGAGGGTTGTGAAGACGAAGCCAGGGGAGACCAAGGATGACTGGGTGGTGAGGGGAAGTTACGACGTGGAAGCGTATGGTCTCAGTGTGTAACACTCCCACCTGCAGGAAGAGGTCGGTGGTGGTGTGACTCACTCTGCCCGAACCCAAGGGACGTCCGTCTAGCGCTGCCACTGTTAAAGGAGGACAGCAGGTTGTCAGGGTTACGTTATGTTGTTTACAGAAATCAGTATCAATGAAGTTGATAAGGAAAAGGAGTTTGAGTGTGCTCTCCAGCCAGCCGGTCTGAGTGGCGAGGGTGCGGAAAGTGAGAGCGTAGTCAGACGCTGAACGACTTCCTTGGCGGAGTGCCAGGAGCTGTTCCCCAGCGCTCTTGCCGCCTTCTGGGTGGTCAAACACCTCAATTAAACTCTGCATGAATGAGTCGAATGTGAACTGTGAATAACCCTGATTGGTCCAAATCATGGTAGCCCAGTCGAGGGCTCTGCCCGTCAGCACAGAGCTGATGAAGAGGATCTTGCTCTCGTCAGTCGGATATAGAGCCGGTTGTGACAAAAAGATGGAACACTGCATCACAAAGCCCCTGCACTTCGAGGGTGTTCCATCGTATTTCTCCGGGAGTGCGAGTCGAGGGTTGGACGTGGCTTGCGAAGGAGAGATGGGCGCGGCCGCTTGGCTGGTTTGGTCCGCCGCGGGCGCGGGTGCGGGTGCTGGCGCGGAAATGGGATGTTGAGAGGCTTGGACGATGCGCATTATCTCCTCAATGGCTGACGTCAGCCGCCCGAGCTGATGTTGCTGTGCGGTGAGGACGCTTGCCTGCGCGGAGAGTTCCTCGGACATACGAGTGATTACCGCTGGATCGATGGGCGGCGAAGTCTTCTGTAACGAGGACTCAGGCAAGTTGGGATCCATCTGCGGTTGTTTATTAATAACAAAACACAAGTCGTACAGGCAAGGTCGTGGACAGGCAAACAGTGAATATAGCAGGCAGGCAACAGAGTAAACGGAACAGGCAGAGGTCTGGGCAGGCAGCAAACAAACGTAGTACGGAACAGGCAGGAGGTAAACAAGGCAGGCAGCAAACACGCAGGGTCTAAGTAACAGACTGGATCGATACACAGAATAACCAGTAAGGGAGTCCGAGAGTAACTTGCTTGGTAATGTCGCCGGGGCAAACAAGACTTCGCAAAGAAGGACTAAACAGGCACGGTTAAATAGGGTAGGGTAACACAAAACAGCTGGGGATTAATCAGACCTAGGTATGCGGGCAGAAGGGAAATGAGTGTAAGTGATCAGAATTCGGGTGAAAGCGATCTCTGACGACTGAGGGAGGAGGCGCCTTCACCGGCGTTCATGACACATGGTTTCTGGGCATGGGACCATGGCATTAACATGTTTTATTTAAAATATGGTACCACGGTAATACCATGTTGTTGTTTTTGTTATTTTACATGGTACCATGGTAATGCCAAGTATTTTGGAGATGTAACATGGCAATACCATGTGTTTTTGTAAATGGTACATGGTAATACTATTGCTTCTGAGTGTGTTCCATGGAAATACCAAGTTTTTGATATAGCACCATGGTAATACCATGTTGTTGTTGTTTTTTGACATGGAACCATGGTAATACCAATCATTTTGGAGATGTAATATGGCATTACCATGTTTTCTTTAAATGGTACATGGTTAACATGGTTTCTAAGCATGTTCCTTGGAAATACCATGTTTTTGGATATAGTACCATGGTAATACCATGGCATCTGAGGATGGTTCCATTAAAATACCATGATTTTAACATGCTAATATGGCAATACTATGTTTTTATATTGTGTGATTGTTATTCATTGAAGTACCTTGGGGTACCGTGTAAATACCATGGTATATGAATATAGTACTGATTCAGTACTTCGGCATATATCAAAGTATCATTGTATTACCTTCTGATACTGTACTATGGTACTGCTACAGTACTTTTTTTGCAATGCTCAAGAGTGAGTGGATTGGTTTAGTCAATCATTGAATCGTTTAAGTCTTTGTTTATGATATTTTTGTACAGTGTCCCTCCAATTAAACTCTTGCATTTGCACTGTGTCAACAGGTGTGCACTCTGATCTTGCTGCAGGCTATCAGTACTCTGACCTCTGTCTACAGGGGAATTACTGTGGAACTACATCAGACATTGTACCACACCTCCAACACTAATCACTCCTAAACCCATACATCTAGTGAACATCCCGCAGCAGGCGAGAGGAGCTCAGAGGGGGTTTTATCAAGAACAGCAACATTTGAAAACAACAGATAACGCTGTCAAGGATTTATTGAACCTGAAGGCCACAACATGAAATAAATATTATATGAGACTGCAGTCCCAAGGTTTCCATTGAATTAAACCAACTAAGCGATATGGATACAGTATCTGTGAACACGTCCCTCTTCCCTGGCAGTCAGAGTATCTGTACAGATTCTCCCAATATGTCCATGCGATCTGTGGGCTTTACCAATGATACGGACTCGTTCCGCAGCAGCACACTTTTACACTGGAACTTCTTCCTGGCTGCCAACTACATCAGTGTGGGTGAGTCAGTTTGTTATTATTAAGTGAAAAGTTATTAATAGTGCTGAGTGGTTATGTGGTGGAATTGCTCTTGTAGGGATGAATGTTTGCATGAAGGAATACTTGCATATTTTGGAGTGTTTGGAGTCTTATTCTGATTAACTGTTTAGGATTTGTTTGGGATTGCAATCCATTATATTTGCAGTTGGAGTAAACAAATGTATGAGGACACTAAAGGAGTTTTTTTCGTGTATCAAAACAATCAAGATTCTTCACCAAGACTCTACAAAAAAAATGTCACTCTCATTTTTATGGCTGATTATGTGTTATCTTCTTAATGGAATAGTACACACCAAAATGTAAATTATGTCATCATTTACTCACCCTCATGTCATTTTAAAAGCCATGTGACTTTATTTCTAATGTGAAAACACAAAAGGAAATATTTTAATGAATATCTAGGTCTATGGTTAGCGTTAGGTTAGGTTTAGGTTAGGGTTAGGGTTAGTTTTTTTTTTTTTGCAATACAGTGACAGTTGATAGTGACTTACTTTAAAGCTCATCAAAGGAACAGCAAGTATAATAAAAGTAGTCTATTTTCCAAATGTCTTCTGACGGCTGTTTGCGCATTATCGTGAGAACTTGCATTGTTTTTAGAACTAAACAACAAGTTATCATGTGATTACACTTGCAAGCCATGGTGAACGAGCTTCTCTCATAGCGCTCATGAACGGACGTTAAGATTGTATCTGAAAAATTACTTAAATTTCGGGTAGATTCTCACCGAAAGCTATTGTATTTCTGTAGAAGACTTAAAATATGATGCACACACCACATGGACTACTTTTATGATAGCTTTGCGTACTTGTTAAGCTTAAAAGTGAAACACTGTCCACTGCCAATGTATTGGAAAGACATTTTTTCATTAAAATGTCACTTTTGTGTATTGCATAAGAAAGAAAGTCACACCGATTTGAGTAAATTATAACAATTTTCATTTTCGGGTGAACTGTTTAATGAATGTCACTGCTTGCAACACTGTTTACAGTGGTTGTCTGTCTTCCATTTCCAAGATGAGTTTAATGGGTGTGTCTGACTCTTTCATGTACGTGAGGTTATCTCAAATCACTCTCAGCTATCACATAAAGTACATAGTCTAAATCAAATAAAGACAGCTTCTGACAGTCCTCACACATTCAGTTTGGAATGTAGGACTTGTGTTTTGCGGTTTGGGCAAATCCCCTAAGGCATCAATGAGTGATGACTGCATATTGGAGCGTTGAGGAGACAGTCTCTAACAGTGGAAAGATGCTCTTGAGGACAGAGTAATGTTAGCATTAGTAAAAAAAAAAGAGATCTTATGAAATGGCTTGATGAACCATTCTGTCCAGTGTTTAATTAATTTCCTGTTGAAGTACTGTGTTGGGGCTAGACGATTAGAAGGTTGTTTCTAGATGGTAAACGCTTGAGATTTTCATTTGCTGCTTGACTTGCTTTTTTTTTAATAGTCACAGTGGAGTAAAAACACATTTTATTTGATTAAAAATTGTATGGGCCTGTGATAGAGAAGGAGAATCTCAACAGGAAGCAGGAATGGCGTTCCAAAAAGATACAAAGATCCAAAGATCCAAAAAGAAAGTTACAGAGATGCAATATGTGCAAATAAATAGTGTTCAAAAGCAAATAAAAACCAATATTACTTTATAAAAAAATAAATAAATAAAAAGTCTAAAAGCTAGTACCATTTCTTGTACTAAAGCAGTATTTACTCCCCTCCTACAATAAGTGATGGGCACTTTTGAAACAGTTATAGAAATGTTTATGAATCTTATGTTTCGAGCCAGTGCTTCAGACCGAGTATCAAACTAGCCAAGTCAAGTGATTTCAGCAAACGAGGTTTCATTACGTCATACTGCTTCGAAACGTGGTTGGATGCTAGGAGGCATTGAATCAGTATTAAATGCAGGCTGTAACTTATCTCGAGTCAGTTTAGCAACAACAAGAGTTTTAATCTGAATTAATTCTAAATTAAGTCATTTTAAATTCACTGTTGATCACCTTGAATTATACCAGAGAAAATTAAGAGACGGGCCACTCCTTTTAAAATGAACGGGAAAAATTGGATCACCCATTGGTCAACGGATGTAGAAAGGAATTCCCGCCTTACAGGTAACAGAGCCAATCACCTATTAGATACAGGCATCAGCTGTCTATCAACTCTATTGTGCATGAACGTGAAGATTAGCTATACAAGGTGTTTTTTTGTTGTTGTTGTTTTTTGTAATCTAGGGAAAAGAAACACAATTTATGATTCCAGTGTTGTCATATTTTACTGCCTATCTGAAATATGTTCTTTGATCATAATCTTAACCAACCATTTCAGTCTTTCCCCCATTCAAGTAGATAAAAGCTGCACTTTTATGCCACTTGTTTACAGAAAAACGGCTGCCTGAGAGCATTCCAGTGGACAGACTTGTTAAAAAGACTTTGGTTATACCATGGCAAACATACTAAAAATTAGCACCCAGTCAGACAATTCATTACAAGATAAACTGTTACCACACAAAAGCAGTTGCAGTGAGAATCACCCTGGCACCAATTGAAATGAACTGGGCCTCACACAAGACATCAAAATATGTAGTGATTTTTGAACACACTTAACTTAAGGTGTATGTGTGTGTGATTATTAATATCAGATGGCCCCTTCCTCCATATTCGGGGCACCAACTAAGGAGTTTCACCTTAAAAAATTTAAAAAATTATCCAAATGAACCATTCAATAAATAAAAATGATGTAAATTGGAGGGAGTCTGAAGGATTCGAAAGCAGCCCAACTCTTTAGAGCTCTGTATCATCAATTAGGGGCGGCTGTGGCTCAGCTGGTAGAGCGGGTCGGCCACTAATCGCAGGGCCCACATGACTCCACATGCCGAAGTGTCCTTGGGCAAGACACTGAACCCCAAGTTGCTCCCAATGGCAGGCTAGCACCTTGCATGGCAGCTCTGCCGCCATTGGTGTATGAATGTGTGCGTGAATGTGTGTAGCGCTTTAAATGCCGTTAAGGTTAAAAAGGCACTATATAAGTGCAGACCATTTACCATTCAATGCAAGGAACACAGAGTTGTATTAAACTAACAAAATATACAAAATGGTACTAATATGCTCAAATAAATGAATAGGTAAATAAAGTGCATAGGATGGAAAGATGTACGAGGTTGAATTGACTAGCCATGACTATTATATTATGGAAAGATAAATAGCTTCTTCTCTGTTAATTAATAAGGTGAAAACCTTATTCCTATTTAAACAAATAACTCAAAGTTTATTTGCTAGACATTTGATACACAGGTTATGCATTCTAAAGAACATTAGTAAATCATAAACTGATTGTATGATTTACATGGAAAGAGGTTTAGTAATGATATTCACATTCTCCTTGATCGATAGTTGAGTTCAGTGATAGCAACGTCTTCCACTGGGGAAAGAGCTGGAATCCATTTTAACAGTCTTGGCGCCGAGTGGGTTCTGGACAATGCAGATATACAGCCCTTATGTCAGTGCAAGACCCATCATCTGGAACACATAGATGCACAAAAATTGAAGAGAAGGTTTTCTCGCCAGAGCTAAACCTTATCGCTGTAGTTGTCTACCTGGTATAGGGATTCCAAACTTGCCATTGTAATAGTCTCTTGTAGTGAGACTTGGTACTTGATCGTAGTCTTCTGTCTCTCGGATGGAGACTAAGAACGTTGGATGATCTCTCTCATGAAGTGAGACTTAGCATGTTGGATGGACTGTAATCTGTTACATCTACCACTCAGGCCATAGGTTCAGAATGTTCATTATTATTATGTTATTGTCTCTCTCTCCTAGAGTGAGACCAGAATAACGGTGTTTTAGAAGTGCATTCTGTTAATGACCCTCTGGACAGGGACTCAGGACAAAGGTGTGGTCATCTGGACGATAGTTTATACCTTTTTCAGGGTTAGAATTGGCTGCTGACAGCATAGGGGGCCCTTCCAGTGTGGCTCACCCTCCCTTCTCTGTGTGGAACATTTGCATATTTTAAAGTAATTAGTTAGAACAATGTCTTTAAAGATTTATCTATGCATTGTTCCTTTATCTATGCATCTTATCTGATGGCTGTGCTTGACATTTGTTTGTGTTGGTCCTGCAATGGTCCAATCAAAATGGAGCACATTTTCTTTGCCTTGAAAGAGAGGGGGTTTGCCATAAACTGGCTCATGGAATGTCGTCTGGTCCAATGTTCAACACACAGTTTATGAAGCAGTCTGAGGATTCTCCATTCAATTGCATTCAACAGATCTCCTGGTTGATTTTTAAGGAATAGAAAAGAATAGTACTGTTAGGATACAGAATTGTTAGTGAACGGTCTTAAAAAGCTAAATTACAAAGATATTTTGCCATTTTGCTCTACAAAATTATGATATTCCTCTATTTAATCTTTAATAATCAATTAAGTTAAACTGAACTCTACTACATGAGTATTAAATTCCATGTCTAACCTCTTGTGATTATAAATCCACAGTGATACTAATTCCTGCATCACATACATGTAAATGATGGGCAGTTAATTATCATGACCAGTTCTCTTGCATTGCACTTATTTAAGCGTACATGTGTTTGCTGTCTCAAATGCCAATTACTGCTTATAACTAGTTAACTCGTACATGGAAACATGTTGCAACATCATCAGGATTCCATAACACTAAGACACATTTTATTTGAAAGTGCACTTCAAAGCTGACATGAGATCAGTTACACTTTCCTTGAAGGAATTCAGAGTTGTGTGCATGCAAAAGAAGTCTAACAGTCTATAGTGCACAATAGGTCTAATTTGATTGTGGATACATCAGTCATTCATATTAAAATGTTTATCATTATAAGATCATGTGTGATTTGACAAGGCATTCATACAGACTGGGTATTTCAGAGTAATCTGTTAAACTTAACTTGCAACCACATGTTGTGTCAAGGATAGAATCAGTAAGAAAGAAATGTTTCTTGTTCTTGAAGCTTCACTTCTCTTTATACAAAAGCACCATCGAAAGTTTGATCTCTGTTTAACAAAGGCAGAATCTATAGTTCACTTCTAAACTTAGGGATGTCAAACTTTTCACCTTGGATTCCACTGTCAACTTGTCCCAGCAGGTCTCTGTCTAGGGCTTGTTGAAAAAACAACTATAAAGAAAATAAAAGCACAGCCCCCATTTATCATCATCTCATGACAATACTGCTCTCTCTTACAGGTTCCCTGCAGCTCGTCGGGTGCTCACATTGATTACACACTAGGCTTGATGTCACTTCCTGTTAGAAAATACTTTTGTCATATTTTCAGGTTTTAACGCAAATGTAACACTGTTGACACACCTTTATGCAGCATCTTAAGAACACCATAGTGAGTTTCAGGTTCTTTCAGGATTTTTACAAGACAGACAGTATTTGTGGTGGTCTTTGTTAAAAGCTTTCAAAGAAAACAAGCAAAGATTTTGATTTTAAAGGAATATATCACCCCAAAATTAAAATTCTGTCATAATTTACTCGCCCTCATGCCATTCCTGTCATAAAACAAAATATTTGAAATTTTAAGGAATCTTAATGCACAACTTTTCCATAAAACAACACTTCATAGTGACCATGGCTGTTAAGATAAAATAATGACAAAGAGCACTATATAAGTAGTAGGACTCTCAACAGAATTTCTAACTAAAATATCACCAAAGTTCAAATTATATTTCAATTTTAAAGACATTATTTCAGGTAGGGGGAAAAAAATCTTCAAGACATCTGATTTTTAAATCAACGTTGTCTCCTACGTCCACAAGAGGGTGCAAAGAATCAATATAAACCAAACAGCACTTTGTCATGCCATTGTTTACAATCCGAATACATTTGAAAACGGTGTTTTCATTTTCTAAACACTCTCCGTCCACACTGCCGTTTTCAAGAGTTTTCCAAAAGTTGCTCGTTCACACTTAAACTTAGTTCCTATTACTGCTTACTACATGTGACAAATCGCCATTCCAAGTACAAACTGAAACTCAATTGTCCTCGTGTTCTGTCGCCAAAGGTTGTGCAAAGTACAATTTTCTTCATGACTGCATCACATGACAACAAATACGTCATCATTTTCAGATATATCCATTTTCCCTGTCCACACTCCATTGCGAAGACAGAATTTTCAAATGTATCCACTTGGTAGAGCATTTTCAAAAAGCTCAGTTTTCGCTATCAAAACACCTTCTGAGTGTGGATGGATGGCCAAAACGTAGGGGAAAAGATGATTTTTTTAGGAAAACGTATGAGTGTGGACGTGGCCTCAAGCTTCATAAAACCAGCAGTACCGCAGTTTTTTTTCATTAAATAGAGTTGTATGTATGCACCTAAAGCTAATGCAGCGAGACGCAACCGCTAAAGACCTCCACCTAAGGGGCTGCTCAGCCTGAACACGTCTTTTCCGTTGTAAGCATGCTCTAGCTAGACTGACGTCTTTGACTATCGCGGCCCGTCTCGCTGTTTTTTCAGCATCTCATGCAGGAGCGATGCATTTTTTTTAGATGCTGTGTCAGTTTAAAAGATAATTCAACCTTTAAAGGAATAGTTTACTCAAAAATAAAACAATTCTCTCGTCATTTACTCACCTTTATGCCATCCCGTATGTGTATGACTTTCTTTTTTCAGCAGAACACAATTGAAGATATTTAGAATTGTATTTTTACTCTTTAGGTCCATACAATGCAAGTGAATGGGTGTCTACATTTTTAAGCTTCAAAAATCACATATTTCAATTCAATTTAATTTTCAATTCAATTTTATTTATAGAGCATTTTCAAAAACCGCACTGGGTACCAAAGTGCTGTACATGGAGTTACGAAAAATGAAGTCAGCATAAAAGTAATCCATAAGACTCCAGTGGTTAAATCAATGTCTTCAGAAGCAATATGATATGTGTGGGTGATAAACACATCAATATTTTAGTCAATTTTTACTCTAAATTCTCCTCCCTGCTCTGTCAATCTCCACTTTCACTTTCACAATTTTCTTCTTGTGTTTTTGGTGATTCACATTCTTCATGCATACGCCCCCTACTGGGCAGGGAGAAGAATTTAGAGCACAAATTGACTTAAATATTAATCTGATTCTGATCTTTTGACATATATTAGGTCATTGTTCTATAAAAACATACTGTAAGTTTCAGAATGGATAAAAAGCATTTTTTTCAAACCAAACTGCATAAAAGGCTTGTTTGGAATTTGTGGAACTACATTTGCATATGCAATGCCTGTTTGTCCGTCATTGCACCCTTTGTCCCGCCCACTGACTAGTCATCCTAAGTGGACTTACACAGGACACTTACCTTCATGTGCGTGTCTGGATTTGAATGTTTTCCTACATAAATATGCACAGACAGACATCTGACCACTTGATACATATCTTGAGCTGCTTTTAAAAGATGCTGTGTCAAGTTATTTAAAGATTGGGAGTTAACCATAAGTAAACCATTTCATTCATGAATATTTAATATGTCATGACTGTTTGATAGTTTATGGTGAGATATATCTCAATGTGTGCTCTGCAGTAGAAAGAAAGTAGAAAGAGGGTGAATAAATGATGAGAGAATTTTAATTTTTAGGTGAACTATCCCTTTAAGACGCATTTCGAGACACCTGCGTTTTGATTCATTCGATGCACTGCATGTGTCTTAGCTTAAGAATGCAATAGTAAGTCACTGTAAGTGCTTGGCACACATCCAAAATGAGAATGCTCAATTTAGCATTCGAATGAGCATTTTTATCTATAAAAATAGATATAAAAATTGAATATTTAAATTTGAATTTGACAGCCTTCAAAAATAGTCCTTAAAACTTGTGCACTTATTTGGACTTATAGAGCAAAAGATTGGAAGATTATTTCAGTCTTTGCAAAACTACTTTTATGGTGCTTTTTAGTGTTCAATTTACTCATTTTTGGAGCTTAATAGGCGTGATCACTTTGAACTGTCATTGTATGGAAAAGACCTTTATGAAGATTCTTCAAAATTCTTATTTTGTTTTCCACTGAAGAAATAAATTATAATAAAAGAAATAACAACAAACAGGTTTGGAACAATATGAGGGTGAGAAAATAATGACAAAATGTCAATTTTGGAATGAACTGTTCCTCTAATATATGAATGGGGTACAGTATATTCAGAAGCCTACTCCTAATATCCAATAGAGGGCAGAGTTAGTCCTTTTGTGGTCTTGGTCAAGTCAGTTTCTGGCTATGTTCATTATAGGATACAACAATACTACCTCACTATTTTTGCAGTATGCAGTATGTATGTATGTATTATGAATTAAACATGCAATGTATTGAGATCTTGACTCATCAGATGATACAATATATACAGTAGATACATTAAATAGGGTTAAAAAGTATTAGGTCACACTTAAACTTTTTCTTTAAACACATTATTTCAAACAGCTTAATAAGGATCATACTGTACATGTCAAAAAGTTACATTAATATTAATAAGTATTAAAACTATGATATTACTTTGAACTTTGAAATTATTTTGATATTGTGATCAAGCCTTAATCCCTATAGGATACATCTATTAAAGGTACAGTTACTTTTTACACATATAAATGTTTCTTTAGGAATATTTGTAGTAATCTGTGAGCTATGAAAGAACATTTTACAATTGTTATAATTTCCCCTGTTCTTCCCTGGTGCTAGCTGTATCCAGTGCTATCCTTCTTTTCCTTTGTCCTGCTTCTTAGTAAAAGCTGTTTCGCGGATGTGGAATGCTTTACAAATGTCCCTCAATGTCTTAGTATAACCATATACACCTTGTCTTTCTCTCACTTGCATTTATTTTATTTATTTATTATTTTCACTAGGGCCATCTTCATATTGATATTCTTGATTGTACAGGAAGCAATTTTGTTTAATGTATTCCAGAGCCATTAATCAAAAAAATCTGAAAAAAGTCTTTGATGGTTATTTATGTACCGCAGAGCCCGAATAATCACAAGACTAAAGTAGGCCACTGATTTCCCAGGACTCATGCGCCCTCACATTATTTAACAAACCGAGAACACCAGTTTTATTCAAATAAAGCTCCTGCATCCAGAGAAACATTCAAGGGAATATTACTGGACAAAAATAACTTCTCCTTGATCTTTCCCTCAGTACCCAGATTGGTACTGACCCAAACCATATTTCCAACAGTACTGCAAAACTAGATGAAGAACATCTGAAGAATGTGTGAGTGGTGCTTCCTGCCACAATGGTGGAATTTGACTTTGTACGGTACCTGGGAATGAAGTGGTTCCTTTTAAAAAAAAAGAAAAAATACCGGGACTGTTTCAAATATTTTATGACTTTTGGGTGTTAATGTTTTTTTATGTGCATTCCTCTGCTGATGCGAATGGGACATAAAGCTTTCATACTCATGTAAACATGACAGTGTTTTCTGTGCTACCATTCAGTGGCACGAAACATACAGGGCGACCCATATAGTCCGATGTCCGAACAAATTACTTTGATTAATCGGTTCTTTTGAACTTCTGCCTGAAACTTACAGTGTGACCAGTGTAGTCTGATTCCCGAATAAATAATACTTATGAGTTGGTTCTTTTGAATATACTTCGCAAACATACAGCGTGACCAGTGTACTCTGATTCCCAAACGAATGACTTTTTTGAGTTGGTTCTTTTTAATCTACTCTGCAAAACATATAGCGTGAGAACTGTAGTCCAATTCCCGAATGAATGACACAAATGAGTTGGTTCTTTTGAATGTATCAAACATACATCGCAAACAGTGTAGTCCAATTTCCGAACATTTGATCCATTGAGTTGGTTCTTTTGAATCTATTCCGCAAAACATACAGCGTGACCAGTGTAGTCCGATTCACGAACGAATAACTAATTTGAGTCAGTTCTTTTAAATCTACTTCACAAAACATCCAGCGAGACCAGTGTAGTCCAATTCTTGAACAGTCTGTCTGACTCTTATGAGTCAATTCTTTTGAATGCACTCTGCAAGACATAGCTACTACAGTGCGATCAGTGTAGTCTGATTCCCAAGTGATTAACACTTACTGTGTGAGTCGGGTTCTTTTGAAACTACTCTGCAAAACATACAGCGAGACAAGTATAATCGGATTCCTATACAAATGACTCTTTTGAATCGGTTCTTTTAAATCTACTACGCAAAACCTACATAGCGATAAGTGTAGTCTGCTTCCTGAATGAATAACATTTCTGAGTCAATTCTTTTCAAACTACTCTGCAAAACATACAGAGTGACCAGTGTAGTCCTATTCCCAAACAAATTACTCTTTTGAATAGGTTCTTTTAAATCTACTATGCAAAACATACAGTGCGACCAGAATAGTCCCATTCCCAGTCGAAAGAATCTTTTAAAGTCGGTTCTCTTGAATCTATTCCGCAAAACATACAGCGTGATCTGTGTAGAACGATTCCCAAACAAATGACTCTTTTGAGTCTGTTCTTTTAAATCTACCATGCAAAACATACAGTGCGACCAGTATAGTACTATTCATGGTCGAATGGCTCTTTTAAAGTCGGTTCTTTTGAATCTACTCTGCAAAACAGACAGCGTGACCAGTGTAGACTGATTCTTTAACAATTGACTCTTATGAGTCAGTTCTTTTGAATCTACTCCACAAAATACACAGCACTGCTCCTGAATAAATTACTCTTATCAGACGGCTCTTTAGATGAAAAACTTACTGAACCACAAGTCATTCATTTCATCGTGTCTGACACTCGAAGCAACAATTGTTGTGTTAAGTTTAGTTAATGCATGTGCGTCTTAAATCAGAGTAATTATTGGATAAACGTTATGACAATGTGAAGTTAAAGAGACACATTATGAGTTTTGTTGTTATTAGTGGTATTTTACATAAAATAAATATTAATTAATACATTATCTAATTAAATGTATAAAATATTTTAATTAAACTTTATTAATTACTCATTATTTGATAACAGGCTGCTGAGGCCAGTCTGAAGGAAGTGGAATCATTAAGAGGATTCAGAATCGGAAACGGAATCGTTAAGAGGAATTAGAATCAGTATAAAATCTAGTTTTTTATAAAAAATACTAAGGCTTCATATGCCCGTTAAACGCAGTTGTCTTTTAAAAGAGCAATTTCAGAGCACAGGGCACACAGATTGGATTTTCTGAAATACATTAACTTCACAGTTTACAGTTCTGCACATCTGTGGCTGAGATACCCTCATTTATCTGTTGTTTGGATCTGCTTCAGTGGCCCTCTTCTCTAAATCTATCGCACTTGTCATTAAAGTGTTTTTGTTTTGTTGTCTGCAGTGCATACAGCTGTGGAGCTGGACATTGCTAGGAGATTTTGAATTATGGAACTGAACTCCTCCTTTCACCAATAATTGGCTACATTTATATTTGTTTTTAGAGTTGAGTTGATGGTCATAGGGTTGACAGTATATGTGGTGTTGAATTGATTTTCCATCAATTTAGATACTCTCTCATTCAAATTATTTTATTTTAAAATAATTTAATATATGATGATCTAATGGTTAAATTAAGCTTCTTTTGAATAGACTTACCACTGCTGCTGTCAAATTTTAAATAAAATAAATAAATATATTGTCTATCCTGGGATTTTCGCAGCATTTTCAAGCATGGTCAAGGAACACCAATATCAAGGAATTATAAAATTGTGTTTTCCAGGCCTGGGAAAGTCATGGAAATTTGGTCTGTTGGCTTTTGGAGATGATTTGGGCAGTTTTCAGTTGGTTAGACAATCTGGCCACCCACCTAATAGAAGCTGGGCTCCAGCTTGCCCTGCCAGGAAGACCATCTTAAACCAGCTAAGACCTGCAAACTAACTTAGGCTGGTTTAAGATGTTTTTTTTCAGCAGGGTAAAACGTGCTTGCAAGCCATTATTATGTATGATTTATAAGCAAGTCATTCTTGAGTTGATTTTGTTCAATGTATCAGTCAAACCAGTTCACTAATTGGTCTGAATGATTCATTGGCGAATCGGTCTGAATTGTAATGATTTTTAAAAATATGTATCCAGTAATCACAAACCAATGGAAACATACTGGGAAGGTATATGGTTAAAAAATAAAAATAGAACCTAAAGAGAAAGCTTCTAGAAAGTTAAGAATTGGTTGACAAAAACAGAAGGAAATAACCAAGCGGGAACCATATGCTAATATTAGTTGAACACTCTGTGTATGCTAGGACCCTGTTTTGATGCTGGTAATCTTGCTCCATGTTCCATACTGTTGGAAATTTGTAATGTTTCCGACAGTCGCTGAAACTAATCACGGCATCTGAAAGTTTTTGAAAAACACCATTTAATATGTGATTTATTGTCAGTTGCTAGCACCACACAGTTTCACATTGTATGTACACCTTTGTCAGCTCTCATAACCCAAGGTTAGAAGCGCCACTAACCCCCTTTTCAAAATTACAAGTGTGAAAGATTACTTGAGCCAGGGTTAAACGTGGCCTTAAGCAAGTGTGAAAAGCCTTTCTGCGGCTCACTTCATTGTCGGTTCAGCACAGATAACGGTGAATGCTCAAATATTTCATACAGTGCTAGAAGCAAACATTACAGGAATCAATAACAACTTCAGTCAGGTTACAGCGCTTAATTTTAATGTACAAATGCCACTAAATGCAGTAGCATTAGCTTTCTCGCTTGTTTAGCCATTAAGCATAAGTGAAAACTGTTAGCGCTAATATCACTTAATACAAAAGTGAAGACTGAATTGTGATTTACACTCAAATAGTATCAAAAAAGTGTCTTTTGTGTGCTGATGTGGGGGGTGTGTATGTGCATGTGTTTAGTTGTGTTGTTGGTACTCCGATGAGCATTAGGAATGAAATTGTCCATCATTGCTTATCAGTGAGCACACATGCGGTGTATCTGATCATCATGCATACATAGCATAGTATAGTTGTGCTGAGCAATAGAAACAACAGGCTTTATAGCTCACTTAGAGAAGCCATCAGGGCTAATCAGGATAATGGGGTAGGCCACCAGTGTAAATCCACAATACTTTTTCCACAAATAGCCCAAGCTTTATGTGTTTATGTGATGCACTAAAGGGCACATTAAGACAGAAATACAGTGCTTTAAGACACAGATATGTTGGCTTAATGGCCTACTATAGCCGGGATGTACGTAAGTAAGCACTTCAGGGAAAGGATACTAGCATACGTGCTAATGCTCTTTCTTTGAACATTAAGAAAGATTGATGTGTAGAAGCCTTTTCTTTTCAGGGGAATTAAGACAGAAAACACTAGCTCTCAGAAAACCCTTTAATGGAAACCACTGAAGAAGAAAAATTGAACTGCACATTCAATTGTCCATTGTAGCATTTTTCAAAGATCTCATAAAAATGTTGCGCGAGAGGAGAGGAGAGGGAGAGACGCTGTGCTGTTACTTTCCACCTGATTGGACTGAATATCACGGTGCTGCCTGATCTGTCTTGTCTGTCTGTGCGCTGTCAGTGTTCTCTTTGCTCCACGAAGTTATCACTGCATGAGAAAAGGGACGTGTGGCATGAGAGCGTGAGAACAGTGTCAGGCAGCCCTGCTGTTACTACTGAATTGCCCACAATGAGTATTATTTTTTTTTGTTATGTCTGGGAGCATTTCCAGAGAAATTCATTAAAATACTCAAACGATTCAACTGTTTGATGAAAGATAGAATCTGTTGATTTCTAGTGATGTTTTAGTTAAATGTTTAAATGTAGTCAATATCATGTCATGTTAATTTATTTTAGTCAATTTTACTCTGACTAAAATGGCATTTGATTTAAGTCAACATAAATAAAATAAAAAAATAGTTGATGACAAATTACAAAAAAACATGTGCCAATCTTCAAGAGACCAAACTTTAACCAAATATTTAATATACTTAAGTATTAACAACTTTCAAGAAGTTACTCTGCTTGTTGGGGATCCCTAAACTTTGACCTTTAGAATATTGAACTGTAGCATGTTTTCAAGGAAACTTCATATTCACAATGTACTGTAAGTTATGCATTCTGACTAGGGCTGTGTGATATGGGCAAAAATATTATTATGATATTCTTTTTCATATCGTTCGATATCAATATTTATCAATATAACTTATGCAGCGCCACATGCCTACTCATATTCGGAGAAAAGAGGCAATGCGTACAGAGTGGGACAGGGCATAAATGAAGAGTGCTCTGTGCTACAGAAAAATATTCAAGAATACAGCGCAGAAAGACCAGATCTGGTGTGTAAACAGCATTGTTGTTTTGTTGCGCTGCTCACTAGAGAAGATGAGAAGGTCATCAACCATCATCATGATATCTTATTGTCCAGATGGTATCAATCCAGGGTCCGGACCTGGACCGCGGTGACTGGCGTAGCCTAAGTGTAGCAAGGCAGTCCCTTACAAAAATCGAAGAAGAGGTAGGGTATGTTGGATAAATATAAATAAACTAAGCTGTGTATTGCACATAATTATTGCTCAATGGGGCAGTTTTAACTATTCATGAGATGGATAGCCTGAGGGAAGAAACTTTTCCTGTGCCTGACAGTTCTGGTGCTCAGTGCTCTGGCTGAGTGAGTGGGGTCCAGAGTGTTTTTCCAGCCCCGCTCCTCACTCTGGAAGTGTACAGTTCTTGAAGGGATGTCAGGGGGCAACCAATAATCCGCTAAGCAGTCCGAACTGTCATTTGTTGTCTTCTGATGTCTGATTTCATAGCTTAACCAACCATACAGTTATTGAAGTGCAGAGGACAGACTCAATGACTGCTAAGTAGAACTTTATCAGTAGCACCTGTGGCAGATTGAACTTCCTCAGCTGGCAAAGGAAGTACAACCTCTGCTGGGCCAATGTGGTTCTCCCACTTCAGGTCCAGCGATATGGTAGTGCCCCGGAACCTGAATGACTCCACTGCTGCCACAGTGCTGTTTAGAATGGTGAGTAGGGTCAATGTTGGTGTGTTCCTCCTAAAGTCCACTATCATCTCCACTGTTTTGAACGTGTTCATCTCCAGGCTGTTTTGACTGCACCAGTGAGCCAGACGTTCAACCTCCTTTCTGTATACAGACTCATCGTCATCTTGGATGAGGCAGATGACAGTTGTGTCATTTGCAAACTTCAGGAGCTTAACAGAGGGGTCAGAGGTGATATCACACCAATGCAAAATGGTTCCATAGATGGCATGCGCATAGTGTGGAGCTCTCCAATGCTTTTGTTGTTTTTCAAAAAGAAAAAAAGAAAATCAAGGCACACATCCAGATATTCCAAAAATATAGTTATAAAGCCTTTATTGTAAATGGCTATAACAATAACAGTTTAAAAACTGTGGAAAAAAGAGGGCTGCAAACCTACGCATATCGGCAAAAATGCCTTCTTCAGGGTGCAGACTACAACATACAAAAGTGACTTAAGAAAAGACTCTCACTTCATTATTGCTAAATTGGGCACACCTGCTCAGAAGAAATCACTAATACACATAATTTAGTGTCAGAAATCCACTAGGTGGGGTATATCTAGGTACTTATATCATAGTAAAAGATGTCACAATAAAGAGAGAGAAAAAAACTGTATACGTATTTAATATAAATTATAACCGCAATAGGAAAAATACATAAACTATTTAAAGAAAAGGACTGAAGTAAATTTCTTCATTTAAACCAAGAAAATCCATTGCCTTCATCTGATAAATATAAAATGTTTCTCTTTGTAGTTTAAAAAATATATATATATATTTTAAATTCTTTTGTTGTTTTTGTTTGTTTTTCTTGTGTTTAGTAATTTTTTTCCAGTTAGTTTTACCAGGGACAGACTGTTGAACATTCAGCAGCACATACCAGACAATCTTTTCCTGGTTTTGGACTATTCAGACATTTTGCTGGACATTTTAGTTGGAGGCGCAGCTGTGTTGTTTTAGCGCACTATGAGACGCAGGCGAGGGAAGCGAGCCGGTGCACTGGACAAGCTCCATCAACGTGGCTTTTGAACTGCCAAGTATTCATATAGCGACTCTCCGCTCCAACAAAATAGATGAACTACATCTACTCACCCATACAAACAAGGACTTTTCAAACTCTGCTGCCTTGTACTTCACAGAAACCTGGCTGAGTGAAACCATTCTGGACAGCGCGTTACATTTGCCAGGCTTTCAGCTGTTCAGAGCGGATCACATTGCGGAGTTAACAGGGAAAGCAAGAGGCGGAGGAACATGCTTTTACATCAATGAAAGTTGGTGTACAGATGTAACAACATTAAAGAAGATGTGCTGTCCTAATTGGGAAGCGATCTATCAAGTGTAAGCCTTTCTATTCGCCACGGGAGTTTTCCTAGTTTATTCTGGTGAGTGTTTATATTCCTCCACAAGCGTGTGTGAATGCAGCGCTGCAAAAGCTGGCTGATCAAACACGGAATAACTATACCCAGACTCGCTTATTATTATTCTGGGAGATTTTAATAAAGCTAACATCACCCATGAACTGCCAAAATAGTCTGTTTCATCTTCTTCCAACCTACAGGCAGAAACTAAAATGAGCTAAACCTGTAGTAAAGACTGTAAATTGTTGGACCAATGAAGCAGAGCTGGAACTACAAGCCTGCTTTGACTGCAATGATTGGAGTGTATTTGAGGCTGCAGAAACCAATCTGGACGAGCTCACAGATACTGTGACTTCATATATCAGTTTCTGTGAGGACATGTGCAGTCCAACTAGGACTTATTTAACATACAACAATGACAAACCATGGTTTACAGCAAAACTCAGGTAGCTTCGTTAGGACAAAGAGGATGCTTACAGAAATGGGGATAAAATCTTGTACAATCAGGCCAGGAGCACATTGAATAAGGAAATCAGAATGGTTAAAAAAACAACTTTGATAAGCTAAAAAACTATTTTTCAGCTAATAAACCTGCATCAGTGTGGAGCGGCCTGAAAGACTTTACTGACTTCAAGACACCATCCCCAACACGGTAGGGAACCAACAACTGGCTGACGACTTAAATATGTTTTACTGTTGATTTAAAAGTCCCAGTCTCACACCCCACACCCGCTCTGACCTTCACTTGTCACAAACATCAACACCTCCTGCAACCCCCCTCCTGCTGCTCAATCTGCACTTGAGATCTGTAAAGAGGAGATGTGCAGTGTCTTCTGGAAACAAAAGACAAGGAAAGAACAGGGCCCATACGGTGTTTCGCCCCTTGTCTAAAATTCTGTGCTGACCAGCTGGCCCCCATCTTCACACAGATCTTCAACAGATCACTGGAGCAGTACGAAGTTTCCTGCTGCTTCAAATGTGACTTAATACCTACAGACTCGTTGCTCTGACCTCTGTGGTCATAAAGTCATTTGAGAGACTCCTGTAGTTTGCAGATGACACTAGTATCATCAGCCTCATCCAAGATGACAATGAGGTTGTTGAAGGTTGAACAGCTGGCTCACTGATGCAGTTAAAACAACCTTGAGCTGAACATGCTCAAAACAGTGGAGATGATAGTGGACTTTAGGAGGAATACCCCAACACTGACCCTGTTCACCATTCTAAGCAGCACAATGGAAGCAGTGGTGTCATTCATGTTCTTGGGCACTACCATCTCACAAGACCTGAAGTGGGAGACCCACATTGACTCCATTGTGGAAAAGGCCCAGCAGAGTTTGTACTACCTTTGCCAGCTGAGGAAGTTCAACCTGCCACAGATGTTGCTGATACAGTTTGACTCAGTAGTAATTGAGTCTGTCCTCTGCACTTCAATAACTGTATAGTTTGGTTCAGCAATGAAATAGGACATCAGAAGACTACAAAGGACAATTTGGACTCCTGACAGGATATTGGTTGCCCTCTGCCCTCCATTCAAGAACTGCACACTTCCAGAATGAGGAAAAGGGCTGGAAAAATCACTCTGGACCCCACTCACCCAGCCCACTACCTATTATAACTGTTGCCTTCTGACAGGCGCTACAGAGCACTGAGCAACAGAACCGTCAGGTACAGGAACAGTTTTTACATTAGTCTATCCATATCATGAATAGTTAAATCTGCCCCATTGAGCAATAGTTATGTGCAAAACACAGCTAAGTTTATTTAAATGTATCCAATATTTCCTGCCTCTTCTGCCATACATTCCCTTGCATCTGTATATAACAGATTTTTATTTGTATTTGTACATACATTTTATATATATATATATATATATATATATATTAGTCTTATTGTGTATTTCTATATTTACTTGTATTTTCTATTCACTTTTTACTTTTATTCTATTTTTGTATTATTATTTCAGTCTTATTTTGTATTGTTTATGCACTAGAAGCTTCTGTCACCAAGACAAATTCCTTGTATGTGTAAGCATAATTGGTAATAAAGCTCATTCTGATTCTGATTCTGATATAACTGATTAATCTCACAGATATAGGATGTGGTGACAAAATTAGCACTGCTCAGACAGGAATGGGCCATCAGTTTGTTTTATTATGTGATATTTAGTTGGCAGCAGCATGGCCACAAGCAGCAGCTTTTCCCTTTTGCATCTTTATACCATCATTGGACAAAAGAATGCTATATTGTTAGAAAGCAAATATATCATGTAGGAATATCCCACATCAAACTTATATGAATTTAATGTAACATTTGACTCAAACAAAACTTTTCAAAAATATAAAAAGTTTGATGCCAATAAACCTCACATACTGTGAGATTCAGCAATTAGTCCTAGTTCTTTCTCATAAGTGCTCATTGTAGCAACCTTGTAAATACAAAATGTGCTTCTGATTTGTTAAATAAGCCAATCAGAGCTTGATGTTTGTTAAGCTTTGCCATATTTGTGTGAAAAATGCCTCAGCCAGTCTGTGAGCATTCTATGAGCTTTCCTTCTGAAGCTTCTATTGCCACCACATACAGTACATTACAGCTCTCAGTTAGCATGAGAGCTCATTCCAAACAATGAATTTTCATTCATACCATGTTGAAGTTTCTTTCTGTATATTGGTTCTAAAGACAGTAATGTTGTTTTGTTGGATGAGACAGTAAATATGTGTTTATAGTTTGGAAAAAGGTCCTAGTTTGTTATGCCTGGAGTCATTCCAGCAGTAAATCAGCACAGGAGACATTATGAGCTGAAGATGATACTAGTGAGAATACGGCTTATCTCACTAGCTTTTTCAGGAAAGTGATTTAGCTCCATTTCTGCTCTTTTTCCACCAATTGTTTTGAAGAGCGTGGAGCTCAGAGGATGAGGGATAATGTGCAGTTGAATGGGAAACCTTCTTCCGGGGGGTGAAATCATACTTTAGATCTTTTGGTGTTGTTTTTGTCTGCTGTAGAAGCAGGAAACCATTTTGCTGCATTTACAAAAGAGCAACATCTTTCTTGATGACATTTGTACCGTATGTTGTTGTTGTTTTGTTTTGTTTTTTTCAGAAAGGATGATGTAGGGAAAGTTTGGTGAATGCTGAGAATGTCATTTTAAACCAGCCAAGGTTGTTTGCTAGTGTTAAACTGGTCTAGCTGGTATCAAAGACTGGCCGAGCTGGTGTTTAGCTGGTTTCCCAAACCTGCCATGCTGGATTAGTGGTCTAAATGGATTTTTAGCCTAGTCAAACTGGTCTAGCTGGTTTCACAGTCAGGCCAAACTACTTTTAGTGGTCTAAAAATATTCCCCAGCCTGGCCAAGCTGGTCTTAGCTGTTCCGGTTGGTTTCTCAGCCTGGCCAGGCTGATTTTACTGGTCTACTTGTCTCCCAGCCTGGAAAAGCTGATCTTAGCTAGTCTCCCAGGCAAGCCAAGCAGGCGTGTTCAAATTGGTCTCCTAGCCTGGAAAAGGTGGTCTTAGCTAGTCAACCTGATTTCCCGGCCTGACAAAGCTGGTCTTAGCTGGTCTAGCAGGTTTCATAGCCTGGCCAAGTAGGTTTTAGTGGTCTACCTGGTCTCCCAGCCTAGCAAATCTGGTCTTATCTAGTATAGCTGGGTAAGGTTGGACCAGCTGTCCATAACTAAGTCAGTGTTTGTAACTAAGTCAGTGCTTAATTTGGTTGCACCACCTGTTCTTAAGGCAAGACTTAGCTAGTAGGTCATAAGCTCTCCGTAAAGTGATCCGTAAACGCATAATATGACATTTACCGGTATTGATCCAATGCACAGCCTTCCAATTTGTACACAGAAGTGTTAAAATGCAGTGAACTTCAAATGTATCTTTTTATGTTCAAACCTTGATTGCTCACATAACTGTTAGCTTTAATAAATGATATCCCCATTAAAATAGAATACATAATAAAATTAGATTTGATAAATAGTATATTTGCCCTGTGTAAATAAAAATATATAGGAACTGTATCTAAAATAAATAAAGAGTGATAAATAAATACTAATAAAACATGCTGGAAAAATAGATATTTATTCATTTAAATATCCTATGTATTTAAATGTGTTAAAACTTGACACAGGATGACGCACCCTGAAAACGGCACTTTTAGACTGGTTTCATGCTTAAGACCCGCTTAAAAGAAAGTTTTTTCTCTCTCTCATAAATGTAAACATCATACTGTATATTGAAATAATTGATGCCTGTCATGCAAAACATTAGCTCATTGATGTCAAACAATATCAGTCTGCTTTTTTATTCCCTCCATTACTCAGGGTTGGAGTCTTCCATAAATATTTAGTTCATACATATGGTTATATCCTACCTAAGTTTATTGGTGCAACTCTCAAATATTTAATAGTGCATAAATTGTGACTTATTGCCCATTTACACAACAACTAGGCTAAGTTGTAATGTACATATAGCTGGTGCAACCAGCTTCTGGTCTTCTAGCCTGGCCAAGGATTACAATTAATTTAATGCTTAGAAAACAGCACAATGTTACCTGTGACTTTTTGGAAATACATTCACATCAGGAACTTGGTTATGATGGCTTTCAATACTGCCTATGTAAGTAGTTCAGCAGATTTGTTTGCACAGAGCCTGTGTCACATTTTATTCTCAGAATCTTGTATTAAACTACAATGACGTTAATACTTTCACCAAATGGTTAACCTAAGATGCTAAGATCATTACTGAAGCACAGTCATTAGGCAGTCGTTAGTCTTGAGGATGTGGTAATATATAATCTAAATGTTAATGGAGACCCCAGGGTCAAGAGATGTGTATTATACAACATGAGTGACTGTCATACAGTAGAATTGCAGGTATGATACTGCTAGAGTAATCTATGCAGACAGTAGAATGATTACATTTACAGCCATGGCTTTAGCAGCCCAGATCCCTAGACCTACACAACCCCCACCATGTCATGTCATATCTCATAAATCATTAATATTCCCACTTTACCCTGTAGTTGTGACATTTGAGTTGACTTGGATCCATTAGGTAGGTTTAGTGAAATAGTATAGTCAGTAAAAATAAACAAATACAGGAATAAGTCAAATCTAATTAAAAAATCAGTCTAAAGGTCAATAAGCTATACAAATACTTTATGAATTGTTAAGTCATTTTATGAATCCCTCACACTATCTTCTGCATTTCTCTCACTGAGGTTACCTTGCAATGGTTATAAAAGATAAATGAAAGAGTGAAATGCAGCTAAAATAGCAGTCACGTTAGATCACATAATGAAAGATAGGCCAACCAGGAAATGCAATTTAGCCACGGATCAAGTAATTCATGCCACACATGACCCACATATATACAGTACATTTACACACGCGCATGCCTGAACACACTCATGTGAACTTATATTCATGGTAACACTTTTACAGTAAAATAGCTATAAAAAAAAAATCTTAAAACAAGATACATATATTTGAGAATAAAATTGCAGAATATATTAACGGTTGTTTTCAGAAAATATATTTAGAATTCAGTTTATTTTTAAACTTTTTTCCAGCCTGATCTCATGAATATTACATGACCGTGGCAAAATTTTTGCATAAGAAATTACATGTTTCATGACACGTTTGGCTGCAGTTTCCCAGTAAAATCCATCGGGGGGCGCCTAAAGCGAGTCAAATAGTGATGTAATCAGACAAGATTTTGAAGGTGAATATTAAGGCACTTTTCCATTGCATGTTATGGTTTGACTCGCCTCAACTATGCTCGCTTTACTTTTCTGAGCTTGCATTTCCACTGCAGTGCCCCTCAACGTGGGTGGGATTATAGGCTGATCGTCATAGCTGCGCCGCCTCTACTGCCGTGACATCATCTTAAACACACACAAACTGACCAAAACAATAACACAACCGCTAGCTGTTAGCTACTAGCTCATTGTGCTGCACAAAGCAGTTGTTGCATGGTTATTTTACACAAGTGTAACAGTTAAATTGGCCTGGTTGTTTTAGAATCAAGCTTCCAGTAGCTAGTCAACTAAGTAAAGTGAAGTTTTCAAACAGAGTATAGAGTTAACATAACAAAATGTACCATCCTCCATGGTCCAGGGCGCTCTCCCTCCCATTGCTTGCCTGTTAAGATAGCGTCCATTTGTTCAAACCACTTCCACTTTTCCTTGATGGTTCTGTAGTCACTTTTAAGTTTTTTTCTTTCACCATTTCCCTACACTGTTGGTAGTTCCGGTGGTAGCCATGTGCGGCCAACAGCGGAGACTCTTCCAGAGAGACTTTTTAGTTTTGCTCATCGCTAACGAGTGGACCGTCTACACCTCTTTTATTGACCAAGGCATAGTTTTGCACACAGCCATTTTTTTTTTCACAATTCAAAAGTTGCGTGAACAAATTATACTGTTATTGCTGTTGCTAACTTTAAAACTAGCGGGTTGATGTCGCGTGTCGGAAATCCAGTGACGCTGGTAGTGATGATTCTCCCTGACCAATCAGTGATCTGCAGGATTTTTATGTCATATTTAGTATCGACTCTGCTTGCTTGGAACCTCGACCGAGGTGGTACTAAAAAATTTATCAGGTACCAGGTACTATCCACAGTGGAAAACCAGCAAAAAGTCGAGTTGAGTCGAGTTGTACCATGCAGTGGAAAAGCCCCATTAGATGGAGGTTTTAAAGAGTAAAACATACCCCTCTAATATAAATCTTAAGCCTAAACCTAACTAATAGTGTCCTAAATGCAAATGAGCACTAAAAAAACGACATCCTTATCCTAAACCAAACCGATAGTGTGGAAAAAGCTAATGCGACATGACTAGCACGTTTTCTGAAGCAAGCACGTCATTTTGTGTCGCTTTTATGACACTTCCGTCTAAAGTGTCAGCTTATGTGCTTGGCTGGGCTCGAGCCTTGGTCCTCTGAGTCTAAAGTCTCTATGAGGTGAGCTAGCATGGAAGCTAATTTCACTGGTATATGTGAGTAAATGTAGGTTTGTGAGTAAATGTAAGTAAATTTGATTGTTTATATAGTCATAATCAGCTGTTGTAGTCTTGATTTGTGTGAAAGTGTATGAAACGGACAGTTGTTGTAGCACCTCTAGTGTTAATTTCACCAGGAAACCTCAATGAAATGTAGAACGGTGCACATAAAAGTCAATTTGCAAATATGTCGTTTTAGTAAAGTATATTTCATGAGACTAGTTTCTGTGTGGTTTATGTATAAAAATAAATTATAAATAAATTCAAAATGTAAAGCTACATAAGTCTTAAGACACAATTAACAAAATTTTGCTTCTCGGTACATTTATCAGTATCATTTAATGTTGAAATATTTTTACTGGAAAATAAGTCAAAATGCTGAAAAAGAAAAGGTTGTTTTGCAGTGTACTTTGAAGAGCTTTTGAAAATAAGTTGTGGTCCTCATCATACAGTACATAATGTGACATTTAAAAGCATACAAGGCTGGCCATCTGAAAAATAATAATCTTCTTGCCAGCAATATGTAGGCTACTGCCCACACCCCAGGCTTAAGAAATGATTATTAATCTGTTGAGGTTTGCCAGGAGTTCTATCCAAGCTAATTGCCTTGAACGAACACTTAATGAGCTCAGGCAAATATGATCCGTGAGCTGCAAACAGACCTGATCTAGCCCAGCTGAATAGCTCACAGCCTCACACATTAGGCTGCACCTCATTGTCCAGAGATCAACTGAATACTAGCTTTTTTTTTTTTTTCAACCAAGCATACATACATTGTGTCTCCACAATGGTGGCTGCTGGCTTTTGTAAGGTCTACAAAATGGAATAAGAGGAGATGGCACTGTGTGGAGTTGCAATTATCAGCAATGAAGTGGACCAGCGTCCAACTAAACTAGCTTTGCTGGGACCTCCCTATCAAAAAATCTAGAGAAACTTGCTGCAAACTTGCCAAAAATGTTCCACCTGTATTTTCACAAATGGGCTTGTGATTTTCCGCAAATGTTTGCCAGAAGTTTGCAGCTCTTCACCGGTAGTGGTGACCTACAGCAAACCTTTGTTTTTCACAAAGCTCATTTGCATGTGAGAATAACCAGTGGTGAATTTGTGGCAAGTTTGCAGCTAGTTTGCCAGAACTCTAGATTTTTTGTAAGTGCTTGAGTACAAATCTCCATGCAATGCAGAGGTTAATAAATCAAATCTTAATGGAAAAGCATATTTTACCTCAAGTCAAATGAATATATTTGTTTATTTGTATGCTCTCAAACAAATTATTGGTTAAAGTGTCACTGCATCAAGCGGCAATGCTAATGCTTATGCTACGTTTCATCCATATGGGATATTCCTGCTTGAGATCTATGGCAGGCCGGAAGGTCCAAAAATAGGACTAATGATTTGTCGTAGGAAGTCACTATACTATAGCCACTAGCTACTGACTTTCCCACTGATAGGCCAGCGGTGGATCTGTATACGTACCCTCCTCACACAGCGGGCGACCCATTCTCCTCAGCGAGCGACTCACTCTCCTCACACAGCGGGCGACTCACTCTCCTCACACAGTGGGCAACCCATTCTCCTCACACAGCGAGCGACTCATTCTCCTCACACAGCGGGCGACTCACTCTCCTCACACAGCGGGCGACCCATTCTCCTCAGCGAGCGACTCACTCTCCTCACACAGCGGGCGACTCAAGTTCCTCAGCAAGCGACTCACTCTCCTCACACAGCGGGCGACCCATTCTCCTCAGCGAGCAACTCACTCTCCTCACACAGCGGGCGACCCATTCTCCTCAGCAAGCGACTCACTCTCCTCACACAGGGGGCGACCCATTCTCCTCAGCGAGCGACTCACTCTCCTCACACAGCGGGCGACTCATGTTCCTCAGCAAGCGACTCACTCTCCTCACACAGCGGGCGACTCACTCTCCTCACACAGCGGACGACTCACTCTCCTCACACAGCGGGCGACCCATTCTCCTCAGCGAGCGACTCACTCTCCTCACACAGCGGGCGACTCAAGTTCCTCAGCAAGCGACTCACTCTCCTCACACAGCGGGCGACCCATTCTCCTCAGCAAGCGACTCACTCTCCTCACACAGCGGGCGACTCAAGTTCCTCAGCAAGCGACTCACTCTCCTCACACAGCGGGCGACCCATTCTCCTCAGCAAGCGACTCACTCTCCTCACACAGCGGGCGACCCATTCTCCTCAGCAAGCGACTCACTCTCCTCACACAGCGGGCGACCCATTCTCCTCAGCAAGCGACTCACTTTCCTAACACAGCGGGCGACTCATGTTCCTCAGCAAGCGACTCACTCTCCTTACGCAGCGGGCGACTCACTTTCCTCACACAGCGAGCGACTCACTCTCCTTACGCAGAGTCATGTACATTGGCCTAATATTATAATAAAATCATACCCTTTGCAAATACTGTGGTGGTGCAATAACTGAATTGTAAAGTGTTACATGTATGTTGTAAATGTCATTTATAGATATATATATATATATATATATATATATATATATATATATATATATATATATATATATATATATATATATATATGTGGCAATAGTACCAGTGTTTCAGAGACATTATATATCAACAGAATCATCTCTCCATATACATTTCAACAGTATAAATACAGTCCCACATAAAAACATCCTCCACTTATGATATCAAGCAAACAATAACATTGACAAAACAAAAAGCAGTAGTAACAATGAGCCGATCTAAACCAATGGAACAAAAAAAACCTTAACAGTATGTTAGTGGACTGATTTGATGGGGCTCTGCACTGGATGAGGTTGATCTGATGAAATGAAAGTGGCACCATGCAGAAACACGTGTGCTTTTACAATCTGAAAGCACTGATGAAACAGAATGCACAGAGAACAACCAAGAGACAGAAACGACAGTCTACAGAAGCTTGAGCAGGACACTGAATTGTGTAGAACTCTATTGGAGGGTCTGAGAGAAGACTAGCTCAGATGGTGGGCTTAGATTTAGATCATATAAGATGGTTTGATTAGTGAGGTGGCTTGTAGGTCTGTTCTATTAGATGGGCAGCTGGAACTTGACATCAACCTGGGCCTCTTTGGCCAATGATACAATTTCAGAAAGCTTCACAACAGAGACAAAAAGAGAAAGATGGTAATTAAGATCAGAATCAACCTAAAATGATTTCCATTGCATTTTTTTTACCTTTATAAAAGACAATTTCACCCCAACTGTCATCTTTCATGTCAAATGATATACATTAAGTCACTATATGGCTTTTACCAACCAAATTGACTATCAACAAAAATATTTTTCCCACTGCAGAGAAAACAATCTGCATCAGAGGTGGCATTTACAGGTGAAACTCGAAAAATTAGAATACAGTGCAAAAGTTCATTAATTTCAGTAATTCAACTTAAAAGGTGAAACTAATATATTATATAGATTCATTACAAGCAAAGTAAGATATTTCAAGCCTTTATTTGATATAATTTTGATGATTATGGCTTACAGTTTATGAAAACCCCAAATTCAGAATCTCAGAAAATTAGAATATTACATGAAAACAATAAATAAAAGGATTTTAAATACAGAAATGTCGGCCCTCTGAAAAGTATAATCATGCATATGTACTCAGTACTTGGTTTGGGCCCCTTTTGCATTAATTACTGCCTCAATGCGGTGTGGCATGGATGCTATCAGCCTGTGGCACTGCTGAGGTGTTATGGAAGACCAAGATGCTTCAATAGCGGCCTTCAGCTCTTCTGCATTGTTTGGTCTCATGTCTCTCATCTTTCTCTTGGCAATGCCCCATAGATTCTCTATGGGGTTCAGGTCAAGCGAGTTTGCTGGCCAATCAAGCACAGTAATACCATGGTCATTGAACCAGGTTTTGGTACTTTTGGCAGTGTGGGCAGGTGCCAAGTCCTGCTGGAAAATGAAGTCAGCATCTCCATAAAGCTTGTCTGCTGAAGGAAGCATGAAGTGCTCTAAAATGTCCCGGTAGGCGGCTGTGTTGACTCTGGACTTAATAAAGCACAGTGGACCAACACCAGCCGATGACATGGCTCCCCAAACCAACACAGACTGTGGAAACTTCACAGTGGACTTCAAGCATCTTGGATTGTGTGCCTCTCCATTCTTCCTCCAGACTCTGGGACCTTGGTTTCCAAATGAGATGCAAAATTTGCTCTCATCAGAAAAGAGGACTTTGGACCACTGAGCAACAGACCTGTTCTTTTTTTCTTTAGCCCAGGTAAGACGTTTGACATTTGAAGCCCATGTCCAGGACCCGTCTGTGTGTGGTGGCTCTTGATGCAGTAACTCCAGCCTCAGTCCACTCCTTGTGAAGCTCCCCCACACATTTGAATGGCCTATTCCTGACAATCCTCTCCAGGCTACGGTCATCCCTGCTGCTTGTGCACCTTTTTCTTCCACACTTTTCCCTTCCACTTAACTTTCTATTAATGTGCTTTGATACAGCACTTTGAGAACATTCAACTTCTTTTGCAATTACCTTTTGAGGCTTTCCCTCCTTGTGGAGGGTGTCAATGATGGTTTTCTGCACAACTGTCAGGTCAGCAGTCTTCCCCATGATTGTGAATTCAACTGAACCAGACTGAGAGACCATTTAAAGGCTCAGGAACCCTTTGCAGGTGTTTAGCTGATTAGAGTGTGACACTTTGAGCCTACAATACTGAACCTTTTCACAATATTCTAATTTTCTGAGATTCTGAATTTGGGGTTTTCATAAGCTGTAAGCCATAATCATCAAAATGATATCAAATAAAGGCTTGAAATATCTTACTTTGCTTGTAATGAGTCTATATAATATATTAGTTTCACCTTTTAAGTTGAATTACTGAAATTAATGAACTTTTGCACGATATTCTAATTTTTCGAGTTTCACCTGTAGATATTCAAGAAATTTTATATGCAAAACAAGCATTAAAAAGCCACTTTAAAATAGACATCTGTAAAGCTTTTGTAGATTTTATAAATTATCCTTAAAATAGAATAATCTGAAAAGTGACACTTCCATTTGATTCACATTGGTATCAAAATAGGTAAAACACATTTAAAAGTTACATACACCATTATGTTTTTGTAAATATCACATTTGTTAACTGTATGGTTTGTGTTTTTGTCTATTATTTTAAAACATAATTATTTGATAAAACCATTCAACATGAATGCCCCATGAAGTTATATTTATGGAAATTAACTTAAAAAGTAATACATAATGAGTACTTGAGTTTAAACATTAATTTAACTCGTGTCTGCAAGTTAAACTTTGGGGGATGGTTTACACAGAGCAAATAGCCCAAAATAAAGAGAACTTGTCTCCATTTTGAGTTAGAGCAGCTGCCAGCAGCAGTCCTTACATGAATTCGTATTGAGAAACAAAATATTTTTCTATTTAATTTGTAATTATCAATTAAAGTGCCCCTATTATGGATTTTTGAAAAATACCATTCATGCAGTGTGTAACGTAGCTGTATGTGAATGAACACAGTATGCAAAGTTGTAAAGCTAAAAGTGCTTCATAAATAGTTTATTCAAAGTCGACTCTGAACAGCTCAAAAAGTCTTTGGACTTCAAATCTATTTTCAGTGAGGTTCACACATCACAACTTATTGCATTTGCATAATGCTCACCTACACAGCTTGGGCCCCTAAATAGTGACCATTTCACTCAATCTTAGTGCCTCGAAGTATAGATCTAAGCCAAAACATTGACTTGACATTAGGGGATGGATGTGGTGGGTGACTTCTTCCAGTACAACCTCCTGAAGGGATGCGGGGGCCTCAGGAACTGCAACAACACCACAATCCATTGCAGGAACAGGACCATCCCAGTCCACTCCAAAGTTAGTGAAATCCATCTGTTACAACCAAATAAAATAAGGGGAGGGAAGGATGGAGTTTAGTTTGGAATAACTACTGTTAAAAAGGAACCAAATCATTACACACAAAAATAAATGTATATATATATATATATATATATATATATATATATATATATATATATATATATATATATATATATATATATGCTGCTGTCATTTACAGATATTTTAAAGCTAAAGGATGTTCTCAGGCACACCGTAGTGCAGAGTACCTAAACCCCTTAGCAGTTCCAAAATAAAATGCAAGTTTCCATAAAATAAACACAAAGCAAACAAACTGTAATTTATTAATAACTAATAATTCTTCTATGTAATTTAGATCTTCAGCAGCATTTAGAATGGTTGCCAAGCAACACAGTGGCACAGTATGCTGATGTAATTGTCACAGGTGTGACTGATGGCTCAATGGCTTCGATCACAGATCAGCCAATCAATATCAAGGACCAGAATTATCTGTATCATAAGATATAAAAAAAAAAAAAAAAAAACAATAAAGTTACTTTTTTTTTTTTTTTTTTTTTTTAAGTGTGATGGTGTCACGGTATTTAATCCTATGTCTCTTCCTTGTCTCGTGCCTTGTTCTTAGTGTGTGTTGTGTGGGTGCGTGAATGTGTGGGCGTGTTGTTTGTACCATGATTAGCGCTCTGCCGCAATCACTCCTCTCACCAGCTGTTACTCATTCCCATTCCCTTTAAATTCTCACCACTCTCTCATCTCCTTGTCAGATCGTTGTTTGTGATGTCCGGTGTTGTTCGCTCTTCAGAGTTCCAGTCCAGTTCTCTCGTTGTCCCTGTTTCGTGTCCGGTTTGCTGTTACCCGGATTCGCCGTGTCTGTTCTACACTTCTCTTCACTCTTCTCACCACGATCATCTGACCATTGGAGACTCTGCGCCACTAGACCATCACCCCGGACTTTTCCCCTATCTTCTCAATTTGACTGTCAATAAACTAATTGTCAACTTGCAACTTGCTTCCTAGCTTCATTACGTCACAGATGGTTTCAGTTTGTTAAAGGGGTGGTTGATTGTGATTTCACTTTTCTAACTTTAGTTAGTGTGAAATGTTGCTGTTTGAGCATAAACAACATCTGCAAAGTTACAATGCTCAAAGTTCAAAGCAAAGGAAGATATTTGCTTTTAAGAAAAGGACTACAACAAACGGCTGGTAGGGACTACACAACATTCCTCCCGTGTTAGTGACATCACTAACCCTAAACCCTAACCAGGACATACTTCTAAAAGGTTAGTTCACCCAAAAATCTGACATGCTTCACTCACGTCTCCGAACGCATGACTTCCTTTCTTCTGTGGAATACAAGATATATTATGTTTTATTTGCCCAAACATTTTAAGTTCATGGTAAGCAAAACTGTTAGGTTACTAACATTTTTCTACATATTTTCTTCTATGTTCAACAGAAGACAAAAAGTCATACAGGTTTGAAATAACATGAGGTGTGAGTAAATTATGACAATATTCATCTTTGGGTGAACTGTCCCTTTAAGGGTTTATTTTAGTTTATTTTAACATGGAGATTTATTTTTGCTGAGGATAAATTGCATTTAACAATGTTATTAAATTATTTCAAATTACTATTTACTACTTTACTACTTACTGTTTGTTCAGTAACAAACATTGAGTGCCAGTCACAATTAATTGAGATTATTTTTGCGATTTAAAATGTTATCATCCAACAGGGTGGAAAATAAGCTTTTCAAATAACGCAAATCCATATTTACATAGTATAATAGTAGTAAATTGATCTCACAAGTCACAAAAATCACATCTACTGTCCTGCAACAGAACAATAACCAGGTGGTCACACTAATCCAAAACCTGCCTAATTATCTAATGTTGTTTTCATCCAACTTACTGGATCAGCTGGAGCATCTGTATTCAACAGTTGACCTGAAACCCACAACTGTTGCGGAGATTTGTTGCCTTCTGATGAGAGGGGATGTCGGTCCCACACCTATAGGGTGAGAACTGTCACAAATAAATGGAAAGAGATTCACAAAAAAAAGGATCAAATTCATAAATAAATAAAACCTATTTATAAATATTTGTTTTTATTTTCAAATCTCGTTTTATGTCACAAACACAACTCTGGCTGCCATTCATTTGCAAATCCACGCATGCATCTGTGGATTTTAAAACACTTCAAGTCAAAGTGCAGACAACTCCACAAATAAGTGGACTCCACCCACCATTTACTCAAGCCAATCAAATAAAGGCCACATTGAGCTGACCAGCCGTAGCAGGTTTTTGCTGCAACAAATTAGGCTTATACGGAAGCGTATTGCATTCACTTGAGGAAACAAAATCTACTGTTTTTCTGAATTAACGAGTTAATTATCTCAGAATTATGAGATATTAATTCATAAAAACAGAGTGAAAAAAATGTTTTTCAAGAAATATATATCTCATAATTCTGAGATAATTAACTCGTTAATTCAGAAAAACAGAGTAGATTTTTTTCTTCAAGTGAATGCAATACGCTTCCGTAGGCTTACACTCAGGGTGGGAACAGATTCCTTTTGTACCCCTAAAAGGAGCTGAAATCTATGGACACTTTGTTCAAACTGAGCTGAGCTGTTGTTTGTGTGGTTAAAACACCCTGTTTCCAAAAGACTATTGTAGTTTAAGGCTTCATTATCTTGATTCACTGATTTCGATGAAAATATAAACTCAGGATTATACACAAATTTATCACAGATCCCGAGCATCATGATCAGTAAAGCCCTCTCGCGTTGTTCCTCGTTTCTACGGCATTTTCAAAGGCTCATAAAATACTGTGGCTTGGCTTGATAGATAGTCTAATGGTCTAATTCTAAACGAAATCCAAACATCTTTTTCTGTACCAATTTAATGGGCCTAATAAATCTCATTTTATTTATTTGTGAATATGATTTAATTTTTGTGAAACTCTTTAAATTTATTTGTGGATCTTAATCTATTTATTTAGAATATTGCAACAATTCTGACCCCATACACACCTGTCTGAACAGGTCAAGGTCCATATTCAGTCTAGGCACCATGACATAGTGTAGACAGATTAGGTGTTTTTCATTGTCTGGGTCCAGTGCTCCAATATCCTGCAGATACTGGAAAGCTGCATAATAATTTGATGTGACGGCACACCAGACATCCCGCCACAGACGCTCAATTCTTTGGTTGTGGACACTTCTTCCAGTAATATAGCTGGTCTTCTCTAAGTTGTAAACAGAAGGAATAAAGAAAACAAACAGTCCATATTACAACAAGAAATGGTCTAATAGCGTGTATAAATATGCACACTACCAGATGAACATTTGGCTACAAACATCTTCCAGCGTCATTGTAAACTTTTCTCAGTGGTCCTCAGCCTTTTTTTGGGGCCAGCTTTTCCCTTTCCATTACCCCCATTGTATATAAATTGAGAGGCAAAATGCATGTTACCTGGTCCACGAAGAGGATGCTCCAACATAAATCTAGCCACATCAACATTCTCACCACCCTTATCATTCCTCACTCTGCTTGGCAAACCAAACTGCTCAGCAGCTTCCAAAAATGCCTCCAAAACTGTTGCGGCCTGGTTGTTGGTGGAAGCCTTCAAATACATTATTTTACGGCTGAATCCATCTATACCCCCTTGTATGACGATGCGCCACCTTATTGGAAGCACAATTTTAACTGTTGAGCACACTTTCAATTTTGTTTTTGCCGACTCGCACATCGCCATCTATTGTTGTATGTATGTATATGTATGTATGCATGTATGTGTATGTATGTATATATATATATATATATATATATATATATATATATATATATATATATATATATAAATTATTATTATTAATTAACAATTATTATTGTTCAATATAACGTTACATAGAAGATTCCCAGTCATTTTCTCTATGTATACTGCACAATTAATAAAAAATATATATATAAAAAAAAAAAAAAAAAATATATATATATATATATATATATATATATATATATATATATATATATATATATATATATATATATATATAATTATTATTAATTTACAATTATTATTGTTCAGTATAACGTTAATTAGAAGATTCCCAGTCATCTTCTCTATGTATACTGCACAATAATAATTGTTAATTGATAATTTCTTACGGCAAGGGTCGGGAGGTACGTGTTTCCTAAAACAATTATTATAAATAACGACTTTATACTGGTTCAAAATAAATTTACATTTACAAATACAAATTAAACACTTTACTGAAGTATTTAGTTATTGCACCACCACAGGATTTGCAAAGGGTATGATTTTATTATAATATTAGGCCAATGTACATGACTCTCTGCGTAAGGAGAGTGAGTCGCTCGCTGTGTGAGGAAAGTGAGTCGCCCGCTGTGTGAGGAAAGTGAGTCGCTCGCTGTGTGAGGAGAGTGAGTCGCTCGCTGAGGAACATGAGTCGCCCGTTGTGTGAGTCGCTCGCTGAGGAGAATGAGTCGCGCGCTGAGGAAAGTGAGTCGCTCGCTGAGGAGAGTGGGTCGCCCGCTGTGTGAGGAGAATGAGTCGCTCGCTGAGGAGAATGGGTCGCCCGCTGTGTGAGGAGAGTGAGTCGCTCGCTGAGGAGAATGGGTCGCCCGCTGTGTGAGGAAAGTGAGTCGCTCGCTGTGTGAGGAGGGTACGTATACAGATCCACCGCTGGCCTATCAGTGGGAAAGTCAGTAGCTAGTGGCTATAGTATAGTGACTTCCTACGACAAATCATTAGTCCTATTTTTGGACCTTCCGGCCCGCCATAGAGATCTCCCACCATACAGGTATTTTATTTCCCGATACTCAGAAGATGACGTAGCCTATGAGAAAACAAAATTGCAGCGCTGCAATTAGCTTAACAGGTGTACAGAGACAACTCCTTGCAATCAAATTGGGGAGGACAAATGATGCAATGCAATGCTAGTGTTTGTTCTACATGTGAACAATTACCAAAACAGATCATGATTTAGTGTATTTTACACACCTGTCTCTGCAAACATTTGCAAAATCAGTTTTATTATAATGTAATGTAGAAACTTTGACACATAGATGAATTTTATTTGCTGAAAAAGTAATTTTGTCGAGATGCATGTGCATGATTTGTCAAACAGGGAGTTGAGTTCCATATGAGTTTCCAAATTGGAAGTTTGACTTCAAGTGGTGTTTAACTGTACTTTTTGGACTTTCAAGTACGAAGACACATGAGGCCATGCGTTTCGGTGATTTTACCATGGGTAAGGCATGACGCAAAGACTACCTATGGTTAAAATCACTGTAATACACATACTAATTGGCTTTCTTAAAAGGGTGACAAATAATATACATTAAAAGACACCAATTTTCAATAAACTTTCAATTTACCAATGATCAGGCCCAGATGGAATCCACATTTTCTCCCCTGATTTAGAAGGAACATTTTTTGATTGATAGAAGAAACAAAACTATCCGTTTTATAATAGTTCTTTTTTATGTTTGAAGATACATGATTTCTTTGTCATGTATAAGCTTTCCCCTCCATTGTTTTCTTAAAAACACTTGAGCTTTTGCATATACATAAACAGCAATTTCTTAAATTTTCATAAAAAGCATTTTATGAGATTTAATTTTAGAATACATGCACAAATCAATTTGATGAAAAGTGTCATGCTTTCACACTACCATGACATCTAGATTTGGATCTTTTCTGAAGAAATAAATGTGAGAGGTGCTTGCCTATTCTTGGCACCACAAAGCTTGTTCTGGGTGGTTGCCAGGGTGTTGCTATGTGGTTGCCAAGTTGTTCTGAGTGGTAGTGTGTTTGTTGCTATGTGGTTGTCAGGGTGTTCTTGGTGGTTGTTAGGGCATAGCTAGGTGATTGCTAGGGTGTTTTTGACTTACTGGAGCAAAGTCAAAAGAGCCCACCCCCATATCTATGAAATTCTGTTCTCTAGATATGACTCAGCTCCCTCCTTCAGTGTTGGTCTATGGATTTATTTCATTAAATAAGGCAGAAATTGAGTTACGCAACAAAGTTTAATACTTAAGATTTTGAAAAATCCCTAACCCGCAGCATGAGCAATTCTATTAGCAATGCTTGGCAAAGCAAACACCATTAATAACTTGATAACATGAATAATATAACACTTTGATAATCTAACTGCCCCAATTTATTTTCTCTCCTTTGATTTGTTGTTTCTTCTATTAAATTAATAGCCAGAAATCTTGTCCATCTAAATTCAAACCTGCTCCTTCGATATGAAAAATACATGATTCATGCTGTCTGACAACACGATTGAGATCAAGGCGTATCCGTGCGAATACATGAATACTTCATAAATGGTGGCAATGAGGGACCAGGGAAAATTGCCCATTGCTACTTCATTCTAAATTCAGGGGGATACTTGTCTGTGCAGTTGCGTGAGATTTTTCTATGTAATTACTAGCGTGCGGGAAATGACCTTGCTTTCCACTGAATTCTAAAGAGCGTTAAGTTCAAATGCAAAGATACTGACTGCTAGCAGGAGCACAATTGGGTGAGAATGTAATGACATGTATTGAGAGCAGCTTTCCAGCCCATCTCCAGAGATGTCAGTGGAGAAACTCCAGGCGCAGAGAAGTTCTGTGGCGGCAACCTCATATTCAGCTATATATTAAAGCACTCTTGAGGGATCGAGCTATGGAGTAGAGGGATGCTTTCTGCTTTGCTGGATTAAATTGCTACCCAAGGACTTAAAAACCAATAGAACAGAAGGGAATAGAATTTAGCTCATTTCGTTTGTTTATGCTACAATATTCATGCTTCTCCAACTTTCTCCCCCTGGTCTTCAAACTGTCCACCATGTCACTGTGATAATCTCCCAGAGAGAGTTGTTTTTCCTTTCCTCACAAGCTTTTGAGAACCTTAATGAGCTGTGTATTTAGACAGTATTGTAAATAATCATAACCACACTTCAGGAGGCTGCTTCAAACAACTCCAAACATTACCTTGTTTTGGCCAGTGAAAATATTCACCCAAGATGATGAATAAAATAGCATTCAGGAGGGCAGCTCAGGGCAGCAGGGCAGCTCACTAGGTTTTGGAACATAGAATATATTTCACATTTTTGCCCTGCCTTCTAGTGTCAGCCATGCATTGGATTGTGCAGTTTCTTTATTCTGCTGTCACTGTGGATATGAGACTTGTGCAGGTTTACTCTTTCCTGAGCGACTTGGTCTGGGAGCAGATCTTTCAGAGTCGCTGGGAAGAGATGAGCTGAATGTTTATTTCACTGACAGTATGCTGCTTTGTAGTGCTGATAAAGATGTGACACGTAAAATACCAATAGCATCAAGAGAAACCGCATGACTCTAAATATCTGATGGGCAAAATACTGCTGGGGTTGGTTCATGATTTCTGAGAGCAAGTTACAAATAAACACCTGCAATTCAGAAAGTCAATCAAAGAAAAAAGAGCTACAACATGAAATCAAAATGTATTTCCTTTTTACTTTCTTAATACATGTCATACTTATTTCCTTTTGATCAAATATTACAAAGACAAACATTGTTTCTTTAGAATAAAATGCATTGTTCACAAGAAGACCAGAGAAGTGTATTAAGAATGTAAATACTGTCAATTTTGGGGGATTATTAAACAATTTAAAGGGATAATTCACCCAAAAATGAAAATTCTGTCATAATTTACTCATCCTCACGTCGTTCCAAACATGTATAACTTTCTTGCTTATGCAGAACATATTTTGCATTGAAAAGGATCATTGTTAAGTGCTAAACACCAACTTTCTCACACGAACATGCAATGGATGCTATGACTGGGTATTGATACAGATTTCCCAATTCAATTCGATTTACAAGCTCTTGATTCAATATAACTCAGATTTTGGTTATGATGTCCATTTTGCTTACATATAGAAAAAAAAATTATCTTACATAATGCTGTTAATTATACAGGGACCTTCTAAACTGGTAAATTACAAAAATATTATTTTGACCCTGTATTCTATTAATAAATATGATGTCTTGAAATTGCATATATTATAATGCATATACAGTATATTAGGGCTGGGAAACTTAACCTGTTAAATTAAAGTTTCTTCAATTAATCATAGACTGTTTAATGCATTTAAAAAAATGAGGTGGCGAGCCAGGTGATGTGGTTCTTTGCATCACCCGAAAACGCTCACTCATTGTCATTTGAACCAGGGTCAAAATCATTGAACGGTATTTAGAGAAAATAATAGTTTTGAGATTTCAAACTTCATCAGATTAAACTTCAGCATTCAATTTGTTTTCTATCTGTATGTATAGTGTCTAATAATGCATTGGCCATATAAAAGCTTATATTTTGCCAATAAAGCTTGTTATGAATTTAATCTGTATAATTATATAATCTATAATGAAAAAAGTAAAGTGGAAACTTTTAATTACAGCGTGCCCACTGATTTTATGGCATTTATACATACTTGTCTCACAGACTTTACTACAAATTAACTCTATCCACAAAGAAATTTTAATGTATACATATTAAAATAATGGATGACTAACCAATTTATTGTGCGTTCTTTGAGATACAGTATAAAGTACAAAGTATAAAGTCAATATATTTATTATTATTATTTATTATTATATATTTAATGTATGTTTTAATGTACATGATTAATCACAGAAAACAATTAATTAGTAATAAATTTTAACTCGATTCACAGCCCTAATATACAGTATAAATTAGTTCTGTCAGTCGATTACAATTTGTAATTGTGATTAATTGCATAATTTTTCGCTAATTTTGAAAATGCTGAAATTTAAAACCATATACCTCTTTTCCTGTAAAAATGCATTTATTTCCATATTAGGAAAGAAAATAAAACAATTTGTAACAATATTATGTTTTTTCATATTTTATACAAAATATTTCTCCACAGTATAAAGAAATGCACTAAAATAGCACCAATTCAAGTAACATTAAACATTTCCCAAAGTCTAAGTGGGAGTTTGACCAACTGAAAGATCAAGTCTCCATATAGGTTGGATATTCATTGTAACGAGCATTAAATCTCCTAATCTTTTATCCTCCACAATAATAATCTGCCGGTAGACTGTGGCTGTGTGCTTTCCTACAGCAATCGTGAAGCTGCATTCATGATTCACATCAGGGTGTCAGCGCCAGCATCCAGCATCGCTTTGAACTCCACATGAAAAGTGCTTGCAAACAAAAATGTCTCATTATGCATTTTGTGATAGCTCAAACTTGACGGAATTAAAATGCACCATACATTGGTTGAAAATACTTGATTTCTACCACAAGTCCCATTCTACCAAAAGGTCCTTTATCCATTTTATCACTGAGAGGGAAGTGCTGTTGTGTGTGTTTTGGTGTGTAATGACTCTGGGCGGATACATTACAAAGGTTCTGCACTGCCAAAAAGTGCTTATGCTGGTCAGTGCTTTGTTAACAGTAAATGTGTCAATCATTAGTAAGAAACATTTATGCGTTTTGTATATTATATATATATATATATATATATATATATATATATATATAGTTGCATTTAATTGTTTACATGAATAATTGTTACTATTTACAATAATTTATATAAATGAGGAACAAGTGCTAAAAGTGTAATGTCTCTTTAAGAATAGCGGCAGTTCAGTGAGCATCACACAGATGTGTTTTGAGTGCATTAATAAGAGTGGAGTCAAATATGTGATTGGAATTAAATGTGTCTTTTTTATCCACAACTAACTGTAAAGTACAGAGAGGTTATTAAAAGAGACTTTATTCAATGACATATGAATTGTGTAAATCTCGTGTTTGGACACACATTACACAGACCGAGATAAACCAAAATGTTTACTCAATATGCAGTGAAAGGGTATCGGACTAAACTTTTTAGCCACTTTTCTTCTCAGTCACAACTGAAACGAAAAGATCGCTCTTGGGATTTTAAGAATCGATATAAGGATTATTTTGTAAAATCAATATTTTTTCCTGGCCCGAAAGGTTGTCAAGGTTTTCACTGCACAACAACATATATTGTGGATTGTTTCTAACAAAAAATATGGCATGCCTTCAGAACACTTGAAATATGATGCACAAAATCCCATGGACCACTTTTATGACACTTATGGGTTCTTCTTTATGTTTAAAGTGAGACAATACCTATTGCCATTGTATTGAAAAGATGGACAATATATTTATAAAAACATCTCCTTTTGTGTTCTGCATAAGAAAGAAAGTAATACAGTTTTCGAAATGGTGACAGAATTTCCATTTTTTGTTAGTTTAAGGTTCCTTTAAGTAAAGAGCAAGAAATGTAATCTTGCAAATATATTGAAGATGGATGATGGATTTTGTAGGACTACAGGACATACACATAATTGCATTTCCTCTCTGATTATGTCAGATCATATCACATCCCCCTCCCCCTTATCTATTTCTCTATATTGTTCTGCTTACATCATTTTCCCTGCAATCTCAGGTCTTGTGTTTTCGTTCTCTCCACTCACCTTAACCATCTCTCTCTCTCTCTCTCTCTCTCTCTCTCCTCTCTCATGCTCTTTCTCTCTCTGGATCAACCTTTTCTCTTGATCTCAGCACCCTTTTATTGATGTCTCTGCTTATCCACTCTTGCTTCATTGTATTATGCTCTACTATTTTTCCCTCACTCCCTCCATGTCTCTCTCTCACTGTTTTTTTTCTCTCATCCCATCCACTGTTACAGAGATAGTTTACCCAAAAAATGGAAATAGTGTTATAATTTACTCACCCTCATATTTTTCAAACTAGGGATGGGTGGTATGAAAAGAAAATCTTATAACAATGTACGAGTACTATACTATATACTATATAGTGGTAATGGTACATGTAAGACATACTGTACATCTAGCCAGTCATTTTCGCAAAATAAAAATTGTGATCAGGGGTTTTATCGCATCGGGGAAGGCATTCTTATCCTATTGTTTTAGGGGGGAGAAACCCTGCGGAGACCACATTCTGCCCAGCAGGGGAGGTTAACATGTGGCAAAGTACGTCACATGGGCTCACCAGCCACATATGGAAGTGGCGCGGTGGTAGGTCCTGCCTCAATGGAGAGGAGCTCTACAAACACAGCGACAGAGGGAGACGCGGAAATACATCACAGGAGATTATTTTAATAATCAGAACCTTTGGAGCACCTGTTCAAAAATCGGATCTGTCAAAACACGGGACGAGACCGGCTCAACCCGGAGTCCGCTGTCCACCAAAGTAGACAGAGCTGCTCAGAGTATCTAAAGCTCTGTGTGCAATCCAAATAGATGCGCAAAGCATGTACTGGACACTAAGGCTGGGTCTACCTCTTCCCAGGTCAGCGCTTGCAGGTTCACTACCTGATCCCTGAAAGGGGTCATAGGAACCTTGGACACGTAGCCCGTTCGGTGTCTCAGGATGAAATGAGAGTCTGCCAGAGCAAACTCCAGGCAAGTGACGCTGACAGAGAATGCTTGCAGGTCTCCAACCTTCTTGATGGAAGTGAGCATAATCAGGAGGGCTGTCTTCAAGGAGAGGGAGTCCCGAGAGGACCACAGAGAGATCTCATGAGGGAAACAGACATGGCCTAGGAGGGTTCAGCCTCCGGGCGCTTCTAAGGAACCTGATGATCAGGTCGTGCTTCCCTAATGACTTACCGTACACTGCGTCATGGTGAGCCGCTATGATGGCTACATAAACCTTCAAGGTGGAGTGGGACAGCCTCCCCTCCAGCCTCTCCTGCAGGAATGAGAGCACTGACCTGACTGCGCACCTCTTTGGGTCTTCAGATCGGGAAGAACACCAGTTTGCGAATAAGTGCCACTTTAGGGCATGAAGCTGCCTAATAGAGGGAGCTCTGGCTTGAGTGGTAGTCCATGTAGATCTTCCACATCCCGTCCAGACGTGGAGGTTCCAGAGGTCTGGGCCCGGATTCCAGAGTGTGCCCCGTCCCTGAGAAAGAAGGTCATTCCTCAGGGGAATTTGCAGGGCGATTTATATACACTACTGTCACTGTGATGTCTGAGAGGATCAACATGTGCCCTCCATGACTTTGTCAGCTTGTCATGGACCTAAGTAAGAAAGGAACGGGAGTGAGGTAAGGGACCGGACAGGGGCAGATGAGCATTCTGGAAAAACGGGTGGACCGCAGGGATTTCCCCTGGTGAAACCGCGGCCGTTAAATTCACAAAATTTCCTCCAGTGCCAGCCTCTCCTGCCCTATACCTGTGGGTAGAAGGCACGACCCAGGGAGGCGGCTACAGTGGCTTTCCCCCAGAAGAAGGAAAGCTGTGACTCGCAGTGAGAATATGAACCAACCACAAATGCAGCCTCGGTGTGATCTCTGCCCAGACACATGAGGCAGCGCCCGTGGCCATCAGAAGCGGAGAGGTAACGACCGCATCCAGGAATGACACAAACACAGAAGGGCATATTGAAAAAGACGCGTCTTTAAAAAGACGTTTAATGCCAATGTGTCTTACTCTTTCAGACAAGCGCCCAGGGGAGTAGTCTGCACTGGCGTGCAGAAGAAGTGAAAAGCAGCTGAAATGCGCCATATCACCAACAGCGTATGCTCTTTTAGATGTGGAACAGTAGTGGGTTTTCCTCAGCTCGCTGAAACACAACTGCTGAGCTCTGAAGAAAAAAATCTGTCTGAACAGATGCATGCTTCCCTCCTTTTATACCTGTATGTCCAGGGGAGGGGCATGCAAATTCTGTTCGCCAATTCTCATTGGCCTTTTCTCAAAGATAATAGGTAACCGAGGCTCTCAAGAGAGACCCCTAATGTCACTACATCGACACAACTTCGAGTGAGTGAGAGAAGGGGAATGTGCGTTATAGGCTACTGGCTGGTACATTTTCAGCTTTCATTCACCATTGATAGAGTATTATATTGGCAAAGAATTTTAGCACTGATATCCTTTCACTGTGTGTTGAGTATACAAATTTGGTTTGACTCATTCTGCGTAATGTGTGTAAAGACGAGATCCTCGCAATCCATTTGTCATTCAGTAATTTTGACAAATTTTAATATATTTCTGTTCTTAGCAGTAGTTTGTCAAATATTTTTAAAGAAAAATGTATTAAATTAAAATGCATAAACTAATTAATTACATAGTATGCCGATTAATTAATCGCATATGTAGATATTTGCCAAGAACGCCCTCAAATAACAATAATGAAATATATGATTAAATAATCATAAATAATATATATATATATTATCATAAATAATAATTTAGATAATTAAAATGCATTAAATTATTGTGGCAGATGAGTAAAGGATTGATAAAACAAAACAAAAGTTGGTTTCATAACACAATATAGTGTTTAATTCCAAATTAATGAACATAAGCCTATCATTGTCCTACTGCAATCATTTATTATAAAGGCTTTTCTAAGGACGCATCGATGTACACCTGCATCAGACAGATGCTTTTGTAGCATCTCAGTTTGGTTGTGTCACATCATAAACATACATTAGTTTGCTCTGTCAAGTTAAATGTAGTTTGGAACTTAGAAAAACATATTTTGAGATCCCTGCATTTGGATTTGCATCTAGCTGTGTTTGAACCAAGGAGCTCTATAGTATGGTGAGAATGTGTTCTCATCTTGTGCTGTCTGCTGTTGGTATGTTTGGTTTGTCCTGGAGTTTCACTTACTGCCCCCCAGAGAAAACAAATGGTACTTCAAGCTTGAATTGCTCCGATGTTAGGAATATCCCTTATTATGGTCCGGGGGCATGATTAATTGCATTTATTTTTGAACGCGTTATTTTTTCATAATAATTAATCGCACTGAATTTAAATGTTAAATTGACAGCCCTAGAAAAAAAACATTTAATTCTAATCACACATACCACGGAAGTGGTAAAGAAGCCATTTAACTCCACTCGGTAATATGCACTTATCTAAAACAGCTCTGTGAGAAGGTCGCTAAACTGACACTATTCTTAAAGAGACAGTACAGTAAAACTGTGCTCTACAAATAAATGTAAATACTTTTAAATAGCATTTAAACAATACAGTATATGCAACAAATTACTGTATATACATGTGTGTATATATATATGCAATTTCAAGACCCCATATTTATTGATTGAATACATGGATATGTAAATTTTTTCAAAAGCTAAAATGTCCCAAGTAAATCATAATCAAATCGAAATCTGAGCTTGTGAATCAGAATTAAATTGAATCGGGAAATCTGTATCATTACCCAGTGTTAATTATATTATTATTATTATTATAATACCTCTCTCTCTCTCTCTCTCTCTCTCTCTCTCTCTCTCTCTCTCTATCTCTTATCTCTCTTATCTCTCTCTCTCTCACATAACATCATAACCCCGTCCCCCTTGTTTCTACACTGCCACTCTTGGTGTGAGCCAGGCAGCACACACGAGTGGGAAAGATCTCTCTCATTCACTCATTCATTCACACACATGTGCACTGAACACTCAGAGGAGCATGGAGAACATCGGCACGCTGCCTCAGAAGCACAGTACGTACCTTTGAACACTCTCTTGGTTTTTCTTAGTGTCTTATTGCCTTGTTTCAGCGTATGCTGGCTCGTATTCTCCTGATGTCCCTTTACTTTTAATTAGTGCTGTATAGCTGGATCCCTTGTGCAGCTGTTGCTTCCGGCATTTGACTGTGTGTCTGACATCGTTGTATGAAGACTTACAGGTCTGTTAATGAAAATATGAGACAGTTGACCTGCGGTGAAGTTTAGAGTCTCTGTGCAGTAAATGAGCTTTCGCAGTGGTTGTCCTCTTCTACTGAAAGGCTTTTTAGCGTTGGTTTCTAGATTTATGAAATGTTGTCCCATCTGTGACAGCAAACAGATAAGAAATGTTTTGTCGAACACAAACTCTGTTGCTATAATCTCACCTGTGATTATGATTATGAATTAATAAAGAATAAAGGTAGTCATGCACTGTAAAAGATGCAGTTGTTACTTTAAGGAATAGTTCAGAGAAAATTCCATGAGACATGGGTTATGGTCCCGTTTAAACCAGAAAGTAATGGAGTTCAAATAAACAATGGTGACCGCGATTCTGAGGTTGTATTTTTGGTCTAAAAAGGGTGGGGTTAATAAAATATGCATTCCTGTTGACTGCATTACATCATTTACAACTAAAAATACAACTAAAGTCACTTTTGGTGCCACTCTGTGGACATTTCATCCAGAAACTCTTGCTCACATGTGCAATATCCAAGCAATATTCGAGACACGGGTTCCGAGTATATATCCAAGCCATATTAAAGAAATGTCTTTTAGGATCAGAACATTGGCAGGTCTTTGAGTCTAAGAGGTTACAGAGAATTTTGGTTACAGCCAAGGCATTCACACAAAACTACTTGTTCAAACAATGTTGTTATAAACATTTTTCAAATGTAATTAAAATGTAATTCTGCTGGGTGTAATGCCTGCTAACTGGCCTCCAGTGGCTGCGGTTTATGTTTTAATTAGATTTTTTTTATGAGAAACAGGGATGAATGAAATAATGTTTGCATTTCTGTCCTACTTAGTTGCACAACATTGAAGTGTTTCAGCTCGAGTTGTTTTTTTTTATGGGTACCTGCATTCAGTTATGATCACATTTGGGTAATTTTATGCTAGAACTGACATAATTAGAGCAAGAGAATTGCAATTTGTGCATGAACACAGCCTGACAACCCAATCCACTGTCCAAAGGGACAGTTTACCAAACAATTATGACACCAAAATCTAATTTCACAGTATGAGTATGTTATATCATAGTATATAGCACAATTTTGTTATTTTGGCTGGAAATTCTACCCCAAAAATGTTACTATATTACATAACCATGTAGTAATGCCAATTTAACATACTTTAGAAATTCATCTCATTATATTCATCTTGTTTACATTCTTAGTTGGAACTTGATGGATACAAACCTAAATGTAAGGTTATTTATAGCAAAATGTGTCTGCCGTGAGTACAACAGCTGCTTCACATTATGCGACACTTGAGGTAAAAACAAAAGACTCAACTCAGTAATTCATTAGCCATGTTTAACATCAGCTAAATTTGATAAAAATCGCTCTTATTATAATCGTTTGACAGATTTTGTACCATTTCATGGTATAAACCATCATACCGCCCAGCCCTATTCCAAACCCACATGACTTCCTTACATGGAACACAAAAGGATAAATTAAAGAGCTGCTCTTTTCCATACACAGTGGATAATAACTGTCAGGCAATGTGACTTTATTGAGACTTAAAGGAATATTCTCGATTCAATACATGTTAAGCTCAATCGACATGCAATTACTCACTTTTTAGGTGAAGTGAATGGAGCCAATTTTTTAACATTAAAATACTCACTTTTTCAAAAGTATATCACTTACTTACTATATTCTATAGCCAATTTGACATTTTGGTTGCCATGACGATGTAATGACAACAAACCCAAAAACTTAAAAATTACTATAATTGACTGTGATGATTTAATTATCTTTACAACTAAAAAAAAAAATTAAAAAAAATAAATATATATATATATATATATAAAAGTTTCAACAGAAGAATGAAATTAAGTGATTTCATAAAATTATAAGCTTCACATTCTTTTACTTTAAACTCTCCAAAAGGTTCCAATGTAAGTGCCTCACTGTAACATCAATTTTGCCTTTTTTTTCTCCCCAATTTGGAATGCCCAATTCCCAATGTCCTCTTGGTGGAGTAGTGAATCGCCTCAATGCCTCTGCGTCTGAGACCGTCAATCCGCGCATCTTATCACATGGCTTGTTGAGGGCAAGATGTAGCGCATGTGGAGGGCCACGCTATTCTCTGCGGCATCTACGCATCACTCACCACGCACCCCACCGAGAGCGAGAACCCCATTATAGTGACTACAAGGAGGTTACACCATGTGACTCTAACCTCCCTAGAGACCTGGCTGGAATCACTCAGCATGCCCTGGAGTCACGAGTACTCATAGTCAGATAGACGATAGTCAGCGTCTTTACTCACTGAGCTACCCAGGCCCCAAATTTGCTTTTGTTTTTAAAGAAAAAGAGGGACGAGTTGAAATACATTTGTGTGGTATTCATTATAATGGCACAAATGCTGTCGATTGAGCTTAACTTATATATTCCTTTAAGTGCTATATTTCAAGTCTTTTGAAGCCATAATTAAGTGTGCAAAACAATCACACAGGAAATTGGTGTTACTTCAAAAACATTTTCCATCCAAACTTGAACCCAATGTGCACCATTCTTGTCAAGTGCCATCATGTGGAGCAGCATAGTCACACGGAAAATCATCATGTAGCATAGAGGCCCATGAATTAAGAATATGCTAATATTATTTTTTTCTGCCGAATTAATCCCACATTAATTTATCCTAATTCAAAGAGCATGGGTGTTGACAGTCAGTTTTTCAAGCTGTAGTGCTTAATTGTTATTGCACTCACTAAGGTTTGCATTATTAATAATTCACAGCTGCACAGTTTTCTGCAATCCACCGTTCCCAAAATTGCTACAAGTCTAGTTTATAAAGTAAATTTCATAATCATTCTGAAGTTACAACAAGATGTAATAATGTATGGTTATGCGTAGAACAACAAAATTAAACCTTTAGATCTTTTTTAGTGGCAATTAATTTTTGTGGATGTGCTGCTTGCAAGACGAGTACTGTGTGAATCTTTGTTTCAGCACCACGTTGTGTGGACAGCTCCTCATAACTGACTGCTCACACACTAAGGCTTCATTTAAGCACTTTATATCTACATTTGCTGTCATTTAAAAATGACAAAAAGCCAAAACAACAAAAACTACAAAGAATTGCATACGTGTGAGCAGCAAAAACTGTCTGACTCTTATATTATGCTCATATGTGATACATATCTGATTTTTTGCAGTGTGACTTATGTGTGAACAGTTAGGTTGAAAATATTATTATTATTATATATTTTAAAGCAAATCCAACTCAACAGTTGTCGTAATTGTCTGCTTTATTTAGCCGTGAATCATAAATCATTTTGAATATATATATCTTTGAATATATATCTATATATTTTTTGTAAAACCATGTTCGTACACAGGAAAGTAAAAATATACACTTGTTTAATATTTTAGGTCTCAAATGTTGTGAGACTTGCTTTGAATATTGACAACAGAAAGTGACAGATTCTAAATCTCTGAGGACCAAAGTTCTTTTAATTAAGAAAATATAATATCATATTAAATAAACATGCCAGCATAGAGTGTTGTTGGTCAGTTTAGACACATTGCCTGTCAAACCTTTGAATACATGGGATATTCACCAAACACTCTTATATATGTGGGTCTTTAGAGACCCGGCACTTATATCTATCAGAAATGGATCTACAAAATGCCCCAATAGTGTACAATCTTAAATTCTTTTGCAAGACCATTAGAAAATAATAAAATAAAATTGATTTTGATATTTTTATTTTCATATATCAAAGAGATATATCATCAAATCAAGACTAATCTAGAACAGGATTCAGTACTTTCACGCTGAAATTTCATGAGATGCAACTGCCTTCCAAACACATATTGAGTTACAAATAAGATAATGACAATAGTCAAATCATACTGCTCATGTGTTAAACTTGCTATAGTTTTTTTCAGTGTTGTTTCTTCATCAAATAGCAATGTCCAATGTAAATCAAGTCAATAACTGAAACAGTGTACACACATATGGGATAGATGTAATTCACAATTTTTGCACAGAAAATGAATGTGATACAGTAGTCATTTGTATGAATATAGTACTCGTTACTCTTGTAATAAACAAAGAAATAGATAGATTGAGATATCCTGTGATAATAAACTTATATAGATATTAAACAATCATTAAAAAATATAGTTTATGTAAGTGCAAAAAAGCTATTACATATAGGGCCTCTAATCTTTACTTTTGGTACTTAAACCATTGTATATATAAATATATACAGGGTTGGGGAAATAACGAAATACATGTAACAGGATTACGTATTTAAAATACAAGATATAAGTAACTGTATTCCACTACAGTTACAATTAAATCATTGGGGTTTAGAATACAGTTAAATTAAAAAAGTATTTTGATTACTGAAGAGATTATTTTGCATTTTATTGTAATTTTTTCATTTAAAATTTAGTCCTTTCAAATGGAAAACATTTAAACATATAAATGATGCGATCCAAAGTGCATCTGAACAGCGGTGAAACACTTTCTTATGATGTGTACATTCATACCAGCAGACAGAGAATAAGTTTGGAGCAGAAGAAATATAAATAAATCTTGTGTAAATTGTCAGCTTTATGATAAGCTAAAATGTTACCAGACACCATCATATTTTTTATCAAGAAAATTCACGTTAGATCATAATTTCTTTTTCTAGTAAGATCTTTGATATTAGGACAACATTTTTATTCTTGATAATAATTTTTGTATTTTTTTCCTGTAAAAATATCAAAAAATCCTTAAAATAAGATCAATTTGATTTATCTTGTTCTAGAAACAACACTGATATTTAGGTTTTTCAGAGAATGTATTTTTAATCTTAATAATGTTTTAATGTGTATTTTGTCTTACTGTACTGGCAGTTTTTATTGTCAAAACAAGTGAAAAAATCTACCAATGCTGAGGAAGTAATCCAAAGTATTTAAAATACGTTACTGACCTTGAGTAATCTAATGGAATATATTAGAAATAACATTTTACAGCATGCATTTTGTAATCTGTAGTAGAATACATTTCAAAAGTAACCCTCCCAACCTCATATTTATATATATATATATATATATATATATATATATATAAACAATTTATTCAATTTTGGCATTTATTTGTAGCACTGTCGCCTCACAGCAAGAAGATCGTGGGTTCAAACCCTGGTTGCCCCGGCCTTTCTGTGTGGAGTTTGCATGTTCTCCCCGTGTCTGCGTGGGTTCTCTCCGGGTACTCCGGCTTCCTCCCACCATCCAAAAGACATGCAGGCTAGGTTAATTGGTGTCTCCAAAAAATTGCCCTAGGTGTGGATGTGGATGTGGAGGTGAGTGTGAGTGTATGTCTGTCTATGTGTGGCCCTGTGATGGACTGGCGACCTGTCCAGGGTGTCCCCCGCCTTTCGCCCAATGTTAGCTGGGATAGGCTCCAGCCCCCCGCGACCCTGTACACAGGATAAGCGGTTGACGATGGATGGATGGATGGCATTTATTTGTGTGTTACACTATTTATAAGAGATAGATTGAGAAATACTAAAGAGGTGTGGGCACAACTCCAAAAAATGGATGAGGTACAGGGGGTCAAATGAGGTCCTGGTCAATAAAGACACAAGGTATTGTCTGATGTGGACCATATTTTATCCCAAGAATGCATATGCAACTTTACCCCCCAAAAATGCAAATGTGGGTTTAAGAAGAACCAGGTGAGGTATTGGTGCTATTTCTTTAAAAAAAAAAAAAAAGTAGGAAAATTAAATGTAATGATAATTGTACTGTATTATTAATTTATATTTTTTTAAATGGTTAATATATATTTCATTATTTGTGTGAGTTTCACACACATTGAAGATGAAGTAGTACTTTTGGGTGACAGTGGAACAAAGGATATATGGAATGTCTCAACAACCCTACCAACACAAACACATAAACATATGTACAGTATACTAGGAAAATATACTTTTTATTTGTATTTTTCATAATTTTAAACATTTTGTACTCTATATTGCTATATATCATGACACTATATTTCTATATTACTCCATGTGGCTATATATGTTATTGGCAGTGGTGAAACATAATGAATAAAGAAAAGTTGCAGGTTCAAACCCATTTAAATATGGTCCAGGGTCTATAACTATTGTGACCTTTTTGTGAACTAGACATCTAACCTCATGTTGCATAAGGACTGTCCCTGTAGTGGGTATAGTGACATGAACTTGGGATAAAAGCACTGGCTGTAAAACAAATTTCTATAGTTACATATGAGACATACAGTGGCATGAAAAAATGTGCAGACGTGCAGAAGGAATTTTCCATTTCTACCATTTTTCCTTACAGAAATGTTTCAGCTCAGCCATATTCTTAGGTGTGATCAGCTCTCTTTAGGTCATTCCACAGCATCTCTATTGGGTTACAGTCTGGGCTCTGACTGGGCCACGCCAAAAGGTGGATTTTCTTTTTTTGAAACCAATCTGTAGAGGATTTACTTTGATGTTTAGGGTCATTGTCCAGCTGCATCACCCAACTTCTACTGAGCTTCAGATGGTGGACAGCCACCCTGACATTATCCAGTAGGATTTCTTTATAAACTTGGTCATTTGTTTATCCCTCGATGATAGCATCAGTAGTGCTGCAAGTTTTTCCCAAATAATTCAGTCTTAGTTTCTTCAGTCCGCAAAACATTTTACCAGTAGTGTTGTGGAGTATCAAGGTGGCCTTTGGCAAACTTCAGGCACGTAGCAATGTTTTTGTTGGAAAGCAGCAGCTTCCTTTGTGGTGTCCTGCCATGGACACCATGCCAACAGATGCAATTCCAATGATTCCTTCAAGTCTTTAGCTGTCACTCTAGGGTTATGTTTGACCTCACTGAACATTTTGCAGTGTGTCCTTTGTATAATCTTGGCTAGACGGCCACTTCTAGGGAGAGTAGCCACAGTACTGAATCGTCTCCATTCATAGACAGTTTGTCTAACTGTGGACAGATGAATATCTAAACTCTTTGAGATTACTTTGTAACCCTTTCCAGCTTTATGGCATGGTTCACGTCAGCAGATGCTTCTTGTGAATTGCAAACTCTTTTTGAGTGCTGACTTTGACTTGCTTTACAAACCTCTAATCTCATTTCATTATTTGGATGCAAGGTTTGCCAGCTCCTGACTCTAATGAGCTTTTGTTGACATCATTAACCTAGGGGTTCATAACCTACACTGTGAATGCTTGAATTATATATTCAATGTGTACAAGAAAAATACAATAATTTGTGTGTTATGAGTTAAAAAAGATTGTGTTTGTTGATTATTGTAACTTAAATGAAGATCAAACCAGATTTAAAGACAAGACAAATGTATACATTAATGCAGGTAAATCCAAAGGATACTCACATACTTTTTCTTGCCACAGTACATATGAACTTGAACATGTTATTTTATCATATATTGTATTTAATTACATAACAAATGGAAACTGAAAACAATCAATGGATTACTAGATTAATACCTGTGTTAAACATATCCTGTACACAGTAAATGGGTCATATACAGGAGGGTCCACATACTGTATGCTATCTCTGATAATTATCAACCTGAAACGGTATGGTAACAATTGCAGGTTAAGTTTTACAGTCTAAGAGTAACTTCTGCTTCAAAAAAGGAATTGTGAACACCTTGGCTTTTGTTTATTCTAAAACTCTCTATTACATAGTAAATGCCACTTGTGTGTTATGTGGGCTTTCTTGCCAGAGGCTTTCACAGGTTTTTGTTTGCACATTGCATGCAAGATTGATTGATGTAAAAACCTGAATTGTCTTGCCTGTGTACCGTCTGTCAAACGCAGAACTTTTGATCTGATGATGTTTTGGAGTATATCTGTGAATATTTCATTCTATTGTGTTCTGTTTGGCTTCCGGCGTTTACAATGAAAGCTCTATATATGCAGCCTGTATCTTAATCAGTGTTGGGTAAGTTAATCTAAAAAAGTAATTAATTATTTACTACTAATGGAATCTTCTACAGTATAAGGTTACTGTACTAAATACTCTGTCTGAAAAGTAATTGCGTAACTTAATACTTATTACTTTCTAAAACCCTTGTCAAACTCCACCAGATGAAAAATACAAGGATAGACATGAAATTTTTCTTTTAATTCTTTCAAATTAATCATATAAAATGAAATAATACATTCATGAACTGGCCAAAGAATTTAGGGGGTTGCATTAAATTAGAAAACATAAATTGTAACATAACGCGGCGGCTCATTTTAGCTTATCAGCGGCCCCAAAGCGCATTGGCCCACCGGGAAAATGCCCGGTATGCCAGATTACCAGTCCAGCCCTGAAAGTAAACTGTAATTAAATTACTGAAACATTAAGAGTAATCCTTTACTTTGCTTTTTTCAATGAAAAATGTATTTACACCCAACACTGATCCTAATAAATGTCATCTGGGGGTAAAAATCCCCATCCGGCAATACAATGCCACAAAATGATTGGGACACTTTTGGACACTAAATAACTTAAAAAAATAAAAAATGTAGGAATTTCATTGCGTAAATTATCAAAGCAAGTTGAGTATGCAGACAATTGACGCTAGAGCTCTTTATGTGAACTAACTTCATGTTTCTGAGCCATATTTACAATGACTTTTTTTGCAATATTTAGTGGATGTATGAAGCCATGCCTCCTCAAGTTTACACAAGTGTCCTAACAGAGTAACCACAGGGGTAGTTCATCACATTAACTATGGATATGTTACATTAACATCTCACAACAAGAAAGTTTCAGAATACTTTTTGTCATAATTTTGAATAGGATATCTATTGTTTCATTATTGAAAACCTAAGAACCATCTTTATATCATGCAAAAACATGAATTGTCTAAATAGTTATTTTGGGGCTGCTGTATGTCTGTTCTCACTTTTCTATTATAAACTACTATTTATAAATTAATTTGCCTCATTCTGGTGTATTTTCTGTATACATTTGGAATTTTTGCTTCTAACGTTTAAATGAGCATGTTAGCATACAGCTGTGTTTAATTGCTTGAGTCTTGCACAAGTGCACCTGCACGGCATTACCATTCAAAAGATACACATTATCATTTAATAGCACACCTCTAGGTTGCAACATATTATATGCGCATGCAACCTATATCTCTGTTTATGCATTCATCTCCACGTATTTGATTAGAAAAGCTGCTTGAAATTGAGTTCAGCCATATCCGTTGGTGTAACGTTTCTAAAAAGAAGTTCAAAAGTGCTATCACATTGGGCAAAATGATTTATTTATTTATAAAAAGATTTAAAGCAATTATAATCATAAAACTTCCACAAGAATGGGTCGTTCTGTCATCGTTTCAATTAAAGTCTATTTAAAACAGTATTTTGCACGCTAAGAAAGGGAAGTAAATGAAGTGTGCTGTCAAACAGTCTTTTGCTCTTCAAACACACATAGCAAAGATGTTTCCTGAGCTCACGCAGGCATAAAGCTACAGGGGAATCTGGGAATTTACCTTCAGCTAACTACAACAGTGATGAGTGTGTATGTTATGTCTGACAATAGCTCTGATTTGATGTGCATGTATGTGCGTAAAAGAGAAAGCCAGATAGACATAATTATTTATCTCTCTCATAAACAGGAGACAACATGACTTGTGAATCTAAACGCAGGTGCTGGCTGATTAATCGAGATGTTTTCGCAGCTTGAGGGCATTTCCTGTGCTGGAATGATAAGATGTTTCATTCACTGGCTGAAATTGATTGTAGTTGGTTTTGACCTCAAGTGTCTAACAATGAATTAAAGACATGTTTTGAATTGAAACATCAAGCAAACATTTGAAAATTTGTTGAATTTTGCTGAACGAACAAAGTCGAAACTCTCTTATCTGCCTGTAATACTAGTCTGTGGTCCACAGATTGCAGTTTATATTGGCCAAGAACCACCCACTTAGACAGGAAGAGACCGTGTGACCAACATAAAGTGACCAATCACAGGTTGTATTGTTTTATGTGCTGTTCAGGGGTGGGGTTATCTAAAATCGATTACACCACAATAATAAACCGACATGAGTAAATGTAATTTTTATGAACATTAAAAAAAAAATCCCATTCCAGACAATTACTGGGCTTTTTGATTTTTTACTTTTTTTCTTGTCATGAATTTTTTTTTTTTTTTTTAAATCAAACACATTTTTACTGTTTTCATTGATTTGCTGAATAATATAAAGATACCCTCTTCATTGAAAAAAAATATTTTATATATATATATAATAATCTGAATATAATCTGTACTTTTTTAATTGTCCAACATTGTTCTATTATTTTCTGTATACTTTCTGTTACATACATTAAAAAAATAAATACAAAGAAGCATCTTTTACATTTGTGTTTGTAATATAGTAATAAAATCATCCTGTTTTGACACAATTATTATTTTTCTTTTATTTAAATGTAGTGCAACAAATACTACCATGATGTATATATTTACAATTCTACTTTACAACTGTACAATTTATATAATATATCGCATTTTTCCTTCTCACTAAAGTAATTAGATCAATATTTTTATTAAGTAATGAGAATTTTGGCGTTGAATAAAATTTGAATATTTCACAATAATGAAAATACAATTTGGGAAATGATTTTTTCAGCCTGAACGGTGATAATAGATTTCAAAGTTACTTTTTTTTTTTTATGTGACATTTATGTAATCTCATACAGAATGCCAGTATTGGGTAGTAATAGACTACATGTAATCTGAGTTATTAATCAGATTACAGTAATAAATGCTTGTAAACGCTTGTAATTCATACCGGATTATGATTACTATTTGGATTATATGATTACATATGGATTACATTATCTATCACTCCTGACTTCAAAAGCAAATAGCTGTTTGAGTTCATTTACAAATTTTTCATGAAATGAGTGAAAATTAGTACTTAAAGTGACAGTTCACCAAAAAATGAAAATTCTCTCATCATTTACTCACCTTCATGCCATCCCAGGCATGTATGACTTTCTTTCTTCTGCAGAACACATAGATATTTTCAAGAATATTTCAGCTCTGTAGATCGATACAATGCAAGTGAATGGTGACCAGACCTTTCAAGCTCCAAAAATCACATAAAGGAAACATAAAATAAATTAATACTACTCCAGTGGTTAAATCCATGTTTTTAAAAGCGATTTGATGAGTGTGGGTGAGAATCAGAGCAACATTAAAGTCCTTTTTTCCTGTAAATCTCATTCTGAAATTGACAGTAGAGATTTATTGTAAAAAAGGATTGAAATATTGATCCGTTTCTCACCCAAAGTGATTGCATTGCTTCAGAAGACATACGGTGTATTTAACCACTGGAGTAGTATCGATTACTTTTATGCTGCCTTTGTTATTTTTGGAGCTTGAAAGGTCTGATCACCATTCACTTGCATTGTATGGACCTACAGAGCTGAAATATTCTTCTAAAAATCTTTGTTTGTGTTCAGCAGAAGAAAGAAAGTCATCCATATCTGGGATGGTACTAGGGTAAGTAAATGATGAGAGAATTATAACTATTCCTTTAATAGATTTAAAGTGAGATTTTCATCAAAATAATCAATAGTAATCAAAAAGCAATCAGATTAGAAAACAACAACAAAAAAAGTTGAATCTTAGTTCATGTCCATTTAAATATGTATTTGCTAAGTAGCTGTGTGATAAGAAGGATAATTTACAGTCTTCTGTATTTAATTGAAATCTGTTTGCTTTTGGTTTTCTTCATCATAAATGTGAAATGAATTCATAAAGCTGTACAACCAATAGTGTATTCAATTAAAGCCAGCTCAGATGAGTCAACACATTTGTTACCCATAAACTATTTATGTAAGTAATAAAGTGCATCTTCATGGCTTTTGGCCTTTCTGTCAGGGCTGGTTTGCACTGATATTAACCCACACTCATGTACAGAAAGGTCAAGGCCTGTGCTGCTACAGAAAGGTCAGTGAGCTCTTTGAAGGTTAAAGCTTTGAGTTAACATCAACAAGAACTCTTTTACATGCGCGGAGTTGCCACAGGACTCTGAAAATGGTCATCGGTGGCAGGAAATGGGAACATCGACTTTTTGGTTAGATCAAATACCCAAAGTAGATATGGCAACTCAAGTTAAAAAAGTCACTCGCCTCAATCCGTGTAGCAGAGAACAAATCTCAGTTGACCTCACTTTCGAGACTTTGACTTGCTGAGCGCCTTACCGCAGAGACTCGCACAACATTTACTGTGGCATTCACTCACAACTCACCATACGCCCCAACGAGAGAGGACCACCATATAGTGACCAAGAGGAAGACAAACCACCTGACTCTACCCTTTCTAGCAAACCTAACTGGAGTCACTCAGCACACCCTGGGTTCAAACTCACGACTCCAAGGGTGGTAGTCAGCATCTTTGCTCACCTTTGCTACCCCAGCCCCCTACTCAACCTATAGTTGTATGAATGTGCTAAGATGTGCTAAGATTCTTTCAGCTGGCATCCTCACAGGTCGAAAGTTGAATTTTTCACACATTACCCTTGCATGATCCAGAGAGACTGAAGCTTTGGCTCTTTTCACCTGCGCTTCGGGCAGTAGCTTATCCATACCAACAAATTTGCCTTTAGTGTTGATGTCCCTTCAAACTCTCAAAGTTCTTCAGCTAGCCGTCATATTTCAAAATATTTACCAAAGATTGGATCAGTTGAACTGCCTGAGGTCTTTTAAAGGTATACTCACAAGGTAGTCCTCTAGGCACCACACAATGTTTGTGATTTATGTGTTTCTCATTCTCATTCCTTGAATCTGTAACAACCAACAAGTTTCTTCTGTAGCCTAAGAGCTATATACAGGTGCAATGACTGATCTGGGATTTTAAACCATGCCAATACCGATGCTGATATCTAGATATCTACAGTGTTGGGTAATTCACTCGAAAAACTTAATCCACTACAAATAATTTATCACTTAACAAAAATTTTAATTAGATTACATTTTTAGTAAAAGTAATCACATTACTAATAAATGTACTTTTAAGTTCCTTTCTAAAACAATTTTCAGAGGAACGTTTGTTTTTCCGCTTAACAAATTCAAAATAATGTCTGTATTTCCTCCTTGTTCAATGTCACATGCAAGTATTCTTTCAGCACCATACTTTTCTCCCTTACATATGAACAATTCATTTTTTAAAGGTGCACTCAGTAAGATTTTAGCTGGTACTTTCTCGTCCCATCGTCCCCAGTAGTACTTGTGGTTTTGGACTCTATACTGACACTGTCATCCTGGATACTGGAAGTTTGCTTACTAACTGCTGCGGCTTAACGGTGAATGCTTGTTTATCATCTATTTTGCTACTTATAATCTGTTTTTATCCATCTCACAATATACACATCCCTACAATGGACATGGTTGCAGTCAATCCAAATGAATTTGTGTATGTCATTTTGCTCTGGACTGTGACCTGGCAGCTGCGTCTCGCAAGCTCTCAGTGCCGGCTGAACACCAGCTTGTGCTCGCTCTTGCCGTTTGAGGTCACACCCTTTAACCGTAATCCGTGAGAGCTACAGATAGTAGCAGTATGTATCATGACTCCAGCAGAGACCTATGGTTTGGACATTTTATATTTCCACTTGCACTTGTTCTGTTTGGGCTGTCTGTTGACTTGGACTATGTTATTGTCTGTACAGTATGTATATTGTGTTTATTGTTATATTGTTTGGTTTGCTTGTTTTGTTTACATGTAATTTTATGTTTGATCATTGGCTAAAAGCGCTATGTAAGGTAAATGTTATTATTATTGTCACATTATTAGTGTTAGTACCTCAGACAATTGCATGACATAGTGTCACGTGCTGTCAACATGGCAGCGCCCATGGGGGGGCAACCCGCTCCATGTAAAATGAAACAGCTTTATTTGGTTTCAGCAAGGACTGGAGTCTTCATCTAATGTGACATATTTTTAAAACATGCTATACATGTCTTTATGTGTAAAACAGATTATTATTATATTTTAATTAGCAATGGAACCCAAGTAATGTACTTAAAAGTAATTAAAGGTATAGTTCCCCCAAAATTTCTAATTCTCTCAGAATTTACTCACAATTATGCCATCCCAGATGTGAATTACTTTCTTTTTTCAGCAGAACACAAATAAAGATTTTTAGAAGAATATCTCAGCTCTGTATGTCATTACAATGCAAGAGAATGGGTGCCAACATTTTGAAGCTCCAAAAATCACAAAGGTCCGCATAAAAGTAATTAATATGACTCCAGTGGTAAAATGCATGTCTTCAGTATTTACTTCAGACTTCAGATCTGATACGTCCACTTTCACATTCTTCTTGCAAACGCCCCCTACTGGGCATGGAGAAGAATTTATTGCAAAAATGGACTTAAATATTGATCTGTTTCTCACCCATACTTATCATATCCCTTCTGAAGATATGGATTTAGCCACTGGAGTCTTATGGATTACTTTTATGTTGACTTTATGTGCTTTTTGAAGGGTAGGCATTTTGACACCCATTCACTTGCATGTATTGTCCTACAGAGCTGAGATATTCTTCTAAAAATCTTAATTTCTGTTCTGCAGAAGTAAGTAATATACATCTGGGATGGCATGAGGAAAAGTAAATCATGAGAGAATTTTAACTTTGAATGAAAATCAGTAACTGTAATCTGATCACTTGAATGTAAAATGTAATTCAATACACTAATTCTGACTACAAAAGTAATTAGATTACAGTTACTAATTGCTTTGTACACAGTACAGATACGTGCATTTGAAAATTTAATGGTAGCAAATGGGACATTAACAAAATGGTTGAAATTAAATGAACACTTATTTTAGACAACGTTAATTAGAAAAAATTTGAAAAGTTGCATCAGTTTAGCACACACTGCGTATTATTCACTAACCACACACAATTAACTCTGAAATAGCACTTCACCTTATTTATATTAAATCATTGTAATTCATTTAAGAGCAAACATGCCTTCTTTCTATGTAAAGTATGCTTTTTAAAGATGATCATAAAATAGTGAAGAAAAGTGTTATTACCAGGCAAATAAAAGACACCAAAGTAAACACCCATCTTTAAAATTGAGGTCCAAGTTATGCCATAAATATATACAGAAAAACTGCACAACTCAAAATCCATGCCATTTATTTTACCGACGTTTGGCTCACCAGCATTTTTCAAGGTACATTTTCACCACAGTGGATGATTTTAGTGAAATTGTGGTGAAAATGTACCTTGAAAATGGCTGGTAAACTGAAACATTGGTTAATAAATTAGCTTGCATTTTTTTCTGTATAACCAGGCATACATCTAAATGTGCTCTGTAGTCAAGTGCACTTACAGCCGTATTTATGAGCTGTAGAGTGATGCTGTAGAGGAAGTAATGCTGTAGTTCTTTAGTGAATTGGGTGCTAAAACAATGCAGACAGCATGTGCAAATAAACAACACTATCAGCGGCAAATGCAGATAATATAAAAAATATAGACAACACAGTCATTCTATTTCATTCTCGAAGCATTTGGCCATTTTCCAAATCAATATGCTATATATCAATAGTGCAACGTCTAGATCCTCACCAAACGTTTGATATTTTCTTAATCTCATTGAGTCTGGATGTTGACCTATTGAAAAGGCAGAAATGGAGGAGTTGACCTTAACTGTGCTCAAATTTCACAAACACCTGTGTGTTTTGGTGTCCACCGCTTCAAATAGTCAACAGAAAAGGATGAAAAGGATTCAATTTGACACCCTGACTGTCACTAATCATAAATCTCTGAAATATATTCTGCTGCTCAAAGGAATTCTTTGGACTCTGGGCTGAGATTCTCACCAAGAGAATTGCATTAGCTGGTCTCCAGATGAATAGGCTAATGTTTGTTGGAGGTTTCTTTGTTCAAACACATCCTCAATGCAGCAGTGCTATATTTGAGGCTGATATTTCTGTCAGTGAAACTGAAAGCTCTCTTTCTGTGTAATTTATTAAGCCTCTGAGTGCTTTGTGGAGAGGAGAGAAAGCACAAAACGGCACCTCTGAAGATGCCATATCTGCCTCCAATCCTGCACTGAAATGGATTTGCAGTTTTGACTCCCATTGGCAAAGCTAATGAATCCTTAAATAAGGTGGATAATATGTTCCGCTTGCCAGAATGATGGAATTTCAGCAGAAATATTGCTTGCTCAATTATTCTTGTCACCTGGAGCCAGTGTTTTGTATTTTTCTTGTTAACGCATAGGTCATCTGCAATTGATATTGCACATTGATGTCTTCTAACTGGTATGATTTTCAATGGTGTTTACTAGCACAAGCATTATGTTTACTGTTACTCAGGGATTTGAAAACCCCTAAACCTAAGTATTATAAATATGTCACGTAACTTGCTCTGCACCATTTGTGTCACTGTTTTCACCAAGTAGATGATAAAACAATTGAACAAACCTCATAGGACTACATTGAAGAAGGGACCCAAGCCAAACGGTTGAATCTATTCCTATTCAGGGAGTCACAATCTGATACAAAACAGGTAACAAATATTTCATCTTTAACTACACATTGTCATATGAAACCAAGCAAGAGCTGCTTTTCATGTTTTTGTTTGTTTTTCTTCAGTATCTAAGTAACATAGATATGAGATGCCAGTGTTGTAGTACTTGGACCATACTCGGTCTCGACCTTGAGATCATATTTTTATGGTCTCAGTCTTCTCATGGATTCTGTACCATTTGGACTCAGTCTTGACTTGAACTCAAAAAAGTGTGGACTCTGACTTTACCCTGAAACCCGTCGAGTCCCTTCAAAAAATATACTTTCATATATAAAATAAGTGAGTGCTTTCACTTATCTGACAAACATTTCTCTGACTGACAATATCAGCGATTTTGAAGTGCGTCCTGTATTTCTGTCAGCTGTGTAGAATCCAAACTAGCGATGCCCAATTCACAATTTTATTTATTTATTTTTGTGAGTTCTTTTCAGTGAATTGGCCCAGGGCTCAAGATGCTTTAACAAGAAATAAAAAGGCAGTGTGCTCTACAAACTCCCCCCTCTCCATTTTTCCTATGTTTGTTTCTCATGTCTCAGAAGAGCACTTTGAAATTCGGAAAGCAGTGGTGTGTATTTTGGGGATCGCTGATAAATAAGTTACAGATCCTGAGGAACTTCAGGGGCTCCATAAATGATTCACACTCAACATTACATGCTGAATTCTCACTGGTGTGGATGTTGACATTGTTTGTACACGTGTTCAGCTCGAGTCAATCAACACACACACCCAACATCAGTAAGCGTATTATCAAGAGCAGCCTGCTTTGGTTTGAACTGTCACTCTTAGAACGTAACTACATATCTTTCTTTCCCATTAAGAATATTCCAAATCTTGTATTTCCAAACAATAGCTTTGTGTTAAATTTGATATGTTATTCACAGTGAGCTGTGAACTTGAGAACTGTGGAAACCAAACCAATTCATTGAACCAACCAATTCATTGAAAATATCTGAATCAAAAGTATGATTCATTGACGAATCAGACATGAATGCGACACGATCACACAAGGAAAATTAGAGTGGATGCAAAGATTTTCTGTGAATAACAACATACATTTTGGTCAGATTCTTTCATAAAGATATCATATGACTTCAGGAGACTTGGAATATAGCACGGCAGTCATTTATGATACTTTAATGGTGCTTTTGTGTCCTTTTGAAGCTTGAACGCTTCAGTCCCCATTCATTATAATTGCCTGGGAATGAGTGACTAGCACTTCTTCACATGTTCTCATTTTGTGTTCCACTTAAGAAAGAAAGTCATACAGGTTTGGTAATGAGGAATGAAAAATGACAGAATTATCATTTTTGGGTAACTATTCATTTAACTTTAAGTGTTGGTCTGTTCAATTAAATGCATATAAGTTTGCCAGAGCCACAATCTCACAGTCACATCAAACCAATATTCATAGAGGTCAAACTGGGGCAGGGCTCTGTTGGCACATTATTAGCTGTGCACGAAATATAATATTAAAGCCGCACAACCTCACAGAAAGGATAGATGACTATATATAGATAGATGAGGGATTTTAACATATCATTCCCTCCAGTGTTAACACAAGGATCCTGTCCAAATCCACCACTGACTCCTACATAAAGATTATTGTGATTAAAAGTCTGGCATTAGCATATGGCAATATTATATGAATACTCATGCATATTAATTAATATTATTATGATATTTTATGAATATAAATTCTGCAGTTCTGGAGAATATATATATATATCCATCCATCCATCTATACATCTATCTATCTATCCTCCAACCATCCATCCATCCATAGATTCATCACCAATCCATTCATCCACCCACCCATTATCCAACCATCCATCCATTCATCCACACCTCTATCCATTTATCCCTCCATCCATCCAACCATCCATTCATCCATGCATTAGCATTCCATCTATCCATCCATCCACACCTCCATCCATCTATCCTTCCATCCATCCTCCAACCAGCCAACCATCCATCCATCCAACATTGAATCCATCCATCCATCATCTCTCATCCAAAGATCCTCCAAACAGCCATCAATCCATCAATACATTATTCCATCCAACCATCAACCAGCCATCATCCAACCATCCATCCATATATCAGCCATCCATCCAACCATTCTTCAACCAGCCAGCCATCCATCATCCAACCATCCTCCAACCATGAGTACATCTATTCATTAATTCATCCATCCTCCAACCATCTATCCATCGCTCCACCCAACCTTCCATCCATCCTCCATCCATCCTCCAATTATACATTCATCCACTCATCCATCCATACATCATCCAACCATCAATTCATCCAACCATCCATCCATCACCCAATCATCCTCCAATTATTTTGACTGTTACAGTAGGCTACCTCAGTTCACTTGGCTGTAAAGCTATGCATGCAATATCATGTGATGAAAAAATATTTTGTCACGTTACACTGCTACTTGTTGGAGAAAATAGCTGGTTACTGGATAAGCAACTCTGCTTTGAAAACATCTGGGCTATTGCCATGCTACAGACATGTGTGTAAAATGGCATGTGTGTTACAAGTGTGTAATTCTTCTGTGTTAAAATACTTCCTCCTTTCCCAGCTTACAGTAAAATACAGTGTTCTGGAAACCTATTTGAAAACAATCATTACAATTGATGTTGCTATTGATGCAGAAATTAAACTTCAGCTTTAAAATGGTTGTCTTGCTTCTTTTAGTTAGTAACGATACAACACTTTACTCTTTCAGAGTCTGTACGGTAAGTGGTTGGAGAGCAGAAAATTGTAGACAAGAAAAAGGAGAAAAAGAAGAGGAATTTCAATGCACTGTAATGACATGTACACACACACACTCACACACAGTCATTGATTCCACATTCACTCATTCTGTCTTCAGTCAGGTCTTTAGTTCTGTGGGTGATGAGTAACAGACGCTAGAGTTTCTGTTAATTGCTTTCATTCAGAATAGCTATATAGATGAAAAATCTCTGACAGAAATATCTTCTCTATAAAAACCCTGTTCTCCCACCACAGCACTAATGAGACCTCCACCACTTACACTGGTCATTTGTGTAGCGGTTTTGGCATAATGCAATGGTAATGTGTTGCTGAATGTCAAGTGTTTGCGCTTGTCTAACAAATGTTTAGGGGCTGCTGAATTCTTGTGTTTATATTGTGGACTGACTGCCGCATCCCTTAATAAACCGTACCCTATCTTTTTAACTTTTAGTGCCGTTTGAGACATGTAGCAGCAAGTAAAGCAGATTTCCACAAGCAGAACTTTATATTCTGCTTCATTTTCTTAGTTATGTCTATGAAATAAAAGAAAGAACCTGCCCATGTTCTCATTATCTGCTTAAGGTTATTAAATATCAGACGAACAGACTCTCTCAGCAGTCAAGGGTCTAAAGGGATATTTTACACTCCATTAGTGTCATTAAATGGTGGAGTATGTCCTACCTGACAGCTCATCACCTCGAATTAAAGTGGCTGTTGAGAAACTAATTTGTGAGATCTCAGTTAATGTGTGGAGCTGCATGTTCTCATTCTGAGACATTCATCCCGGCTCAGATAATGCTGCTCATCACAAACACCTCCATACAGTTTTTAATGGTGTGTGTGGTGTACCGTCTCCATCTGTCTTCTAAACAATCTTTCCTCAAAATAAGGCTCAAAATTGCAGTGAGCATGTTATTTTCTCTATTGGACCCTCTCTCTAGAGGAGAGATCAGAGGTGACCCAAGGCTACAAGACTCCAAAGAAACAGGCCAACAACAACAACAGAGCTGTAGTGGAGATTTAATAGATGCCAAAAAAAAGCTTTGGAAGATATTGCGATACTATTTATTGGGATATTATGTGGTTCCTAACACATGCGGCAGTTCCTAGGGGAAACGTCAACTGTGTGTCGTTAAAAGAGATTTATATGTTCTCCTAAACAGATAAACTGGTTAATAGTCCATTTAATTTTTTATTAAAAAAACCTGACCTCCCTACCCTAAAGCTTAAACCTAAACTTAACCGATAGTGTCAGAAAGCAAATGTGGGATGAAAAACTTGATTACTGAAACTTCTATGACACTTTCGGCTCACACGTTGACTCGTATCCAGGCACTTTATATTACAACGGCTCTATTAGTTGAACAAACTTGATTATGTAGTTGGTTATGTAATGCAAATGTTAAAATGTATCGCATTACTAGTCATGCAATATTAGTATATATTATAAGTGTTTAGATGTCAGAAGATATCTTTGTGTGAGGAACAGGTTGTAAATTACGAGTTTATAAACTGCCATATCTGCCATTTTACTCATGATTTGTGTAAAAGTGAATAAAAGTAATTGCTTTGTGTAGCGCCTCTTGTATTAATTTCACCAAGAAACTGCAGCAATAGGTTCAACAAACTACATAAGAAGCATTGTGAAAAAAATAAAGGTATCAAAATGCAATTCTACCAGACCAGGATGTTTTTCAGACTCGTCATTAAAATGCTGTCTAGGTAGGCAGCTCGCTATGTTTTGGAACAAAGCTAATGTAGTTCAGTGCAGTTTCACACAGTTTGCCTTCAACCTGTCATCTGTAAACTGGAATTCTTGAGCATTATTGTGCATTTCAGATGAATGCAGGTAATTAAAGTGAAAATGTAGTCCCAAACCTTCCTAGAAATCTCATTTACAGTATATGTCAGCTTTGTTGGGATGCCACATCTGCCTACAGTGTATACAATCTTATTGAGCTATAAGTAATGAGCTTTAAACAGTTGCACAGTGCTAGCAAAGTAACACAGATGCTGTATATACCCCGCATGGGTAGCTTTTACGCTTTTTTTGAATGTGATATGCTAAGTGAATGACCTCATTTAACTCTGTGGACCAAGTCAAGTCAAGTCAAGTGGTTTTTATTGTCGTTTCAACCATATACAGTTAGTACAGTATACAGCAAAATGAGACAACGTTCCTCCAGGACCATGGTGCTACATAAAAACAACAAAGGACCAACACAGGACCACATGAGACAACACAACGAAATAAAATACCTATATAAAAAAACCTACATATACCTATATAAAGTGCACGTGCAAACATGTGCAAAAAGTACAGGACAGTACAACAAATTACTGACAATGAACAGGACAATAGACAGTGCAGCGCCGACCAGTACTCAGTAGTGCAAAAAGATGACAGTTTCTAAAAATGTAAACATAACATACTATGACGTTAAAGGAACATACGACCAGACGTTAAAGGAACAGTTCACCCAAAAATATAAACGCTTTCATTTTTTACTCTTCCTCATGTTGTTCCTAACCTATATGACTCCATGTTTAACCTGTGGAACACAAAAGCAGACATTTTTGCAGAATTTTGTATAATTTTCATACAATGAAATCATATAGCGAACATGGGGTGTCAATAAAAAGCAATCCATACAACTCGTGCACTATATTCCAAGTCTTTGGAAGCCACATGACAGCTTTGTGTAAGAAACAGATTGAAATGTAACTCATTATTCACTTTCATTAAGAAGTCATCAGTAAATATTCTGCTTAAAAGTAAAAAATGTACATTGAAATACAGTATTTACATGTCTAACTAATTGAATGTTCATAAATGGTCCAATGTAATAAAGTTTATAATAAAGTTATCATTGAATATAGGTTACCAGATCTAAATATAGCAAACCATTAATGCCCTTCTATCATATAACACTCATATAAAGCCCAAAATAAATGACTGCTTAAGTTACTATACAGCATATCAAAGATTCTGTCATGATCATGTGGCTTCTAGAGAACATTGTTTGACAAAAATCATAACATCAATGTCTTATTTTAATTCAAAGGAAAATTCCAGGTTCAATCAAAGTTAAATTAAATTGATAGTATTTGTGGCATAATGTTGATTACCATAAAAAATGTATTTGGACTTTAAAAAAGGCAAAAATCTGGGTTCCAGTAAGAAATTTACAATGGAAGTGAATGGTGCCAATTTGTAAATGTTCAAATACTGACTGTTACAAAAGAATAGACACAAGACAAAAACAGTATGTGTGTTAACATGATTTTTAGAGTGATAAAATCACTTTCTACTCTTTTCTGTGTAAAGTTATAGAAAATGTTTCAACTTTGGTTGCTATATTGCAAAAAAGTTTACGCTTAAAATTCAGGTATATGATGAATCATTTGAATTTAAGGGGTTCGCTTCCAAAAATTGGCCCCATGAACTTTTATTTCAAATGCCTCACTGTAATTTCGATTTTTGCTTTTTTATTGAAAAGGAGAGGAGTCTAAATCATTTTTGTGGTAATAAACATTATGCCACAAATGCTGTCGATTTAGCTTAACTTATAGTGAACCCCGAATATTCCTTTAAGAAGCATCATATTGCCATATTGAAGCTTAGAGGCCCTAGTTTCCATTATTTTAACCCCATATTTGCTATGCAAACTCACAACTAGTACACACAGTGCAATCAACTAAATAAATTATGCAATAGGCTAACTGTTAGTGAAACTATTTAAACAGTACTAGTCTTTATAACATGACTCTCTGGAGTATCTAATTGAATCTTATCGGTAAATTGCACCACACAAATATTTCGGCATAATGAGCGCTAAACTGTGCAATTGACCGTTGTCCCCGGCAACCGATTACCGACATAGCTCTGTTAGTTTCATGTCTCTTGTATCACTCTGCACTCTCTTTCTTCTTGCATAATTAATCAAATGTGGGTTTCTCTGATTTCCCTATCTAGGTTTATTTTGCAATAATGACCAAATTACTACATATCCCTTACTTGCCTTATAACATATTCAGTTTGAAGAAAAGATTTAAATATCATGAAGAAATAAATAAATACATACAAAATTCATAAATAAAAACAAAATCAATAAACAGAAATGAAAACACTGTAATCCATTATGATGTCAAAAGGCCTATATTTAATGGTGTTGAAGGTGTCTGCTGGGGGGAATACATCGACACCTCATTACCAGCTCTTTATTTGACACATTTTCCTTCCTCAGCTTGACAAACAAGGAAGTCACAAATTATCACACTGGAGTCTTTTTTAAAGCAGACCTCCAGAGAGATGCTTGCTTGCCAGAAGCTGTTTAACATGGCTGTAGATTACCTGAAGTGTTACCTGTTATATTTCACATTACAAAACTGTATATGCAGTTAGTGTAGCACATTCAATATTTATACACGCTTTCTGGCAGGGATCGTCAACATTTTTGACATGGAGTGCCATTTTTTATTTTCCTGGTCAATGGCTGTGACAGTTTTGCAACGAGAACCGATGGTGGGAAAGAGGCTATAGTGGGCTGGGGGCTGTCTACGCTCCTGAGCACTTCTGGCATAATAGCTCCGCTCACTATAACAGGAGAAAGTCCTGCATGCTCACCTCTCGACGGCCCGAGACAAGGGCCAGAGGAAACCTATTCGGAGTCCAGCCTGCCCGTGGAGCCGGCCATGCAATTCACTCACTCATTGAAGCGCTCGTCTTATGAAAATGTCACATGGTGTCATGAATAATAATGAGATAGTGCCTTCTCATTAGATAAGGCATGAATAATCATAGGCTTATTTGAGATGCCAAATGCCTCACTTTGAAAGTAGATGAAAGTAGGTGGGTGCAGTCAGGGGAGGAGTAAAATAAATGCTTGTAGTGGATCTAGATTAAATCAATTCCAAGAGTTGACTGCAAACTCTTCTGCAAGTTCTGTGCAGAAACGGTGCATGCTGGTTAGAAATCTGTCCAAATTGCTTTGGTGTCATGGCATCATATGTCAAAAATACTCTAGCGAGAGCAAGGCGGCCCACAGTCTTTGGAGGCAGGTGGCAGAATTGCTTTTACCCAGCTGTGCTAACTGCAAGTATTAACGCTCATTGGCTTAAACAACCAAGATGTTTTGTTCTCCTTTAAAATATTTGCTTTTTTAACTCTGATATCATGTTTGTATGGGTAGAAACTATGTGTTAACATTCCCAACACTCTGACAGTGTGATCGCTGTATGGGATATGTGATTATCATATTTCCAATTTTTTTTTAAATACGTGTCCTCATTAAACTGAAAATGGATGAAAAAGACAAGGCTTTTAGGACAAATTATATAACAGGCACATTGCATATGACTTGTTCATCATATTGATTTTCATTTAAAAGAAACACAATTCAAATGACATCCACTATATCAGCAAGAGCACATGAGCACACATTTCTAAATATCTGCCTTTGATCTTGTAGGTGGGTGATCCACTGCGAGAATTGAGAACTGTCCAACTTAATTGCACTTATTTCACTCCTCTCCTGACTGCAGACGCCTGCTTTCGTCTACTTTCAAGGCGAGGCGTTTGGCATTTCAAACAAGCCTTAAAGCAACTGTATTTTCTATTAATAGGTCTACTCTAAAAAGAAACATGGGCCTACATTCACATCCCAATGTAAAACGCTTGAGATGTAATCTCATAGGATGAATTTGAGGGACGTTTAGTAGTATACTACAGCAAATAATGTTAAAAGCACTATTTTGCCTACAGTGAAATTGCCTGTTTCCAATCATCAGTTCTTGTTTAGAAAATGTTTTATAATAGTATGCAATTGTCCACTACCTTTTGTCACAGAATAAAAAGTTCGAACAATACATTTTAGTTTAATTAAATCAGTTAATAAATAAATAAAACTGGATTTTTTTTTCAAGCAATGGAAAAGTTTTTTCCATAGTGTGTATTTAAATGTAATTCGATTTCATAGAATTATTCTAATGTAAAATTGTGTCAAATATAGGCTAATGAAAAAAAATGTTTTGCATTACGTTAAAAAAGTTTGAAAACGGGATTTAAAATGTCAAGTGCTAGATGAAGAGCAGAAGCATTACAATCACTTTACATGTGCAGTCCATTGATCATTTAAACTTTAACTTTAACCAATTTATTGGTACTTGGTACTCAAATTATGGGTAGTTTGTGGCAAGCTACAGTTTCAAAGTAGCTTCCCGAAACTGAATGCAACTAAATCTGATATTGTTTCATCGGTGAAGTTGTTACTGTAGTATGTTAGTTATTTGTCACAAATTTGGCATTTTATTGATATTAATTTAATCCAAAGTAAAATACCAGCAGACTATATCGGTCTGGAAAGCAGCTGTCTGATGTGTTGAAGGGTTTGTGCGATTACTTCAGATGTACAAACGGAGCGAATTTACTGATGGCTGACTTACTACAAAAATTATCTGGGAAATTATGATTGTTAATCTGCAGTTGTTTAGTGGTCAAGGAAAAGAAAACAGTCATATCATGCCCATGAACCAAATCGATTCCGAAGCTTCAGAGTCGATTCTCGATTCCTGAATGCATTGGAATCGAAGAATCTATTCTTTTGGAATGGAATTAAATTATTTTTGGAATTAAACACAATATCACAGATAAAAAGGATAAATATTTTTTAGAAGAGAACAAAACATCACAGTTGTCTAAGCCAATGAACATTAAGCTGTTGTCAGCAAGTCTTTTTCCTTTGTGCTTGCAGTTCACGCAGCTGTGAGAATGCAACTGCGCCTCTTTGCTCTAAAAACTCGGACCACCTTGCTCTCGCAAGAGCATTTTTGACAAACGTCGCCATTACATCACAGCAAGTGACGACAGATAGCACGCACCTGCTGGTAATTGGTTTTGAGAACTTGCTCACCTCAAATGAGCCAAATGAGATGCGATGATGTGCTATATTATATGGAAACGTCATGTCCAGTGAGATGTTGATTTTAAACCCAGAAGATGAAAACAGTAAAAAAAAAAATCCCTAAATGAACGACTTTCCTATTGTAATTTAAATTACCAGACGCTAAAATTGTCTTCTGTCATTTCAGAACATACATATGACTGACACTTTTCGCATGCATAGAAGTTTTGTTTGTAATACATGTAATGGACATGTCAACAAATATTTGTTTAGAGTACATGTGAACAAACGGTACTGCAATCGGATTGAGTTTATTCAGATTGATCGAAAATCAGTACATGTACTCTAAACAAACATTTATAACAGGCTAGAATTACTATAATATTTACTATAAAAATTTTAAAGTATTTCAATTCAATTCAATAAATTCATAAAATATTAACTATGTAAGTGTGTCTTCAGCATATTTTTGAAAATAATTATGACCCATAATAATTTTGTAATGTCCAATAGAACCGAATCCTGACCAAATTGCATCACTTAGGAAAATGTTTTTTTTTTCAAATCTAGTGTTCATTATTATCAGATATTTTTGCATCAATTCAAGCGTGTTCTCATTTCCTTCTAGCACTAATGGAGTTAATTAACAGAGGTTTGGGAGGAGCATGCTAATTTTAATCTGACAAATCACAGCCCACATGCAGGAGTATATATGCTGCTGCTTACCTGCTTCCTGTGACAACTCTCCTGACATCCCACCTCCACCCCATCTCCACCTATTATTTATGTAATTAAGTGAAGTCCGGGGGGGGTAATCAGGACTCGAGTCAAGTCTCGAGCTCCGAGCCCTCCAGTATATGGACAGCAAGACAAATATGTTTACTGCTTCAACACAAGATTACATTAAAATATGAACTACTGAATCTCTGAGACGTGGGTTCTGGTCCTGCGGAAACCAGGAAGTAATCACGTTCACATAAACAATTGTGAGTGTGATTGCTTTAAAATTAAATTTTTACTCCACTGATGGTTAGGTTTAGGGTTAGTGTTTGGGATATGGGGTTGGGTTAATAAAATATGCATTCCTGTTGACTGTTTTGCATCATGTACAATTTTAAATAAATAAAAACTTGCTTTTAACACCAATCTGTGAACTGGAGTTTCCATACATTTAACAACACTACCCTATTCAGCCACTGGGGGCAGTGCTTTGAAATTCGGTTAGCACAGACTGATCCCAGCAGCAGAAATTTCAACCTTCACATTTGGCTTCCCTTGTTCATATCATTTTCTTATAAATGAAGCTATTTATTTTAATTTTGTCACATTTTGTGATTGTCTAGAAGATTTTCTTAACTGTTTACAGTATATTGAGCATAAATTCTCACACTGCCAACTTTAAAACATAACAAATGCAAATGAGTGTCTTGGCAAATGGTATTTTGTGCACAGCCTGTTTTGTTGTGAACACCCAAGAGACATTATTTCACACTTGCATAATGTTTGGCTGCTGTGCACATAGGATCATTTACAGTAACATATGGAATGAATGTGTCATAAAATTGCTGATGATTTTTGAAGGGAAGAAAGGGTAAAAATATTAAACATGTATAAGTACACTTAAACACCTGTGTACTTCTGAAAACATTTCTTAATAAAATGTAATTATAGAAATATCATCATCATCATCATCATCAGAGTAAAAGTGTGCATACAAGGTGAGATTTTTGGTTGTCGTGCGAGCTCCCGACCATTTTTTTTCCAGTCGGGAGAGATCGTGTGGAAATCGTTGGCGCTCATGTGGTCACGGCTCGCATCATGTGAGAGGAATTACGAGCGGAGCCGAGCAGCTTACTAGCAGCTCACGACCTCCCAATCATTTTTAAAACTGTCTAACAAACGTGGGTGCTCTCGGCTTGAATTTGTGAGTTGTGTGCGGTTGAACGAGCCGATTTGGTGATCTACCTGAAGTTGACCAATCAGTAGAAGGTGTTACAACTCACACAATCAATGAAAACTGAGTGTTCATGAAGGTTTTACACATGGTTGTGTTAAAAGTGTTTTTTCCTATTTTATTCATGACCACATCACTGGGAATGATTCTACTGAACAGTCATGCTGTTCTCTGCTCTTCAAACAAAACATTTGCATATGGGTTGCGCTAGAAAACTATTTTTATCTTTAAAATTTCCATCATGGTCTATTATTATTAGTCATACATGCATTCGTTTTATACCCCCTTAAGAATTAAGGGGTATAAAATCTGTTAAAATTGTATATACACGATAGTGGATATGTGAGAGATATTTTCAACTCACCGAGTGCAAGTCTGGTGAAACAAAGGACTTCTAGGTTGAAAGTTCACCTGTCAATCAACCACTATATTTATAGTATAATCATTAAAAATGCTTTCCGATATTTGACAAATTCAGATTTCAAAGGGAGGCTGTGCCTTCTAACGGGATAGGATGAATTTGAGGGACGTTTAGTAGTATACTACAGCAAATAATGTTAAAAGCACTATTTTGCCTACAGTGAAATTGCCTGTTTCCAATCATCAGTTCTTGTTTAGAAAATGTTTTATAATAGTATGCAATTGTCCACTACCTTTTGTCACAGAATAAAAAGTTCGAACAATACATTTTAGTTTAATTAAATCAGTTAATAAATAAATAAAACTGGATTTTTTTTTCAAGCAATGGAAAAGTTTTTTCCATAGTGTGTATTTAAATGTAATTCGATTTCATAGAATTATTCTAATGTAAAATTGTGTCAAATATAGGCTAATGAAAAAAAATGTTTTGCATTACGTTAAAAAAGTTTGAAAACGGGATTTAAAATGTCAAGTGCTAGATGAAGAGCAGAAGCATTACAATCACTTTACATGTGCAGTCCATTGATCATTTAAACTTTAACTTTAACCAATTTATTGGTACTTGGTACTCAAATTATGGGTAGTTTGTGGCAAGCTACAGTTTCAAAGTAGCTTCCCGAAACTGAATGCAACTAAATCTGATATTGTTTCATCGGTGAAGTTGTTACTGTAGTATGTTAGTTATTTGTCACAAATTTGGCATTTTATTGATATTAATTTAATCCAAAGTAAAATACCAGCAGACTATATCGGTCTGGAAAGCAGCTGTCTGATGTGTTGAAGGGTTTGTGCGATTACTTCAGATGTACAAACGGAGCGAATTTACTGATGGCTGACTTACTACAAAAATTATCTGGGAAATTATGATTGTTAATCTGCAGTTGTTTAGTGGTCAAGGAAAAGAAAACAGTCATATCATGCCCATGAACCAAATCGATTCCGAAGCTTCAGAGTCGATTCTCGATTCCTGAATGCATTGGAATCGAAGAATCTATTCTTTTGGAATGGAATTAAATTATTTTTGGAATTAAACACAATATCACAGATAAAAAGGATAAATATTTTTTAGAAGAGAACAAAACATCACAGTTGTCTAAGCCAATGAACATTAAGCTGTTGTCAGCAAGTCTTTTTCCTTTGTGCTTGCAGTTCACGCAGCTGTGAGAATGCAACTGCGCCTCTTTGCTCTAAAAACTCGGACCACCTTGCTCTCGCAAGAGCATTTTTGACAAACGTCGCCATTACATCACAGCAAGTGACGACAGATAGCACGCACCTGCTGGTAATTGGTTTTGAGAACTTGCTCACCTCAAATGAGCCAAATGAGATGCGATGATGTGCTATATTATATGGAAACGTCATGTCCAGTGAGATGTTGATTTTAAACCCAGAAGATGAAAACAGTAAAAAAAAAAAATCCCTAAATGAACGACTTTCCTATTGTAATTTAAATTACCAGACGCTAAAATTGTCTTCTGTCATTTCAGAACATACATATGACTGACACTTTTCGCATGCATAGAAGTTTTGTTTGTAATACATGTAATGGACATGTCAACAAATATTTGTTTAGAGTACATGTGAACAAACGGTACTGCAATCGGATTGAGTTTATTCAGATTGACGAAAATCAGTACATGTACTCTAAACAAACATTTATAACAGGCTAGAATTACTATAATATTTACTATAAAAATTTTAAAGTATTTCAATTCAATTCAATAAATTCATAAAATATTAACTATGTAAGTGTGTCTTCAGCATATTTTTGAAAATAATTATGACCCATAATAATTTTGTAATGTCCAATAGAACCGAATCCTGACCAAATTGCATCACTTAGGAAAATGTTTTTTTTTTTTCAAATCTAGTGTTCATTATTATCAGATATTTTTGCATCAATTCAAGCGTGTTCTCATTTCCTTCTAGCACTAATGGAGTTAATTAACAGAGGTTTGGGAGGAGCATGCTAATTTTAATCTGACAAATCACAGCCCACATGCAGGAGTATATATGCTGCTGCTTACCTGCTTCCTGTGACAACTCTCCTGACATCCCACCTCCACCCCATCTCCACCTATTATTTATGTAATTAAGTGAAGTCCGGGGGGGTAATCAGGACTCGAGTCAAGTCTCGAGCTCCGATCCCTCCAGTATATGGACAGCAAGACAAATATGTTTACTGCTTCAACACAAGATTACATTAAAATATGAACTACTGAATCTCTGAGACGTGGGTTCTGGTCCTGCGGAAACCAGGAAGTAATCACGTTCACATAAACAATTGTGAGTGTGATTGCTTTAAAATTAAATTTTACTCCACTGATGGTTAGGTTTAGGGTTAGTGTTTGGGATATGGGGTTGGGTTAATAAAATATGCATTCCTGTTGACTGTTTTGCATCATGTACAATTTTAAATAAATAAAAACTTGCTTTTAACACCAATCTGTGAACTGGAGTTTCCATACATTTAACAACACTACCCTATTCAGCCACTGGGGGCAGTGCTTTGAAATTCGGTTAGCACAGACTGATCCCAGCAGCAGAAATTTCAACCTTCACATTTGGCTTCCCTTGTTCATATCATTTTCTTATAAATGAAGCTATTTATTTTAATTTTGTCACATTTTGTGATTGTCTAGAAGATTTTCTTAACTGTTTACAGTATATTGAGCATAAATTCTCACACTGCCAACTTTAAAACATAACAAATGCAAATGAGTGTCTTGGCAAATGGTATTTTGTGCACAGCCTGTTTTGTTGTGAACACCCAAGAGACATTATTTCACACTTGCATAATGTTTGGCTGCTGTGCACATAGGATCATTTACAGTAACATATGGAATGAATGTGTCATAAAATTGCTGATGATTTTTGAAGGGAAGAAAGGGTAAAAATATTAAACATGTATAAGTACACTTAAACACCTGTGTACTTCTGAAAACATTTCTTAATAAAATGTAATTATAGAAATATCATCATCATCATCATCATCAGAGTAAAAGTGTGCATACAAGGTGAGATTTTTGGTTGTCGTATGCGAGCTCCCGACCATTTTTTTTCCAGTCGGGAGAGATCGTGTGGAAATCGTTAGCTCATGTGGTCACGGCTCGCATCATGTGAGAGGAATTACGAGCGGAGCCGAGCAGCTTACTAGCAGCTCACGACCTCCCAATCATTTTTAAAACTGTCTAACAAGCGTGGGTGCTCTCGGCTTGAATTTGTGAGTTGTGTGCGGTTGAACGAGCCGATTTGGTGATCTACCTGAAGTTGACCAATCAGTAGAAGGTGTTACAACTCACACAATCAATGAAAACTGAGTGTTCATGAAGGTTTTACACATGGTTGTGTTAAAAGTGTTTTTTCCTATTTTATTCATGACCACATCACTGGGAATGATTCTACTGAACAGTCATGCTGTTCTCTGCTCTTCAAACAAAACATTTGCATATGGGTTGCGCTAGAAAACTATTTTTATCTTTAAAATTTCCATCATGGTCTATTATTATTAGTCATACATGCATTCGTTTTATACCCCCTTAAGAATTAAGGGGTATAAAATCTGTTAAAATTGTATATACACGATAGTGGATATGTGAGAGATATTTTCAACTCACCGAGTGCAAGTCTGGTGAAACAAAGGACTTCTAGGTTGAAAGTTCACCTGTCAATCAACCACTATATTTATAGTATAATCATTAAAAATGCTTTCCGATATTTGACAAATTCAGATTTCAAAGGGAGGCTGTGCCTTCTAACGGCATACATCAATCATGACGACAGTGTGTTGCTGCCAGTACTGCGTGATAATAAAGCATGCAAAATGTATAGAATTTATGTATTTAAGCGAATGCAGCCCCTGGCCATGCCATTCTTCTTTTTTATTTCTAAATCATAAGCTACAAGGAAGGAAAGCAATCATTCTTCTAATGAAAAAAAGCATCAAAAATTGTGTGATTGTTTGGAATTCACCAGGTCATTAAGTCGTGACATGTACGATTGCACCTGTACGATTATCAGATAAACTGACTCGTAACGTGTACAGGGGTTCACGACCTCCCGAGTGTCAGAACTCGCACCGCATACGCCTGGCTTACTCAAGAAATTCACTGTTAATATTAAGGACATGAGAGGCAGTTGATATAATGCTGGTTGCTTTATGGAATGATGGTAATGAAAAGTATTGTGACAGTTATAGTTCCTGAAACCTTCATGTCTGAGACGCCCATTCCAGTTACACTATAATAATATCCATGTATTACATGTATTATGTTTCCATTTCTTATCCAAAATTAAAATTCTTGACCTATTTTCTGTTGCAATAAATTATCAAATACAGATACCGAAAGTTAAACTATCACAGGCATCAGATATGAAAGTGAAACTAGACAGGCACCACAGACTTCTACATTACTTTCAGATGTAGAAGTGAAAGAAGAGATGGAGAGTAAATTAAGGACTTACATTTTGATCTGTTTCTCACCCACACCATTCATATCGCTTCTGAAGATATAGATTTAACCACTGAAGTCATACAGATTAATTTGATGTTTCATTTATGGGACTTTTGTTGCTACAACGGTCTGGCCACCATTCACTTGCCATTGTATGGACCTAGAGAGCTGAGATATTCTTCCAAAAAAATGTGTTTGTGTTCTGCTGATCTGGGATGGCATGAGGGTGAGGAAATGATGAGAGAATTTTCATTTCTGGGTGAACTGTCCCTTTAATATTTATGCTCTATCATCTCACTTTTGCTTTTATGACACTATGAGTTAGGTTTATGGTAAAGATTTGGGTTAGGGAGGTATGATTTGTTCATTTAAAACTCTATAGAGCATTACATTTTAAAACCATCTGTTTGGGAGAACAGATGTCGCCACAGTCATGTAATTTTCATGAGATCAGGGCTGCATTTCCCAAAAGCATTGCAAGCTTAAGTTGATCATAGAGACAATTGGTGCCAATAGGTTCAGTGATCTACTTAGGCTTAGGATGCTTTTGGGAAACGCAGCTCTGGGTGAAAATGTTATTTGTGTATTGAATCGATTTGACATTTTTAAATGATGGGTTGGTGTGTATGTGAATAAAAGTTGTTAATTTTCATAAGAGGCAAGACGTATGACATTTGACGATTTCGCCATGTCGTACAAATTATTAAGAATTGTTATAAGACTGTTTTGGAAATGAATTGTTCATGGGTAGGAATCCTGTAAATTGTCCCTCCTGTTACATTTGTGTCTTCACCATATTTTTTAAATTACAGTATACATGAATTGTTTCAAAATAATTAAATCGAAGCAAATCATGATCAAATTTCAGAAGCATTATTAAAACTAATCTTTGTCAGAGCAAACATTCACAACCCTCATAATCGTAAGCTGAAGCTCCAATATATTCTCTACTGGATATCAGAGATCACTAAAATGCTTGGTGAAGTCATGTCATAAAAAATCGACAGTAGAACTCACAGCTATGTTTAATAGTGAAAGTAAGAGTATTTCCACACACACAATGTGATGAGAAATGTAAGCGCAATGTAGTTCAAGCGGGAAGACTAGCAGCTGTACATCATTCGCTGTAAGCTGTACAACGGCTTACATGTGATTAATTCCCAGCTAATCACATGTAAGCCGTTGCTTTATAAGTCTGCTCACAATCTATCACATTGCTGTTTCAGTGTGCTAACACGGCAACCTCCACCACCCCACCACCACCACCACCAGTTGGGTCCCGTCCTGCAGGGGGGTAGGCTCCTCGCCCCTGCCTCCTATCACCGGCAGGATATGACGGTTCCGAGTACAACTTCTTCGGACCGCCAGACGGTGCCTACGCCAAAGAGAGACATTACTTTTCTGTTTTATATTCATCAAATAAATGTCATCTTAAATGTCACTCAAGTCTGCAAGTCTTCCTGATAGAACTTACAGGATTGGGACTAAACAGCTGTGTGGACACAAGAAAACCACTTGTTAGGGAGCCTACCGTAATTTCCGGACTATAAGCCGCAACTTTTTCCCACGCTTTGAACCTCGCGGCTTAAACAACGACGCAGCTAATATATGGATTTTTCCCCCTTTCAAATTTTATTTAAAAAAAAAAAAACAATCTGTGACGTGCTCAGTTTTTTGCCGGCATTAAGCTTTCATTAGACCAATAAAATTGACGAACGGGTTAAGGTCAAACAACTTTTTGGTTTACTGTTTAGATTAAATCGAGCGCGCTCAAACTTCCCATCATTCTGATTACGGTAGTCATTTTGTCACCCTCAAGACACGGAGAAATGCATATGATGCAGCTTTCACGTTCAAGGCGATTGATCTGGCTGTTGGAAAAGGAAATAGAGCTGCTGCAAGGGAGACGTTGGAAACAGCAGCGTGATGAATTGACTCAGTGCAAAAAGACAACTAAAGCTGAGGCTATTCAACTCCGACAACGAAGGAGATGACTTCAGTGGTTTCATGTGCACAAGAAACCACTGAGGAAGATAGTGACCAATGACTTTCTTGCTAGGCTACTGTGTACTGCTAATTTTTTGTTACAAGCTGTGTGTGGCAGCGGGGGCGTGGTCAAGCGCCCACCCGGGAGAGAAAAGCAGTAAGGGCGCTTACACCTGAGCTAATGTCTAACACCTGTGTCTAATTTCAGTAAGCGTGGGGAGAGCGGCATAAAAAGGCAGCAGAGAGAGTGAGTGAGTGACAGACAGATAGACACACGTCAGTCTAGTGTTGGCACATAGAAGACCAAGAATTGAGAAACTTTATAAAATTGATGGTAAACATTGCTGTGGCCATTAAAAGCCTTACCTGGAACGTCAAGTGCCCTGCTTCACGTGTCCTTCTTGGGAAAACTGTCACACTGGCACCAGTGTGACAGTTTTCAGCACTTGATGTAAGCGCCCTTACCGCTTTTCTCTCCCGAACGGGTGCTTGACTATGCCCCGCTGCCACACCGTGTTTCGTTAAAGTCTATTTATTTTTGTTACAACCCGTGTTTCATTAAAGCCTGTGTAAAGTTCATTTGTTTCAATGTACCGGTAGGCACCTGCGGCTTATAGACAGGTGCGGCTTATTTATGTTCAAAATAATATATTTTTTTTAATTCAGTGGGTGCGGCTTATATTCAGGTGCGCTCAATAGTCCGGAAATTACGGTAATCAGAAAAAAAAGACTTCAATATGCTAGGGAGCATAAAGATTTGACTGTGGAGCAATGGAAAAAGGTCATGTGGTGGGCGTGTTTGTCCCGTTGCCTGGTCTGCATAATTCCTTTAGTAAATGAGGTATTCAAGTAAGCAGCCCTTCTTTCTTAGTGAATTACCTCCTAGAGACTTATAGCCCACCAAACAACCAACCAGAACACACTAGCAACCAGGGTTGGGGAGTAAAGGAATACATGTTATGGGAATACGTATTTAAAATACAAAATAGAAGTAACTGTATTCCACTACAGTTACAATTGAAATAATAGGTATTTAGAAAAAAGTTACATTCAAAAAGTTTTTTGTCATGTTTAAATTAATATTTACTTCTTTCAGATGGAAAACATTTATACATATAAATGATGCAATCTAAAGAGCGTTTAAGCAGCGGTGAATAAGATATGCATAAGATATTTCGGTTTTTCAGAGAATGTATTTTTAACATGTGTATTTTGTCTTACTGTACTGACAGTTTTTATAGTCAAAACAAGTGAAAAAAATCTACCAGTGCTGAAGAAGTAATCCAAGGTATTTAGAATATGTTACTGACCTTGAGTAATCTAACAGAATGACATTTTACAGCATGTATTCTGTAATCTGTAGTTGAATACATTTAAAAAGTAACCCTCCCAACCCTGCTACCTAGCAACATGCTAAAAACTACTGAGAACAACCGAATAACAACACTCTGTCAGCAACCCACAACTTCTCAGCATTGTGGCACAGAGTTTTGCCCAGTTAAACACCATTCATTTTCTTCAGAAAATTTAAAAATCTAGTATTTTTGTTTTCCTGTTGCATTTTTACCTCTTTACCACCATTTTTACCACCAACAATGATGTTCTTCACATAAATCTCCAATTCAGCCCTTTATTTATGTGAGCTTGTCAGACCGAGCATCAGTAACCACACCGCACAGTAAATGCTAAAATCTCTTTATAATCCATATAATTGATTATCCGAATTAGAAACTAATGAGTGTGCAGCAGCAGTTTAGCTGAACACAATTAGTATGATTGGCTATAGTGCTGAGCAGAGAGCTCTGCCTTATCTACCGAACATACCGGCTTAGCACATCACTCGCTACGGCCGAGGACTGATCCACACGCTAGGGATGTTTGTGAACCCTATTACGCTGTACACTCGCTGTGTGAGAGAGCAAGTACAGCAAATGTTCCCTTCCGCCACAGCTCCCTATTGTAATTCGCACATCCCATTATTTACAGTATGTCATTTGCACATCCTATTTCTTTATTTTTTTTTTAGGTTGTTTATGTTTAAGGTTAACTCTTATGTGGAGTTCTGGACAAATTTAACCATTTACATTTTTTAATAAAAGAAAAATAATTTTTCAACCTGAAACTCCATGGACTTGGCTTAATTTCTGTGAAGAACATGTAAAGAAAAACAAAATCGTTGAGTACACATGCCCCCACACATTCATGTCCTTCATACGATGTTTGGGTCAATTTGACCCGCAAACACACAGACAGACACACAGAAACATGCGTACATGCTGGCACACACACACTCACTCACTCACACATAGAGAGAGATAGAGAGAAAGAGAGAGAGAGCACACACAGATAGAGAGACATACACATGCATACACCTGCTACATTGATACAATCAAGCACCAAGAAGCCGTCTGCTCCCACTTTCCCGCTCTCTTTACCCTCTGTAGTGTGGGAACCTACAGAGACACACAGACAGACACACAGAAACATGCACACGCACACACACACACACACACACACACACACACACACTCACACTCACTCACTAGATAGGTACATTTCCTGAAGAAAATGTGAGTGGTGCTTGCCGTGGCAAAATTTTTCAGCACAATGTCCCACCAACTGCCCCAAGTTGGTCTGATCTGGTCCAGAGATATTGGTGTTGTTCCATGGTTGCTAGGGTAACCACATATGATTGCTAGGCAGTTACCAGGGAGATACTATCCTGAGTGAAATAAGTCAACCCCGAAGTCTCTAAAATTTTCTGGTGCAGAGATATGTGTTTTGCTATTTGGTTGCTATGGTAAGCCAGTGTGGTTGCTAGGAAGTTGTTTTAGGGTGTGTTGACATTACATCATCACGGCAACAAAGTTGTAAAATTGGCTATAACTTTACACAGAAAAGGTTAGTAAGTGAGTATATCACTGTGGCAGGGCGGAGGGCGGGGCTAACCCGTATTAGGCTAATCAAGCCTCTGAGGTTTAAAGGCCGACTGCAGAGTATCGTGCGGGAGAGAGAGATCGTTTACAGACATGTCCGTCATTTGTGTGTTTATGTTGTCTTTTAAGTTTCTCATTAAAACTATTATTTATATTGAAAAGCCGGTTCTCGCCTCCTCCTTTCCATTGATCCCTTTACACTCCTTTAAACCTCAGAGGCTTGATTAGCCTAATACGGGACAGGGTGCGTAGGATCACAACCCGGCCCCGCACTCCGCCCTGCCACAGTGATATACTCACTTACTAACCTTTTCTGTGTAAAGTTATAGCCAATTTTACAACTTTGTTGCCGTGACGATGTAATGTCAACACACCCTAAAATGGTTGTAAAAATGACAATTTAAATGGCTTTACAGCTCAAATATTAAATACGTTTTTGCTGAAGAATTGTGTATTTATAAATGTATAAGTGTAACATTGGTGAGCCGTGAGAGGCTCGATGGGGCAAAGCCATAGAAGGTGGAGCCGTGGAAGGCAGAGCCAAGGAAGGCGGAGCAATGGAAGGCTCGAGCCACAGAACCATGGAGGGAGAAGCCATGGGAGGCTCAAGGGCTGAGAGCCGTCGAAGGCTCGGGCCTGAGAACCATGGAAGAGAGTACATGCTGAGACTGGGGAGCTCGACCTACGTAGTCAAGAGCTTGGGTAGAGACTGGGGAATGACCTCTGTGGTCATGAGCATGGGGAACGACCTCCGTGATCGTGAGCATAGGCAGAGACTGGGGACCAACCTCTGTGGTTGGGAGCATAGGCAGAGACTGGGGAGGAGGAGTCCTTTTCCTTCTCCTCCGCTTCTGGCCAGCAGGGAGCGTAGATAAGGGGAAGGTAGAGGCTACAGGCACTGGCTCTGGGATGGTCGAGGCAACAGGCACTGGCTTTGGGACGGTCAAGGCTACAGTCACTGGCTCTGGGATGGTCGAGGCAACAGGCACTGGCTCTGGCTTTTTAACTGTGGCAGGCATGGGCACTGGCTCATTAACCATAGCAGGCATGGGCACTGGCTCATTAACTATGGCAGGCATGGACACTGGCTCATTAACTGTGGCAGGTATGGACACAGGCCAGTGGTTCCTGCCATAATTCAATGCATATGGGGGAAATGTATCTTCCGTGGTCGACCACTCTGCCTCAGGGGAATCCCTGTTGCCATTTTGGTAGTCTTTTCCACTTTGTTAAGTGGACAAGGGAGTTTTCTGACAGACCCTCAACGCCTCAATTTTGATCAAGGGAGCGTGCCTACACATATGTTAGCTACAGGCAGCTCCATCTCCCAAAATGCAGCTAGACTATTATATCTCACAAGATTGCACTTAACCTACCCCCACCCCACACAACTCTAGTGTATAATGGAAGGGAAACCATTTACAGTTGTAAATAAAGTAACAGACAAGATTTATATAAGTCTCTGAAAGCTAAACTTTACCTGAATCTGGGATTGCATCATTCTCCAAATATGATGGGTGCATCTCAATCAGCTCCTCAGTAAGGCACTGACCAGGGAGTTGGCCATCTCTAGGGGAAGTTAGTGAGGAAAGGGCATATAAATTTGAACTGAAATGTAGTCTTAGTAGTTTGGCTTTCTTTATTGTGGTTTATGGCAGATATCAGACAAACTGAAAGTGCATTGCGCCACCTAAATTACTGGAGGAAATTTCCTTTTCAGTAGGATCAATAAAGTGTATAATCACACTCATAGTGAATGGTTGCATTTAGTTTTTTCGTTTTGCTCTTTGTGTGAATGATTTGTCTCATATTTGAGCTGGTCCGATGGCATCACTGCAAAATTGTTCAAGATCATTCATTAAACCTTGATATTCGTTGTAAAATGTGCCTACGGTGGGTAAGGGACCGTTATAAAAGTTCTTACATTGTGCTACAACTGTAGAGAGAGTGTCACGTATTTTATAACTTTAAAAGTGGCAACCATATCCTAATGAGAAACTAAAAGCTTCATTTACTCTACTGTAGGTTACAGTGTTTTAAGGGGTCATAGTATAGAAAGCAGGATTTCTCTTACTTCCTCCTCAAATTTTTTAGGTCTCCAAGTCCTTCCAGACCATTTATTGAATCTAAGCTACGAAAATGGCTAGTTTAGAAACCGTCATTTTTATGGCATCACAACCATGAGCACATTAACATATGACCACCAACATACTGCATATCAACAGCTTTTTAGTATACATCAACTTGACACACCCTGATGAACGGCATTGTGAACCACACAATCAAGTCAAGTACATTTTATTTGTATAGTGCCTTTCACAACACATATCGTTTCAAAGCAGCTTTACAGAAGATCAGGCATTAACAGATGATAAAACTGTAATGTCTATAATGTCGATGAATCATCATTGTGTAATTAGATAAAATATGATTGTTAATCATGTTTAAAAATAAGTAATTAAATAATAAATGTATTAATAACCCCAGTGAGCAAGCTGAAGGCGACTGTGGCAAGGAACACAAAACTCCATAAGATGTTGATTAATGGAGAAAAATAACCTTGGGGAAACCAGGCTCACTGTGGGGGCCAGTTCCCCTCTGGCTAACATCATGACTATAATGTAAATATTACTTATGTAAAGTAGGGTCAGTGTTTCAACATCGATTTTGTATGAACTGTAAGATTAATGACTAATGTCTTTGAAGTCAATCCTGGATTAACTGCAGAAGTTCACATAGATGTAATTGTCCTTGTTAATTGGCTGATGAAGGCTTTTGTTGGCAATTGTTAGTCTATGCATTCCATTTCAAGATCATAGTCCATCAATAGACAGAGGTGATGTAGGCAAAGATCAGGGATGTGAAACGCAGTTCAACCTGGCCAGTAATTTCGGTAAAGTTCGGTTGGGTCCATCCTAAATCCAAGGTTCAGACAATGGCATATGAAGTATCCCATGTCTTATGGTTGGAGTTGGCATCAGTTCATCCTCTGAAGTCCATCATAATAGACTGAAGTGATATATGGCTGGCACCAGCTGCATTTAGTCATCATCATTCAACGACACGTAGCAGTAGAGTCCAACACAAAGCAGGAATGGTGCTGGATCCAGCCGGTTCTGGTGACCTCAGGATAGGAGTCCCGAGGTTGAGACAGGGAAACAAATAAAATAATATAAGCATAGATGCCATTCAATTTATTGCAGAGTTATAAATCATGATTCTGGTTCTGGCAGACTAAACTAAAGCAGCCTAATTATGGGCAGGACGATAAATTAGATGTATGCCTGGCTAAATAGATGAGTCTTTAGTCTAGACTTAAACTGAGGTGTTAGGGAGATTATTCCATAGTTTAGGAACCAAATATGAAAAGGATCTACCTCCTTTTGTGGATTTTGATATTCTAAGATCTATTAACAGACCAGAATTGTGTGATCGTAATGAACATGATGGAATACAGAGTGGTAGAAGATCACTTAAGTACTGTGGAGCTAGACCATTGAAAGCTTTGTACGTAGTTAACAGAATTTTAAAATGAATACGGCATTTAACAGATAGCCAATGTAACGATGATAAAATTGGGCTCATATGATCACATTTCTTGGTTCTAGTCAGCATTCTGGCTGCTGCATGTTGAACCAATTGAAGTTTATTTATTGATCTTGCTGGACATCCTCCCAGTAATTTCATTACAATAATCTAGTCTTGAGGTCATGAACGCATTAATTCATTTTTCGGCATCAGCAGCAGAGAGCATGTGCCGTAATTTAGCAATATAGCTGTTCTACAAACATTGGTAATTTGATTTTAACAAAGAGGTTAGCCAATCGTAACATTTCCATATGAAAGACTTAAAGGTACAGCAGTCAAACTCTAGCAGTCTAATTCTAATTCTGTATTTTTGGTTCAAGAAACCTTGACTGACATTTTAAGTGGACTTCAGGGGAAATAATTTTTTTTTACAAAAGTGTAGGAAATTCTGCTCTTGGAAGCTGTGTTTGACCCTTGCATTAATTCATTTTGTTCTTCAGTGTAACATTTCGTTTTCTGAAAGACAGGTCACTGATTATGGGTGTAAATCTGTGGCGCTCATTTATCATCTCTTGCTCTTTCTCCCCTGAGCTGTATTTTCGCAGTAACAGTGAAAGGTTACAAACTAGTAATTACAAGGGTATTATGCTATAAATGTAGTTTATGAGGACATTTCTAGTGTCCCCATATTTCAAATCGTTTAAATAACATACAAAACAAAAACAATGTTTTTTTGAAAATGTAAAAATGCAGAAAGTTTTTTGTGAGGGTTAGGTTTAGGGGTAGGGTTAGGGGATATAATCTATAGTTTGTACAATATAAAAAACATTATTTCTATGGAGAGTCCTCATAAGGATAGCTGCACCAACATGTGTGTGCGTGTGTGTATGTGTGTGCGTTGTAATTGCTCTGGTCTTCCCCTAAGTTCCAATTAGTCTTCACTTCTGTGAACGTATGACCCAGTGGTGTGAGAGAACAACATGCTGCGGTAAGCAAACAAATACAAAGAGTATTTTCACAACTCAGCACTGCTCACTATTACAGACATGGTGGGAAATGATATGTTTTGCCATGTAGTCACAGTGGCTGGTGAATGAAGAAATGAAACTGATCAAATGTGTAAAGATTTGGGGACCAAAAATCCATTCATACACATCTGTCAATCTGTCCAAGTAGAAGCATATAATTCATAAATTTGTGGTTTGGTGTTTATTTTAAAAAAAATTTTTAATTTATTCATGTGTTGAAGAGGAGTATTATTCAGTATCTCTCTCTCTGTGTCTGTGTAAATAAATTGAGAGCTGTGTTTATTCAATTTTAGAAGCCTTGATATTAGAAGAAGAAGCAGAATGAGCTTTATTGCCAAGTATGCTTCCACATACAAGGGTTTTTCTTGGTGACAGAAGCTTCCAGTGCACAAATAATACAAGTAAAAAAAAAGAAAAAAGAAATAGAATAATAAATAAAGAGCAAATAGAAATATAAGTATATATAGAAATACAAAATAAGACAAAATATATACATAATATATAAAAATCTGCTATATACAGTGCAAGGGAATGTAATGCAGAAGAGGTAGGTTATGTTAAATAATTTAATTTACTAGGCTGTATATTGCATGAAATTATAGTATAATTTTATCTGTTCATGAGATGGATAGCCTGAGGAAAATAAACTGTTTTTGTGCCTGACGGTTATGGTGCTCAGTGCTCTGTAGCGTCGGCCAGAAGGCAACAGTTCAAAAAGGTAGTGGGCCGGGTGAGTGGGTTCCAGAGTGATTTTACCAGCCCTTTTCCTCATTCTAGAAGTGTACAGTTCTTGAAGGGAGGGCAATGGTCAACCAATAATCCACTCAGCTGTCCGAACTGTCTTTTGTAGTCTTCTGATTTCATAGCTGAACCAAACCAGACAATTACTGAAGTGCTGGAGGACAGACTCAATGACTACTAAGTAGAACTGCATCAGTGGCGCCTGTGGCAGGTTGAACTTCCTCAACGGTCAAAGGAAGTACAGCCTCTGCTGGGCCTTTTTCACAATGGTGTTAATGTGGGTCTCCCACTTCAGGTCCTGTAAGATGGTAGTGACCAGGAACCTGAATGACTCCACTGCTGCCACATTGCTGTTTAGAATGGTGAGTGGGGTCAAAGTTGGGGTGCTCCTCCTAAAGTCCTCTATCATCTCCACTGTTTTGAGTGTGTTGAGCTCCAGTTTTTTATGAATGCACCAGTGGGCCAGCCGTTCAAACTCTCTTCTGTATCATCTTGGATGAGGCCGATGACAGTAGTGTTGTCTGCAAAATTCAAGAGCTTGACAGAGAGGTCATTGGCAGTGCAATCTTTGGTATACAGGGAGAAAAGTAATGGGGAGAGCACACGTCCTTGGAGAGCTGGTATTGAAACTTTGGGATGATGGTGTTGAAAGCCAAACTGAAGTCCACAAAAAGGATCCTTGCATATGTCCCTGGTCTGTCCAGATGTTGCAGGATATGATGCAGTCCCATGTTCACTGCATCATCCACACACCTGTTTGCTCTTTAAGCAGATTGAAGGTCTAGAAAGGGTCTGGTGATGTCCTTCAGGTGGGTCAACACCAGTCTCTCAAATGACTTCATGACTCCATGTTGCAGAAGGTGTTGGTGTCTGTGTGAAGGTCGGAGTGGGTGTGGGGTGTGAGACTGGGCTTTTCAAATCTACATTAAAACATATTCAATTCGTCAGCCAGTTGTTGGTTCCCTACAGTGTTGGGGATGGTGTCTTGATGTTAGTAATGTCTTGCAGGCCTCTACACACTGAAGCAGGGTCGTTATGATACAGGCTGAAAACTCATCGTTCCGCTTGTCAGAGCAGCTTCTTTAAGCCACTTTAATTTCTTAAGCGTGTATGCTTTTTGTGTTTTTGGCCTGATTATACAAGATTTTATACCCACTTCTGTAAGCATCCTCTTTGGCATTATGAAGCTGTCTGAATTTTCCTGTAAACCATGGTTTGTCTGTGTTGAACATTAAATAAGTCCAAGTAGGAATGCACATATCCTAACAAAAACTGATTTATGATGTCACGGTATCTGTGAGCTCATCCAGATAGGTGACTGCAGCTTCAAAAACACTCCAATCAGTGCAGTCTAAGCAGGCTTGTAGTTCCAGCTCTGCATTGGTCCATCTTTTTACATCTTTACTACAGGTTTAGCTGATTTAAGTTTGACTGTAGGTCAGAAGAAGATGAACCAAACAGTGATTAAAGAATCCCAAAGCTGCTCTAGGGACTGAGCGATATGCATGCTTTAATGTTCTGTAGCAGTGGTCCAGTATATTTCTGTCCCAAGTGGGGCATGTAATGTGCTGTCTGTATTCTGGCAGTTCATGGGTGATGTTGGCTTTGTTGAAATCACCAAGAATAATAATGAGTCTGATAAGTGAGTATGATGTAATACGTGAGTATGATGCTTTCAATTTCAAACTGGATGCAATAAATTTTTATCAGTTTCAACAGAATTGTATTTCTTTATTTATACAATTTGAGAGTGTGCATATTTGTGTGCTTGTTCAAAGTTTTAATTTCAAATAACATGTTTTTTGAGTCTGTGAAAGAATAACAATGATTTCTGTCTAAATCAGAAATGTTTTAGTCATAAAAAAAAGATAATAAATGAATGGATATAAAAAAGCATGTTACACGGTTTTGTAAGTGTGGGTCCCAGGTAAACACAAAAAGTCACATTTGGGTCCTGGGCTGAGAATGGTTAAGAACACATGCAATAGCATATCAAAAGAATGTAAGTTATAATGAATGTAAAGAACTGATTTCATTAAACCCCAGTGCCTGGGGATAAAGACTTTTATATTGGACCATTTTTATACATCTCACAGAGTTAACATATTTCGTTTTCATTTATACTTTATCAGCTGAATAGGCTTTCCTGGAATGCCTATAAATATTACAGCATATGCTGCTGCTGGGACTTTACCACTTCATTATATGATGATGCACCTTTGAAAAACAATGGCCCTGTTTTTTGTGTCTTGGGGGAAATATGGGTCAGGCTGTCTCCACTGAGCGGCCTCAGGACTTTACTGTGCGATCAGAGTTGGGCCATATGCAAGGACAATAACAGGGAGGCAATACCATTCATGAAATGTGTGCTTATGTATTTAATAAGCACACATTTCAACTCTGTTTTCAGAGTTTAGATTTTACCTGACAAGTGCAGAGAGAGGTTGAATTATATTGCACACAAACTTCACAAGCTCCAATCTGATTGGCTGGCTTTACGTAATTTCCGTGAACCAGAGTGAACAAATTGTAATGGGATAGTTCCTGTAATAAAAGCAAACCGAACTGTTCGTCACCAATGGAATACATGTTTATATACAGTATAATGGTTAATCTCTTGCAACCAGACTGATCTGAATTTGGCAACAGCAGGTCAAAAGTTCTTTAGTTGAAATCGTTCAGTCCTTACTGAAATTTAAACCACTGCCCCATTGGCCGAAGCTAGAAGTGTTGTTATCCACAGAGTGGCATCAAAAACGAGTTGTATTTTTTGTTGTAAATGATGTAATACAGTCACGAGAGATTCATATTGTGGTGTCCCAGCATAATTGTGTGTTTTCTGTACTTAAAGTTTATGTTGTAACGCATTGTGGGAAATGTCATTTAGTGTTAACATCTTGCAGAAATTAAGGGCTTTTGACCAATTGTCCCCTGCAAATGGTGAGGTATTGAGTGTGAGTGACCAGCTTATTCTGTAGTGTTCGGAAAAAAGAGCTGTGTGTTCACGAATCTGCCTGACCTGTCTTCAATGAGAAGCTACATGGGATGTAGCCACGAGAACTCTCTACGGTGTGTGCTGCCTGGCTGAAGAACTTCAATGGGCTCTCCATGACCATCAAGATGAAGACCTGGGGCTAGTAAACGACAATGATGTGGAGGCGCCAAGCCGGAGGGATGAGGCAGAGGCCCGTGTGATGAGCGTCCATCTCCCAAGCCATGCTGATCGGCTTCACACTGACGCACGCAGCTGCCCTTTCTCGTAGTGCAGAACCAATACTTACATGGCCAGGAGCCTTTCTTTAGAGGAAGGGATGGATTCTGCAAGACTTTGGCAGCTGCATGGAGGAAGTGCAACACAACCTCTAATATCGGAGCTAAGAAGCATTCAGTCCACACTAGATGCAGACACTGGTGGCTGACGATGGTGTGTCGCTGAGGTAACCAGAGCCAGTGTGAAACCCAGAAGCCCACATGTCAGCTCAGCAGCCTCTTTCAAGGCGAGCGTATGAGACAGCAGGGACCGGATCCCTGGGGGGTCGACGGATGGGAGGAAGCAAGCTAACCTCAAAATTCCATTGAGTCTGAGAGCTTGATATCCATAGCTGGAGATATACAATTCTATGTGAGACGTGGGTACGCTCAGAGGAGTTGGCCCTCTTGTGTTCTTGCAGACTCTCTGCCCTGAAAAATAGAGGCAGTATGTCATACCCGACACACCAAGAATGCTGGCATAAGTGTTAGCCTAGGTGGAGCAGGCAGAGGCAGTCTTTCTAATGACACAAGCAACAACTCACATGCAAGAGTACGGTAGGCTGAGTGTGTTGATGTCAGTGATGCCAAAGGAGCACTTGTTATCGCTGTGCTCCAGTAAGTGGCTAGAGATTGCCCGGCACCTTGGACAGCACCCACCTTCATGACACGAGACACTTGCAACTTGGTACTTGACTTCCTGACACGTTTCGAGGCACGGAGGTAGTACATCTGTGAGCAGGTCAGGGGAAGAATGGGTCATCCCGGGCAGGCTGGCAGAAAAGTGTGGACAAGCAAAAGCGATCAGAGCCCAGCCATGGTGCTCTTAGAGAGACAATTTGGCCATTCGTGAGTTGCTGCCATGCAGAGAATCGTGACAGTGGAGGAGCCATGTGTTCATGACTGAAATTATGGAAAAATTTCTGATGGGGAATTCTACTTGTCAGAAATTAGTATGTCAGTACAACATCTGCTGAAACAATTTAGACCCTACTTTGAGTATTATTTGCTACTACTTTGTCATCTCATTAATTTCAGATTTCCCTGCCCCGAAACATCATTTAAAAGAAACACTTGGTTGCTTGACATGTCTAAGTTAGCGGTTCTTGGCCAGATTAAGCTATGAACTGGAACAGACTTTATGCAGACAGTCAAACCTCTGGCTATGCAAGACTATAGTAGAGTAGATGTGTTAATGTTCTTGTATAATCTTATATGTGTTCGATTTGACCCCACCTCTCATGTGTCGGGTTGGTTGTATGTTCTGGAGTAGAAAAAGGTTGAGCCCTTGCTTCAGACACTGAATCTGAGTTTAAGATAAAATCCACCTGGTGAAAGACGCTATTGTTCCCTCTTCATCCATTTCCTTCATGCCTTATCTTCCTGTACCAGAGCCTGGGAAGACAGAGGATCCATCGCCAACACACCCAGCCAGGTCTATCTCACATTGATTTGAACCGCACGGAGGAGGTAATGCTCCATTCAGATTTAACAGATTTAAAAACGGCCTCAGAAATTAAATGAGGATTATAGGAACTTTTTAACCATTTTTGATAGGTAATATCTAGAAAAACAAGGTTTGATTGCTAAGGTGTTTTAAGTGATTTTTGAAGTGCTGTTGATAGGGTTGTTGCTATGGTGTTCTAGGTGTTGTTAGAATGTTGCTTTCCAGCCCAAATGAAAAAAGCTTACTTTCAAGTCTTCTTAATAGTCCATCTCCATATCTTTTTGCCAGTCTTTTTTAGCCGGCAAGAAAAATTGGAAGTCTGATTGCTTAGAAAAGTAACAGTACATCTTTCCTCAATAAACTGCTTGGTTTAAGTATCATTCTATTGTTCAAATCCACATGAAAAAATAGTAATAATGTGCATGTTTTGGTGATTGAAAAATGCTTACCTTAGCAAACACCATTAACAATGTAGTATTTACAACTCATGCATGTTTTAAAGCAATAACAATTCTACCGAATGCAATTTAATGGTAGTGTGTTATAAATATCATATCAATATGGTAATACAAAGGAGGGAATTGAATTAAGTGGGTTTCATTTAATCTCTAAATGTCCTGTTTTGGATTTGAGAGACACCAAAGCCATTTTAATAGCCTGAAAAAACAGATTTTGCAATTACGTATAAGGTTTATACTCAGTGTATTTTACTACTCTCATGTGAAATGATAATAAACAAAATTTCAATTTGATAACATGCTTCAGATGTTCTCCATGAAATATTACATACTGTTATTTGGGTCTCAGAGACCTCAAATATGAAAAATGACGGGTGTATACCATGTAGAGATACACTCCTTATACAGTATATACATACATACATATATATATATATACCCCAAACAGAAACAATGTTACTGCATTGGATAACAGTCACATTTCTGTACATGTCTACTTCAACAGAATTGTAGCTTTAATAATATTTGCCTATTGGGTTTTTATTAGGTCAGAATAAATTATTAAAAGAATCTGAAGTGGAAATAAGATGTTAATTTCAAAATTACTATTATTATTTTTACACTTAAATCAATGGGGCCTCTGGGACCCTAAACATAAAACAGTAAAGTCATTTTCAACAGACCATGAGGTTTATCACCACAAATCACCACAAAATGAAAATGATATCATTATTTACTCACTCTCATGTGTTCCAATAACTTTCTTTCCTCAATGGAACACAAAAAAAGATTACATTCAGAATGTTAGACTCATCGTCACCTTCAGAGTATCTGTTCACTTTCATTTTCCATATAATGTAACAATGGTGAATGAGGCTTACATTCTGCTTAACATTTCCTTTTGTGTTACTCAGAAGAAAGAAAGTTATATGGGTTTGGAATGACATAAGGGGAGTGAATGATAAAAGCATTTCTTTCTTTTCATCTAAGACTATCCAGTGCATTTAGTCAAACTTGTATGTCATCAGTTGAATTAACAAAGAGCCATCTAAAGTGGTATTTAACGCACAGATGGTCCAGTGCAGTACAGTCTCTTCTGACCTACTTTCATTAAACTGTGGGTGATTCCCACAGGCAGACTGCTGCCTCTGTCAGAACCACGGCCCCTAATGCTGCCGCACGCTCTTACGGCACTTCTCCTGGGCTTTGCTTTCCATCTTTAGAGTGAACGCATCCAAGCATTCTGGCTTCATTTAAAAGTAGCAGTTGTCAAAAGTATACCGGAGAAAGGGGTTACATGCAGTTGATACCTTAAAGTTGATGTCTGTAATGTTTTGAATGTTAAAATACTTTGTATCCAAGCTTAATATGCATAAAAACATTGTGGCTCTATGACGTTATATTGCTCTGGGCTGCGATTCCCAATAAAGAATGATCGTTGAGAGCGTTTTCTACAATCATTTTTACGAACGTTCGTAAAACATGAAACCCGAACGTGCAACTACACACTTTAAGTTTTACTTAAGAGAGTCGCTGTCCGTGTGACAGTGCTGAAATGTGAAAGGTGACGTTTGGAAGATGCGCTTTAGGGACATTCACCAATAAAGCGGATTACTCCTAAAAGTGATTACGGTGACAGTAATGCTGCATGTGCGGTGCTACACAACTTGTCGTGCTGGCGAGATATTAGCGTCTGCCAAATTAGTAAATGTAGGATGATGAGACAATATATATGGACTATTTTCATGCATGGCAGGAAGTTAATTACTTTTTTTTATTAATTTATACAGTTGTCTGCATTAATCCTGTCACAACTTTGTTGTTACTAACTAGTCCAACTAGTCCACACAAATAACGATATTTGTTTACTAATTAATCTATTCATCCATTTAGATCCATCTATTTTTTTGCATTTCATTATTATTATTATTATTATTATTATTTGACTTGTCTGTTAAAATAAAAATAAATAAAACATATAATAATAATAATAATAATAATAATAATAACTTTATTTTGTATAGCGCTTTTAAAAGTTAATTCTCAGAGCGCTTTACATAAAGAGACACGATCACACAATACAAAATATTTCACACAAGATTACAAACCTAAAAACAACAAAAAATAAAAAATAAATAAATATCAAGACAGAGTAAAACCATAAAATACATCTCATTAACAACCACTAATAGCACCTTTACCCAAATGCTTCCGTAAAATAATACGTTTTAAGGGATGTTTTAAACCTTTTCAAAGATGGTGCAAATCTTATTTCGGAAGGCAAGGAGTTCCATAACTTTGGGGCGACTGAAGAGAATGCCCTATCACCCATTGTTTTTAGATTCGTTACCGGAACAGCTAAAAGACCGGTATCAGCAGAGCGAAGATTACGTGTTGGGATGTAGGGCATTAAAAGCTCGGCGAGATATTGAGGAGCGAGTCCATTCAATGCCTTGTACGTCAACATCAGAATCTTAAAATCAACACGAAATTTAACAGGTAACCAATGCAGGATCTCTAAAATAGGTTTTATATGATCTCTTTGTCTTGTCCTAGTCAGAATACGTGCGGCAGAGTTTTGTACCCACTGAAGTTTATTCAGAATAGATTTTGATGCTCCTGCTAACAAGGCATTGCAATAATCAATTCTAGAAAAACCAGAGTATTAATTAATTTTTCAGCTACAGGAAAGGACAGCATGGGCCGTAATCTGGATATATTTCTAAGATGAAAAAAAAAAACTCTAACAGTATTACGTACGTGAAGATCGAATGTTAAATTAGAATCAAAAATTACTCCCAAGTTTTTTAGTTTTGATTGGAACTGGATTACAGAGCCATCCACTTCTAACGCTACAGGTTGCACTCTGCGTAACTAGTGGGGCGAACCAATAAGAATCACCTCGGTCTTGTCACTATTTAAGCATAAAAAATTAGCAGACATCCAATTTTTAATAACTGTGATACAGTTAGAAAGATGTAATACGGCCACATTTACATCAGATTTTGAGTGAACATATATCTGGGTGTCGGCCGCATAAAAATGAAAATCAAGACCTAGAGACCTCAAGAGTTGGCCAAGAGGAAAAATATAAAGAGTGAAAAGTAAGGGACCCAAAATTGAACCCTGAGGAACACCAAATTTTACCATACCAGCCTCAGATCTGCAGCCACCCAGCACAATGAGTTGTTTGCGATCTGAAAAATAAGACTTAAACCAGCTCAGAGCAGAGTCAGATACACCAAAGACAGACTCTAAGCGCGAGAGTAAAGTGCTATGATCAATAGTGTCGAAAGCAGCACTGAGATCAAGCAGAATCAGTATTGATAAGCAACCAGCATCGGAAGCCATCAATAAGTCATTTGTGACTTTGACTAATGCTGTCTCAGTGCTATGCATTTTACGAAAGCCAGATTGAAGAGGCTCAAAAAGGTTATTTGCAGACAAATGAGAAAGCAGTTGTGAAGCAACAATACGTTCTAAGATTTTAGCAATAAAAGGGAGACTAGAGATGGGACGAAAATTTGCTAGATTCTCAAAGTCACGGCTATTTGTTTTTGGAACAGGGGTTACAGCAGCAATTTTAAGTGCAGATGGCATGACACCAGAAAACAGTGAGTCATTTATAATACTCAATACAGCCGGACACAAAGAAGAAAAGCATGACTGAAACAACCCAGCTGGTATGGGATCAACACTTGTGGTGGCAGCCCTCATTTTTAGAACCACATTACACAGGGATTGAGAATCTAACATGGAGAATTCTGAAAAACAAACCCCAGAAAATTCCATGTTACTTATTTTTGGGGTAACAGTTGTATTAGTGGTAGTAATCTGATCTCTTATCCCCTCAATCTTATTGCCAAAAAACACAAGAAACTTATTGCATAATTGAACAATTTCAGTCCTATATTCTCCCAAACTTTCTTTCCAGGCCAGATGATACACAGTTAGACCAGTAGAGCGCCATCTGCGCTCCATTTTGCGACACTGAGTTTTCATTGCGCGCAGATCATCGTTATACCACTTGGCAGATCGTTTAAAAGATACAGCACGTGACATCAGAGGAGCAAAAGTGTCCAGGCCAGATGAAAGAATTGTGTACAGCCAATTTACTTTATCATCCAATGCATCAGATGGTAGAATACAACTAATAGCAGAGTCAATAAAGTCTGAGAAGTCGGTGGGTGCAATAGATCTCCACTTACGGTAATAAATAATACGGGAAGTAGTAGTGAGTAAATCAGGTAACTCCAAGTTGAAAAGAATGGCTAAGTGATCAGATAGCCCAAAATCAGATACAGACAACCCAAACACAAGTGTACCATTTTGAATCACAAGATCCAACATGTGGCCTTTGTTGTGTGTAGGACAATCCACAACTTGATGTAACTCAAAGCAGTCTAATAAAGATGTAAAATCTCTAGTTGATGAAATATCTTTTTTGTCCATGTGTATATTAAAATCACCAAGAATTAAAATTTTCTGAAATTTTAAAACCAACACAGACAGTAGTTCAGCAAAATCTGATGTAAATTCTTTGTTACCCTTGGGAGGTCTGTACACAGTCACAATGACCGTAGATGATGAAGCAGAAACACTCAAGGCGAGGCATTCAAATGTGGTAAACGAAGGGATATCCACAGAACACAGTCATAGAGGCTGTTTAAACAGCACAATGATACCACCTCCTCTTCCAGTTGAACGTGGAAGATCGCATAATCCATATCCCTCAGGAGTCAGTTCATTAAGGGGTAGACCATCAGACTCTTTATTGCAGGTTTCTGTTAAGCATATGAGATCCCAGTTTTGATCCATAATTAGATCACATACAGTCAAAGCTTTGTTATTAATCGAGCACACATTTATCAGTGCAGATTCCAGCCATCGTACCGGTGCAGCCGAGGCTGGTGCAGCCTCCTCACGCAAGACTGCCAAATTATTAAAATTAACCCCCGTAGGTCTCCATGGCGACTTCAGCGGTTTACGCAAGACAGTCAGATAAAAAACATTATTTTGAGACGAACATAAGTACCCACTCCGTGATGACTGATGTAGGTAACGTTTTAGGCGAAGTATTCCGTAGGTAGTGCAAAGTGCGCGTGGTTCAGTCCCCAAAGCATGATTCCCATTAAGGTTCAGCAGCTGGCGAAAAGTGTACCTTAAGGCCATTGTAGAGGAGTCCATGCAAATATCAATATCACTATTGTGTAAGTCCTGGATCACACAACTGTTGATGATTAACGGTCCGCAGACACCCAGAAACAGCAACAATAGTCCAAAGACTGTAACGCGATTCCACATCACGATGGAAAACATGGGCGACATGTACGGACTGGTTACCTATGAAGCTTGTAAGGTAATTAAAAAATATATAAATATCCAATTTAAACATTAAAGCCAAATGATTAGCCGGAGAAAGGAGTGGCCACCACACGCACCAACGTGCCCTTTCAACCGGATCTGTCGATGTGTCGATATATATATCCTGATATTAAAGTCTTAGCATAAAGTGTAGCTATTGGTATTTAAATTGTGTAAAGTGTAATTTTGTGATTATCCTGCAGGTGTCTGCACAAGTCTATGTCCTTTCGAAGCTCTTAGCGCTGTACAATTACTCCAGAGCACTCATAAATCTACAAGCATTTTCAAGTACTACTTAAGTTACGATGCTTTTTAAGATTAATCATAAGATGGATTCTACGATCTACTTAGGCTTACGATGCTTTTGGGAAATGAGGCCTTGTTTGTTTGAGCATCCCAACCGGCCCTAATGTGCCATTTCTATGTCATCTTACCCTTAATTATGACTATTGTTGGTGTAACCGAATGTAGTCAGGTTTGTTGTCATATAAAAAATATTTTGACTTGAAATGCACTAGATGACTTGGATGTTACCAATTTTTACACAACAAGTACACTTTTTACCTGACCATTTGTTTTTTTTTTTGTTTTTGGAGTGCAGTCTTGCTCTGTTTTTGTAGTTAATTTGCAACTTGGGGATTGTCTTTGTTTCTGAATGTCTTTTTCTCGACACCATCCAACCTTATCTTTCTTAATCTCTTTCCCTCATTGTGTCCTATTTGTTTCCCATTCTGTTCTTGTTAATTGCTTTGCACATACAATATAGGACCTGGCTTGTGTTTGTGGTTTACGGCAGATAAAGCTTAGGTGATAGTATCTCAAAAGGAGACAAAATGTTTGTCTTTGACAATATACAAGTGTCGTTTATCAAGAGGTGCTTTTCATGTTGGTTGTCATGACAGGACATAAGGAGTTATTTCATTATGACATAAATGAGGAAAATTACATGTTGGTTAATATAGGAATGTTTTCAAAACACAATAGGATATGCATTTTGGTAAGTCATAAGTTATTCGTATGCTTTAAATATTTGTATTTATAATTGTAACCAATTATAAATTATAAAATGTTTATGTGGTTTACGAGGACAATTTTTTAGGTTACAAACTGGTAATTACAAGGGTATTACGCTATAAATGTAGTTTATGAGGACATTTCTAGTGTACCCATAATTTAAATAGCTTAAAAGACATATTAAATGATGTTTTATTGAAAATGTAAAAATGCTGAATGTTTTCTGTGAGGGTTAGGTTTAGGGGTTGTTTTAGGTTTAGGGGATAGAATCTAGAGTTTGTACGGTATAAAATCATTATGTCTATGGAAAGTCTAATAATGATAGGTAGACCAACATATGTGTGTGTGTGTGTGTGTGTGTGTGTGTGTGTGTGTGTGTGTGTGTGTGTGTGTGTGTGTGTGTGTGTGTGTGTGTGTGCGTGTGTGCGTGTGTTTAAACATTAGAATTAATTTCTTTAGGAGTAAAACTTTTAAAATTAGAAATAAAATTTCTGAGTGCAACTTCTAGGTAACAATTGCAGGTTACCATTTTTTACAGTGTATGAATATGCAAGTATTATAATTGTATTATAATAGTGGTTACAATTATTTATGACAAGATAATCTATAATGCATTACAATATGTTTATGAGAACATAAACCTGATTATAATGTGTATTTTAAGGCCTTATGAATGCAATAGGAATTTATTTATAATAATGTTTTTATACACGCTTCAAGAAAATAGTTTTCTTGATTTTTTTGTTAGAAATAATGGTTCCAATCACAGTTCTATATAAGTACCAGAATAAAGAGAGAACATAACATACAGACAGATAATCTCATTTTTTAAATGCTTATAACATCTTATGCAATATGCCTCCTCAAAAAATTTTCTAAACCACTTTAAGAATAACAGAAAATTGCATTAAATGTCAATTTGTCTCTGTCTTCTTGAATGGAGAGACAAACAGCTGGCAGCATTGTACTGTATTCTCTGCTCAAATGTGAGAAATTATGCAAAAATGTATAAGTGATTTGTTTCTTGGTGCCCATGTATAACGTGCCATTGCATCATAAGTACACTGGTGTTTGAAACACTGAAAGCGTCAATGTCTGCAAAGCTTTTATTTGAAGCATGTACCCCATGTGTGCCAGACAAAAAGCATTATCAACCTCTAAAGTACTTAAGCAACTGAATGAGTCTCATTGTGATGTGAAGAAATCTGCGATGTGCTGTAAGAGCTCCTACTTTATACACTTTACCAATTTTATATGGTTATATCTTGCTTTCATTTAGTTATTTTCCTTCTGCTTTAAAGAAACGTTATCTCAAAAATGAAAAATCTGTCATCACTTACCCACCCTAATGTTGTTCTAAATCCATATGCTGGTATTTTTATTAAAGGTGTTATGACCATGTTTGTCAAGCTCCAAAAAGGACCATTCAAATAGGGAAAATTCTGTGGATGTGACAATATTTTTGCAAAATTATATTACATGTTTCATTGCACGTATCGCAGAAGATCTGAGGTGAAAAGTCCACTGTTTGGTGCTAAAAGCTAGTTAAATCATCTCCAGACAGATGAGGTTTTTAAGGTTAATGCTCTATCGAGTTTTAAATCAACAAAACCGACATTACCCTAAACCTTAAACCTTAACACATTCATATTTAAAAATGTTTAGTATGCCTGGGTGACTAGGAACATTCAGTTGTTCAGCCATGACTTCCTGTGTCACAGGGGTATAAATATGAGGTAGCACATAAGCCAAATTTCCTTAGTCATCCATCACAATGAATAAGACCAAAGAATAAAGTTATTATGTACAGCAAAATGTTGTTGAGCTTCACAAAATGGGAAGCTATAAAAAAAATAGTTAAAGCATTGAAAATACTAATTTCCACCATCAGGGCAAATAATTAAGAATATCCAATCAACTAGAGATGATATTAATCTTTCTGGAAGAGGACGTGTGTCTATATTGTCTCTGCGCACAGTGAGGATGATGGTTCGAGTGGCCAAAAATTCTCCAAGGATCACAGCTTGGGGTCAGAAAGTCTCCAAAACTACAATCAGATGTCACCTACATCACAAGTTGTTTTGGAGGGTTTCAAGTAAAAAGCTTCTGCTCTCATCCAACAACAAACTCAAGCATCTTCAGTTTGCCAGATACTACTGGAACATTAAATGGGACTAGGATCTATTCCCAGATGAAAGAAAAATACAGCTTTTTGGCAGCAAACACCAGAGATGTGTTTGGCGCACACAGAGAGGTAGCCATATGGAAAAGTACCTCATGCCCACGGTTAAATATGGTGGTGGATCTTTAACGTTGTGGGGTTGTTTTTTATGCCAGAATTTCCTGGACATCTTGTTCGGATACATGGCATCATGGACTCTATCAAATACCAACAGATAAAAAAATCAAAACCTGACTGCCTCTTCCAGAAAGCTTAAAATGGGCCATGGATGGACCTTTGTGGATGGATAATGATTCAAAACACACACCAAAATCAACACAAAAATGGTTCACTGACCACAAAATCAAGGTTCTGCCATGACCACCCCAGTCCCCTGACCTGAACCCCATAGAAAAGCTGTGGGGTGAACTGAACATATAGAGTCCACCAGTGTGGACCTTTGAAGGATCTGTAGAGATTCTGTATGGAGGAACAGTCTCAGATCCCTTGCCAGGTGTTCTCCAACCTCATTTGGCATTATAGGAGAAGACTCAGAGCTGTTATCTTGGCAAAGGGAGGATGCATAAAATAAATGAATAAAAGTGTGGCAATAATTGTGCCACACATATATTGACAAAAAAAAAATAGTTTTTTGATAAAGCTTATGTATTTGCAATTGTTTGATATCCATTAGAGGATAGGGTTTTTGAGTATTTTGAATGAAATATCAAAAGTATAAACAATAATGAGATACTTTTTACAGCCTTCTTTGCTCATATTTACCAAGGGTGCCAATATTCTTGGCCTCAACTGTACCTACAATGAGCCACGTAAAAATAATTTAGCAAAAATTTAGGTATAGTAATGTGATATGAGACCAGGTCAGAATAGCAACTTAATTATGGTCTGTTCCTCACGCTAAACTACCATTTGAACTACTTTTTATGGTGCTTTTATGGTAAGTTTCGGAGCGTGACAGTTGTGGTCACTATGGACTGTCGTGGTACGAAAAGGAGCTGCATGAAAATGTTTCCAGAATTCTCCTTTTGTGCTCCAAGCTATAAAATAACAGCATACGAGTCTATGTAGAGTAGTTTTTAGGTCCCAAATTATTCCATTAAATGTTGCTTCTTCGACCCCTCTCTCTCAGCACTCTCTCCGTGTCCCTAGTTTCCTTTCACCTCGGTGACTCCGAAGCTTTTCTTTCCTTAGCAGACACACACATTCACTCCCTCTGAGCAGAGCACCATTGAATAAAACATGAGATGAATAGAGATGTTCAACTTCTGCAAATCACATTACGCTACACTTTCTTTGTCTTTCTTTCTCTTGTGATTTAAGTTCTCTGGTCCTTTCTTGATCCTCTATCTTGTATTCCTCACTTGTATCCCACCATCCTTGTTAAGGTGCCAAGACACCACTGACCCGTCCATGCACATGGACCTCCTCTTTGAGCGAGCTCTTCTTGTACTCTCAACAGCGAGTGGAGGGAAAGAGCGCTAGTCGAGAGGGAGGAGGAGGAGAGAAAGGAAGGGAGGTGGATGCAAAGAAAAGAAACAAAGCAGGAGGGAGAGAGAGAGAGACAGAAGTAGGTGCTTTGCTTCCCCATCTAGAGGATGAGATGCAAGAATCTGAGGATTCAGCCGTTCTCTTCTGGAAAAGCTCCTGGGATTGTTCTCCTGGAGAGCTGCACAAATCTCGCCACCTCTCATTAGCACATGGAGGCTTCTGAATTTCAATTATGGAGGATTGTAGCAATATTAGGACTCTTAGTCCAGAGAAAGGTAAGCTTTTGAAGATTTTGTCGCAGAACAAAAAGATAAAGATGGCAAAAAAGATATTGCAGGCTGTTTTTGAGTTCTTTTGAACACCTCTTTCTTTCCCAATGGACCATTTTCTTTTGCCATTGCATATATGATTTTATTTATGCACTACTCTATAGCAAATGCACTGAAAAATGTTTTCGGGTTGTTGGGTAAATTATGACTTTCAGATCTTTTCTTTTAGACTATCAGAGTGCGGTGTGAAAAGTGAAAATTTGCTGTTTTTACTTTAAGGGGTAGTTCATCCAAATAAGAAAATCATTTACTCACCCTAATGTCGTTCCAAACCTGGACTTTCTTTCTTGGAGCATAAAAGGAGATGTTTGGTGGAATGTTAGGCCCTGGTAGCCTTAGTCACCATTCACTTTCATTGTCTACAACATCTATGTGGTGTCAGGTTGATTCAGTCATACTGAATAATAGTTTTGACTATATTTGTTTTCATATGAGCCACATTCCCTGGTTACCTGACAAAAAATTTTTACAGTGTGTGCTCGTGTGGATTGTTACAGTTTAAGATTATGTAATTTTATCCTAACTCCCAAAGTTACTTACAAAGTTACTGAATGAAAGTGGGTTGATATTGGGCAGTGATTTGATTACTGTAGTGTTCTAGACATGAGACGCTGCTTTCGCCAGAGGAGGACAGTGCAAAGAATATTGTTTTTTTTTTAATTGCATCACTATATTAATGTGAAAAAAGCATCAGCAGCAGAACCGTCAAACAAAACAGTTATGTGCAAAAAATTAATTATTCAGGGTATAGATATCTTTTCAGATATGGTATAACACACCATTCACTATCTTAAGAAGCTGGATTTGCCACCTCACATCAGTGTGTTACAATGGCCACCAAATGACATGAAGGCTCTATGAGGACGTTATCATGAGGAATGTATTGTAAATGCATCAAAAAACCATAATCATGAAAACTCTCTCAGGACATAAAGCTGAAATGTGTTATTTTTGCAATGATAAATTCCTGTTTTCCATCTTAATATGCAGAGTCAACTATAAACCATTGTAGCCATAATCGTAGGTATAATTGTAGTCGTAATTGTAGTCATAATTATAATTGTAATCATGAAGGCTTTATGAGGGGTTAAAATTATTTGTGAAAGCATCAATGTTTACTTATGGTATTCATAACCGTAGCCATAATCGAAGGCGTAATTGTAGTCGTAACTGTATAATAATGAAGGCTTTATGAGGCTTTAAATTGATTTGTGAAAGAATGAATATTTGCTGATTGTATTCATCATTGTCATAATCATTGGTGTAATTGTAGTCATAATCTTATATGTAATTGTAGTTGTAATTTTAATTGTAATCATGAAGGCTTTATGATTTGTAAAAGCATCAATATTTGCTGATTGTATTCATTAACATAGTCGTAATCATAGCTGTAATTGTAGTCATAGACATAATCATAGGTGTATTTGTAATCACAGTCATAATCAGGAAGGCTTTAAAATTATTTGTGATAGCATCAATGTTTGCTGTTGTATTCATAATTGTAGTCGTACACTTTGGTGTAATTGTAGTCATAATTGTAATCGTTATCATGAAGGCTTTATGTGGACTTAAAATTATTTGTGAAAGTATCAATGTTTGCTGTCTGTATTCATAATTGTAGCCATAATTGTAATTATAAAAATTGTCATAATCATATGTGTATTTATTATTGTAATCATGAAGACTATAAGGTTTTAAACGTATTTGTGAAAGCATCAATGTATGCTGACTGTATTTATAAGTGTAGTCATAATCATTGGATTAATTGTAGTTGTAAACTTATTTGTAATTGAAGTCGTAATTGTAATCTGTATCATGAAGGATTTATGAGGTTTTACAATTATTTGTGAAAGCATCAATATTTGCTGTCTGTATTCATAATTGCAGTCATACTCATTGGAGTAATTGTAGTCATAATCGTTTTTGTAATTGTAGTTGCAATTGTAATCCTTATCATGAAGGATTTAAGAGGATTATTTGTGAAAGCATGAAAATGTTTGCTGATTGTATTTATTATCATAGTCTTAACCGTAAGTATCATTGTAGTCATAACTTTGTGTAATAGTAGTTGTAATTGTAATCATAATAATGATGTCTTTATGAGGCTTTAAAATGATTTGTGAATGCATCAATATTTGCTGATTGTATTCATAATCATAGTCATAATTGTATGTGTAATTGTTATAATTGTAGTGACTTGGGAATTTTGTAAGCATCCATTTTTGAAGTCATATTCATCATTATAATTGTAGTCATAATGGTTATTGCAATCATAAACATAAACTGTCTCTTCGGTTTAGAATTACACTAAGAACAGTCTTAAACTAGCTCAGGACCATAATAAAAGTGCAACAATAAGATGAAGTAAACTGCAAGAGAAAGACATATAGAAAAAGAATCAGGGTTTTATTGTTGAAAACGGGGTGTTGAATGTCTAATTTTACTGCAGTGTTGCGACTGCAGTGTTTCACAGGGTTACCTGTGATTCTCTAATGATGCTCACTGCACACACAGGTTTAAAGGACACTGCAAGCATCATTGCCTTCTACCACACCAATCCAAAATAGAGGGGCTCTGACAATCTGAAGTTATGAGCAGCCTACATCTTGTCAAGCCATGCTCACTGCTTCATGTCTTACTGTCACGCTTCTCAAGATTCTTTATCCTGTACCTGTTGCCCTTGCCAACTTCCTGTCAGCTGCATTTGCACACTGTGGTCATGGCGTGACTCCCGTCTGAAGAACACAAGCTGCTTATACTCAGCCCCTCCGATTATAATTCCCTAACTGACAGTTTTTTTTAAACACTTTTCTTTATTTTTGAGGGTTCACCATTTCAGTACCAGAGGCGGCACAATAATGTGAAACGAATCACAGACGAATGGCCCTTTCCTCATAAAAATGAGGCAGATAATCGACATAAGCACGTCCACGCCTACAGTATGTACTAATCAACAAGAAATCTGCCCAGTGGCCAAAGCCGGAAGTGCTGTTGAATGTATGAGCACATGTGATCTCCAGTTTCCAGGTGAAATCTCCACAAAGTGGCGCCAAAAGTGAGAAACATTTTTTTTCTAAATGATGTAATACAGTAAACAGGAATGCATATTTTATGAAATCTACGCCCTAACCCAAACTCCAACCCTAAATCAAACCATCAGTGGAGTAAAAATTTTATCCTAGATTGAAAATACCACTTACCATAGTTTTATGTGAATGCGATTACCTCCTGGTTCCCATGAGACCAATACCCGTGTCTCAGTGAGTGCTTGCGGTGATCAGTAGGGATAGAGGGTCATTTTCAGGCTACATGAACTTTCGGAAGCAACACGCTAATTTCCTGTATGATCATGTTGTCACGGTTAGTACTGGTCTGCTAATCTGATTGGACAGAAGGTGTCCAATCAATCAAAAGTGCTGATATTTAACAATGGGACGATTCACTGTTTGTAGCAACAAACGGTCTAGATATCTTGGCTAATGTTATTACAGAAAGCCGTTGCTTGAGTGAATAACAATTGTAGTACATTTATTAGAAGTTCATTTTGTGTTTCTTGTTCAAAGTCAATCTGGCTTGTGCAAGACTAGAGAGGGCCAGACTTGTTGAAAAAGAAATGACACTCTTAGTAAAAATTAATGAATCCGTAAAGGTCAAAGTCCTACCAAATTAGACCCAGAGCAGCGACCACATACAAAGAGCAGAAATCACCTCCATTTGTTTGTGTGCAGATGCCTGTAATAGCTTTTGAAGACCTCACGCTACTATTTCATTAGAAAGTCACTGTGAAAAATTCTTCAGTGCTGAGGATGTCATACACTGGCAATTTGAATAACACTAGAGGCATTGTACAAACTGAAAATACCCCACTGGAAAGATGTTAAAGATGAGAAGCATTACTTTGCTCATATTGCTCAACTTTTGAAAGTGAAAACTCTTGACACATTCTTCAATGTTCCTGTGAGCTTATTCCTTGATTACATCACACTGAACTGCCTCTTCGGTTGTGCTTTGAGAGGATCAAGCATTCTTCAGTGTTTCCTGCCTATCATGACATCTCTCTCAGGTAGGGAGTAGATAAGAGAAGGGAAAAGGTGTTTTTAGCTCAGCAACGGTATCATTAAATTTTACACAGTGGAGAACAAAAAGCACCACTCCTTAGAGTTTTTTATCTTTGATCAACCATCAGTTCTGTTTAAAAAGTGCACATCTTTACCAGTTGTATTTGAAGTTCCTATACAGCTGCTGTGCGTCTTCTTATCATAATCATATTTTAAAGTGTTCCAGCTATGTTATTTTTAAGGCTTCTGTGATGTATTTGCTTGGATATTTCTGTTTAGTTTTAAGTGCAGATTAATTCCAGGAGCTTTTATGTCTTGTAATATTGCAATATTAAGGGCAATACTAAGTGTCTGTCTTATAAACCAGGGTATGAGGAATTGTACAGCAGATATATACTGTATAAATGTACATATAGAATTTTTTTTTTTTCAACTAGTCAAATCTAAATCAAACAAATGGGTATTAAAGTCAACATGAAATGGCATTAAAAACCCATTTTATTTCCATAATGTGACGTATTGCAGAGTAAAAAATTACATTCTAAAATTGTAAGATGGTGCTTAATTTAGAATGAGTGTTAATCCCAGTGTGAATTCGGTGAAAGTAGGTGGAAAGTTGTGTGCTTACCAAAATTGGAATCACTGCCCCCAGTGGCCAAAGCTGAATGTTTTTGAATTTATGAGCACATCTGAGCTCCAGTTTCTTGGTGAAATGTCCATAGAGTGCCGCCAAAAGCGAGTTGTATTTTTAGTTGCAAATTATGAATACAGTCAAGATGACCCTAACCCAAACCCATAATATCAGTGGAGTAAAAATGTAATCTTAGAGCAAAAATCCTACCTCTTAATAATGCTCATCATTGATTATATTAACACCATTACTTCCTGGTTTCCGCGGGACCAGAACCCATGTCTCTGAGGTTGGGTTCAGTGATATCAGTAGTGCCACAGAAAAAGCTAAACACATTTGAATTGATGCAAATATGATGGGGCTTGTCAGTAACCTGGCAGAATGGGGTTAGTGTGTCAGGGTACCAGAACATTCAGTAGCAACATGTCGATACCTGTGTGATTGTGTTGGCTTGATTTTTTCATCAGGAATTGATTGGATGGTTAAAAGTGGACGTTCCATTTCAGAATGGAACCAGATCTGAATGTGAGTTTGCAGCGCATTGTGGAGGACTTCTCCAATAATTAACATACTAATAACTTGCGTGGCTTACGTGACATCAGCTAAAAAGTCAAGTTTGTCTGAAAAACTATAATACCTGAAATGTTTTTTAAGAGAGTAAATGGGATTCATTTTGATTTCACATTGACTATGAATCTATTAATTATTCATCTACTTTAAGTGTTATATGGTATCCTAAAAATAAATCTTTAGTTCATAAAGAATACCAAAACCTTTTTCTGCTTTGTTGATATGGTAAGAGATGGTTGGTACTTTTTTCTTGAATATGGCAGAAAGAATGCTGTCACAGAAACAATGCAAGCTGTATGTGGGAGGTGTGCTTTATGCTGATGATAGTGAAACATTTTGCTATGCTTATACACAGTTTATATTGTGTGCTAGAATTGTGAGCTGTAGTCACAGGTAGACGTGTAGAATGTGACATTCTGGTTTACTGTGACAACCCAAACGTTTTATTTTCTCCCTGCACACAAATGATTGCACACTACATGCAGGGGCTGTTCTCGAGACAGAAGCCTGGCCTCCTAATTGGCCCCCACTCACAGATGAATTTACCGTTTACAGAAAAATGCTCCGCTCCGGCACTTTCGGGTTCTTTTGGCAGTGGAGAGAAGAAATGCTGTCTATGGGCGCTTCACTCAAATTGAGCTGAAAATGCCCAAAAAGTGTTATTTGTGGGGTTGAAACAGCGCATTTCTGAGAGATTACTGGAGATTTGGCCTTCTTTAAATTTCCATCAGTATCGGTGGATTCAGGATAAACTCAGGATTTTACATATTTTAATATGCATCCATCAAGCAACATGTTATATGTCCGACATAATCACACAGCCATCCTGAATAAAGTTTTTCTGATAATTTAGAAAGAACCTACATAATAGGATTGCTTGTGGTGTGAAGTCAGAGTAATGTAATCTATGAATACGTGTGAAATATTTCTCGTGAAGGATATAGCTGGAGGCCGAGCTCCAAAAAGGGGCGGGAGCTCCAAACCACCAGCAAAGATTTACAGAGCCCCTAACCTAACCCTTTCCCTATCCCTAACCATGTGTGGATGTGTTGCCCCATTTTTTAGTTGGCCCAACCCCCTTCTGGAGTAAATCTGTCCCATTATGGAGCTACCCTGCCCTGTTTTGGAGTTTCCGCCCCTGATTCGAGATCTCCAGGCTGTAGCAACTTGTTTCTTGTTGTTGAAATTTCAAGTTGTACTTGTTTCTGGGTGAAATGTCTACAGGGTGGTGCCAAAATTGAGTTGTAATGAGATCTGTTTTTAGCTAATTAAGTTAAAAGGAATGTATATTTTAGAATCCATACCCCCTAATCCAGTAATTCCCAACCTTTTTTGCTGTAAGTACCCTCACAGCACCATCAGTAAAGCTCTAGTACCCTCTGGGTAATGGAACATTCGGTAGCAAAATGTCGATTTTACGTGTGATCATTTTGCTTTGTTTATAAGCAGCAGAAATGCAAACAGGGGTATGCGGTAAACACACAGTACATATGAGATTGTTAGTTTTTCATATTTAATGGGAGCAGTCAGTCTCGTCCACAGACTCCAGGCACAGTATAAGCTAAACCAGACTTTTTGAGCCCACCCCCTTTCCAAAGCTTTCGCCCAGGGATAGTTTACCAGCAGGGCACTGTATCCTTTCCCCTGTGCCGCCATCTGTTCGGCCAGACTCCTGTTCCCTCTGCACTGGAGGCCACCCTCTCCATGGCGCTTCTGACACTTGTGATCCAACAGGAGCGTTTCCTGTGAGTGTGTGAGTAAAGGGGAGAGTTATGTGATTTCACTTTCATCTCACATACAATTAGAGTTAATCAAAACTGGCCCTTGCTTTTGAAGGAGACAGAACACAAGCTCAATACTGGCAAATTAATGGAGAGTTAATGGGGGGGGGTTCCATAGTGTCAATCGGTACTTACTTGTTTTGATTATGGGGGTAAACTACCGCCTATCCCTCTGGAATATACGCCCCTGCCAGTATATATATTCAGGTTTTGTATTCATATATTCAGATTTAAAATAATATATTTGTATTTCTACACATATTCTGATTTATATGCACGTATTCAGAATTTATAATTATTTATGACATGATTCTTTGGACCACTTCAATGTGATTGGTCAATTAACTCAATTGTTTAATCCCAGTTTAAAGGAATAGTTCACCCAAAAATGAAAATCTCTCATTATTTACTCACCCTCATGTCATCCCTGATGTGTATGACTCTCGTTCATCTGCCGAACACAAACAAAGATTTTTAGAAATCTTTGTTTGTGTACCTCAGATCTGTAGGTGCATTCAATGCAAGTGAATGGTGGACAGAACTTTTCAGGTCCAAAAGGCACATAAAGGCAGAATAAAAGTAATCCATATGACTCCAGAGATATGATATTACATTTTGGCAATTTGTATCACCACCTACTGGGCAGAGAGAAGAATTTATGATTATAAGACCTAATATTGATCTGTTTCTCATGGATCATATAATTTCTGAAGATACAGGATTAACCACTGGAGTTTTATGGATTAATTTTATCCTGATTTTGTGTGTTTATTTTTTAGCTTCAAAGTTCTGTCCACCATTCTCTTGCATTGTATGGACATAAAGTGCTGAGATATTCTTCTAAAAATCTTTGTTTGTGTTCAGCTGAAGAAAGAAAGCCATACACATCTGGGATGGCATGAGGGTGAGTAAATCATGTGAGATTTTTATTTTTGGATAAACTATCACTTTAATTATCTGTGATTTCTTAAAATGCTCTGAAAATATATTTATAAATCTGAATATGCAGGCGTAATGTGTGCATTTGTGTATATATTGATCACTACCATAACTCTAATATGGGCCCTGCATTATTTGCATATTTTGATGTCTAACCTGATCCCATGCATAGAAAGGGGTCAGCACATGTAGTAACGTTGTAGTGTATATTTTTTACATTTGTGTAAAAATATCTGCTTTTAAATATTATAATTCATTAATATTCTCACTGCTAGAATTGTGTTGTTCCAAACATACAGTACATGGCTGATAATGGATAATTATGTAGCAGAACCAAGGCGCACCATAGTTTTTTTCTAGTTTTATAAATGACAGTGGACATCTGTATCTTTATTCAAAAATACTGAATATACCACTATTGTCATACGCTCATCAATTATCTGAATCCAATTTTCAATTCAGAATGACAAAGACAAATTTTCTGAGGTAAAAATATGATGTCCAGTGTCTCATTAACAATGTAGCCTTCTACAGAACAACCTTCAACGATGGCTAATTTAGGCCAATAGCAAACCAATTACACATTTTGTTATGCAATATTTCACAAAAGGGAATTTAAATCATTACATTTCAGAAAGTGCCTTTTACTGGAAGCTAATTAGCTATCTAGAGAGCATGAGGAAAAGCTCTTCATTTGAAAAAAGTTCTGAACAATGACCTCTCTGAACTTCTGTATGAATTATATCTTAAAGCTGAAGTGTATGATTTCTGTGCCACTTGCTTGGCCAGGCCGGGACACCAGCAAAGCAACTTAGTCTGGTTTAAGATGTTTGTTTTTGTTCTTATTTTTTAGGATGCGTGATGCAAATTTTAAGCCCAATTTTTCTAATCATGCGTCTTTGAACACGCAGATTGTGCATGCGCCTGGAATTATTTGCACTACTTAGTGGGTCCACAAGGTGGCAACACTCACATTTGAGCCATTGCTGTCAAGAAGAAGCTCTAGAAGAACATGTAATCGCTGCTAAACATCAGGAGATGAAGGTAGAAACAATAACAGTGGATGTGCAAGTCAAGAGCCCATGTGTGAGGAGGTCTGGAAATCTCTGTTTATACACCTCGAGTCTGAAGCAATATAAAGACATCTTTATGTCTTTCTCATGGAAGAGAAATTGTCTGGTATCTCATAGCAGTCAGCCAACAGCCTGTGCATGCGCACACAGATATATTGAGGTTATTTTGACAGTCTCGCGTTCAACTGTGTAGTCAAAATGGAAGTGTACAGAGCTTTAGAATCACAAGGAAGCTGCTCAGCTACAGCACATATGTGTGCACAAAAAAAATCAATCCTGCTCCCGGGGGCCTCGCAGCACTGCACATTTGAGGTGTCTCACTAATCTAACAAACCACAGTAAGACCCTCTACTAATGAGGAGTTTTATTCAGGTGTGTAAGTTAAAGATGTGCTGTGCTGGAGGGCCCCCAGGAGCACATTGTGAAATACCGCACTAGTATATCATGCACATGTAAAGGTGGCTTCAAGTCATGTCAAAATATTTGTATTAATGAGGTAAGCACACTTAAACGCCATCAAAATGTTGCAGTGGGGAAATACTGCATTGCCCTGACTTTGAAAGTTTAGGGCATGCTAATTGGAAGGTTTTTTTGTGAAGGAATTAGATTGAATAGGAGCGAATTGCTGTATATGTAAACACACACACTGATGCCTGAATTCCTACACAGCATAAATACTTAAAAATCTTCAAACTTTTAAAAAACAACTTAAAACTTACAATCTTCAAAAATTACAAAATTAGCATAAATGTAATCCATAAGACTACAGTGGTTAAATCCATATATTCTGTAGCAATATGGCAGGTGTGAGTGAGAAACAGATCAATATTTAAGTAATATTTTTCTGTAAATCTCCCCCCTTTAACCAGCTAAACCAGTAGATGGTGATATGCATAATGAATGCCCCCAAAAAAACAAAAGAAGAATGTAAAAGTGAAAGTAAAAATGGAGATTCGTGATAAAAAAATGACTTACTATTTTATCTGCTTCTCACCCACACTTATATCACTTCTGAAAATATGGATTTAACCACTGGATTAGCATTGATAACTTTTATGCTGCCTTTATGTGATTTTTGGAGATTCAAAATTCTGGTCACAATTCACTTGCATTGTATGGTCCAACATAGCTGAAATATTCTTCTAAAAATCTTCGTTTCTCTTCTGCGGATGAAAGAAAGTCATACTCATCTGAGATGGCATGAGGGTGAGTAAATGATGAGAGAATTTTCATTTTTGCGTGAACTATCTCTTTAAATATTGATCTGTTTCTCAACACACCAATATCGCTTCTGAAGATATAGATTTAACCACTGTAGTCGTATTGATGACTTTTATGCTTTTTAATGATGAGAGAATTTTCATTTTTGGGTGAACCATCCCTTTAAGAATGCTTAGATATTTTTACTGGAAACCATGGCAAAATAGAAAGTAAGATAATAGTTTTGCAGAGTGAAAGGTATACTGTACATTCTGGCGTAAAAGACTGTTAATGTCACACACAGTCTGATTTTTTCTTTTACACAAGCTCTCTCAGTGGTCATATCATACATAACAAGCAACATATCTGACAAGCAAGAGTCGTAAAGGACACAAAAGATTGCACAGTGTGCACTGTGCTTTTCCATATTTTCATCATATTCATTTAGGACAATGTGTACAATCTGGGATCTTGCGCTTTGAATCCAGCATTGGGTGAAGGCGTCATGGCACTAGCTGCAGTGTGTGTGGGCAAACAACAATGAATGTTTAACCAGATGGCCATATGCCCCATCTGCTGAAGGTGAGCTTCCAAGAGAACAGTTCCTCCAAGAGCTTGCTGCCAAGCAGAACCCCTGAATCCAAAGTCTGTGCTTTCTTGAGAGCACAGATTGCCAGCTGTACCTCATGAGTACCATGCAGCAACTTTGAGGGTTATAATGTTGTCCCACCTGTCACACTGATAGTTCAGCATCATCTGACTTTATCGCCACACAACTAGGGCTGATAGAATTCGTTGCCTTTTACACAATGTCACTACAGAGCAGCATTAACCTATTACAGGCACAAACCCCCTGGAGTAAACTGATGTTAAATGTCTCGATCAAGGGTGCAATGTTGATGGCTCTTAGCTCACTACATGCAGAGATTGAGCCATAAATCTTCCAATTACCAACTTAACTACTACACGACAGCACTATTGTTTGAAGTATCATTCATGCCCGTGGCACAAATGGTGCAGGATGATTTATTTGCAGAAGTTTTGTACTTAGGTTAGGGGGTTGTTTAAATTTTCAACCCCAAGTATAAGCAGTAGCAATATTGATGCTAAAATAATAATTGGTATGATATAATTGGTGATCTTCCTGTGGGTTTTCTAGACCAGTGGTTCTCAATTAGGGCCGTGGCCCACTAGGCATTTCAGCAAACTTCCAATGGGCCACAAAATGTCTCAAAATTATTTAAAAAAGTTATACTAAAATAAACTTAAAGGCATATTCCAAAGGTTCAATACAAGTTAAGCTCAATCTACAGAATTCGTAGCATGATGTTGAATACCACAAACAAATACCCTCCTTTTCTTAAAAACAAAAAAAGTACAGCATCTCTTAAAGCATGCCATCAGAAAGAGGACTGAAGATGAGCTAAAACACTTCTGATGCCTGTATCAAATCTGCAGCTTTGGACGTACCATTTTTCTTTTCTTGTCATCAGATTTTGTTTGGAGAAACATTGTTGGATGGAGGCCAGTCTAGACATTTGTTTGAAATTGTGAATTTGAGAATGTATAGACAGGAACCAAAACTTGAATAAGAATACTAGGACAGTAAGTCAGAAACAGCTTGGAGGGATGTGTGCAGCTGTCCTGCTGGCCAGTTCTGTCACTTCTGCTGTGTTACTCCCTACCCTGGCCCCTGAAGTGAAGCCAGCTGCTGCTACCAAGCCAGCGACACCAGTGGTGGACAATGCCTACTCTAAGTCTCTCCATAGGCTGAGCCTGTCACGACTCCTGTTGGATTATGATAGTGCTGTGTATGGATCCAAATGGAAGCTAGGCGTGTTTGGTAAGACCTGGATAAATAGGTTGGAATGAAGTTAGACTGATTATATTTGTAACTGTTATTGTTTATATGCTTCAAATTAATAACGGCAATGATTTATTGAAGTGCTTTACTTTAGTGGATAACTCATGTCCTTTTGGGAGGGGTCGTATTAACCCTGCTTCAATGGTTAATCTCTGTACACAGTAGCTTTGTAGATAGCTCTCATGGATTCAGGGCTATTGCTTGAGAGTCAGGAATGGTCTATTTTATTGCTAACATAGCCAAAAGATGGTCAATTATTATTATTGTTCTAACCAGACATGAGACGATAACGCAACAAGCGATAAATAGTAACTTTATTTCATGTTAATCAAAGTTATCGTCCTAACCAGCCGCATTCGCGACAAGCAACGAGTGACAGACAGAGATTATTGTGTCGGGTCACCCATGTTAACACCTTTCCCTGTGTTCTTCCCAGCTCATCCAATATGCACACGTGTTGAGCACATGCCTCTTCACAGTTTGATGTCAAAAGTACAGATAAGAGCGATTATTTCAAATGTCATGTAAACACGATTTCTTGCCTTGTCAAATTTTTTTAATAAGATGATTTTAGAGAGTAATCAGCATAATGGTTTGCATGTAAACCTCATTGTGAGGCCTGGAAAAGTCGTGATATAAAGTTGCAGGTATTAATAAAACCGTAAAAAGTGGGCCTGGGTTGGGGCCTGGGTAGCTTAGCGATTATTGACGCTGACTACCCCCTCTGAAGTCGCAAGTAAGAATCCAGGGTGTGCTGAGTGACTCCAGCCAGGTCTCCTAAGCAACCAAATTGACCCGGTTGCTAGGGAGGATAGAGTCACATGGGGTCACCTCCTCGTGGTTGTGATTAGTGGCTCTCGCTCTCAATGGGGTGCGTGGTAAGTTGTGCGTGGATTGCGGAGAGTAGCATGAGCCTCCACATGCTGTGAGTCTCTGCGGTGTCATGAACAGCGAGCCACAGGATAAGAAGTGCAGATTGACTGTCTCAGAATTGGAGACAACTGAGACTTGTCTTCCACTAACCAGATTGAAGTGAGTAACTGCGCCATAAAATAAAATAGCTTGTCAGGACTGTTTCCCCAAACCGTAGTAACTATTTCACACACCAATTGTTCAAACCACATTGGCTGAACTGTTGTTCATGTCATTACTCAGAGGGTGGAGTAATAACTTCAAATAAAAAAACACAAATATTAAATTGTAATAGCTCATTTATACATACTCCAGAAAGCTATTTAATGCAAGAAAGAAACAAAATGAACTTTGTAATGTGACAGATACAAGGCATCGCAATTATGGGGTTTCCCTTTACATCAGACTTCGGCGTTTCCCTGACACACTTGAGCACATGCACATGCACTCTTCAGATATATAATACGCCACATATGCATTAACATAACACATTAAAGTTGTGATCTCCGACAGAAACCGTGTGTGATAAAGCACTTTCTATTTACAAGACGTTTCCGAACGCCACTTTCCGCAAAACCCCGAATAAACGATGGAACTTGCGACCATACGTGGCTAACAATGTTTTTGGGAAACGCAACCCAGAACGGTTGTTTAGAAGTCTTAACAGAATATCAGCTTAGAGAGCAAAACTATAAATCGCATGTGGGTAGAGAAAAATGTATGTAAATTAGCAAACGAATACCACTGCTGTCACACAATATTAGTTACTAGTACTTTCTAGGTTGTTTACAATGCACCACTGTGGCATTTGGCTTTGTAGGCACATTTAGACATCAAGAAACCTGATTTCTTTGTGTGACATGTTGGAACGGCACCTGTTTGTACAAGGAGTGACATATGGGCACTCCCTCTAAGCTGTATTCCCTGATGGATGAAGCGCAAGAGATACACATCCTAGACGAGCCCCTCTGACCTGCAATTTGGCAGCATTAGAGGCTCAGTTCTCTTAAAGGATCTTGCTTGAATGGCACCAATCGTTAACTCAGAAAGGGGTTGCAGTAATATATTGTCGCCAAGAACATTCTCGTACAATCTCAGAATTCAAGATGCTCAATGAGTAACATGACTAGACCTGCCCACGGACCACTCCCTAACCCATCTGATGCATTTGCAAATGAAATTGGAAGGCACTTTCTTGATCTGGCAAGCTCTAATTTGATTGGGTGTTTTTACAAAACAAAAAAAGTGTTTTCTTTGCAATTGTGCCATTATTAAAATAATTTTTCATTTAAATATACCTGTTAATCTATTTCATCTATTTCAGATAACCCTTTCAAATTTCCATTCAAGTTTTTTAATGCTTCAACCTTGAAACTGGTTTCCATAGCAACCCTTTCAGACCCTCTAAAGGAGGGTTTTTGACGATGTACCACATGGGAAATGTTGTTAGGCTGCTTTTTAACAACATGGGATACATTCACAAAAGCATACTTTTTGTTTTTGCTGCGTCTGCTGTTCATGCAATCAAAAGTGGTTGGGCTTAACCCCTATTGATTCTGAATATCCTGCTGTGTATGTTCAGCATTAAGGATCAGACCTCTGCTCTTGCAGCTATATCAAGGAAAGAAAGCAGGCAAACTAATGGTGCATTGAGCCGGGACTATTTAGTAGAACTTCATAGAGCATTTGTAGAATACAGCTACACTGTGTCTAAACGTTTAACTTAAACTTTTACAGTGTTTTTAATTCAACACTATTAAAATTAAAGGGTTTTCAATGGTTATTTGTAGCATCTTGTATATAATTTTTTGTTGTTGCACAGGTTCTTGAGTTGGCATAATTTTTTGGAGATAAAATGTTCTTGATATTTTTTTGAATCAGCATAAATTTTTATTTATTTATTTATTTCATTTTTTAAGTCATCATGAAATGAGAACCGAGCTTATTTACTTTCTGAATACACATTATCTGAATTACTTTGCACAGATAATCAGTGCATGTTATTCCAAAGAGAATAAATGTTTGTCAATGTAATAACTTGCTCTGCCAATTTTAAACAGCTTTCCATTTTGACTGATGTCACATAGGCCAGAAAACAATGTAGTCATGGCTAATAAATAGGGATGGGACACTATATCGAATTTCGAAATATCACAAACCAAAATAAATTACAAAACATACTGTGGCAAAATTAAAATTTGCAACATTTTCTGTCCATGTGATCATACAGGAAATGACATGTCATTCGTACAAGGTCCTTAAAGTACTTGAATTTAGCTTTTAAAATGTAAGTAATGGAATACCTGGAAAATCACAAGTGGTTGATATTAAAATGGAACATTTCTTCTGTGTAATGTATGTACATTAAAGATGAGATCCGCACACTCCACTTTCATTGAATAATTTGTCTTTTAATATTCTCTATTTTCTTTACAGTCAGCTGTTGTTCAAAAACTAAAAAGTAAAATGTATTTTAATCACAAATAATATGGGATGAATAATATGGATGAAGGAACCATGTGATTCCTCTCTTGTTAATGTATGCTGGACCGCAACTCTTCTGTGAACAACGCTCCTTGAACTGCCGCAATTCTTAAAGAGAGAGTACAATTTTAGCCCTTGTTATACAATTGAATGTAAACCTAATGTTAATACTTGTATATTAAACACATTATTTTAAATGTAGTATTTAAAAAATAGCTATGTTTCCATCCAAATTACGAATTTAATTGCATTGAATAAAAAGAAAATTAATATTGCAAATACAATGTGCAAATAAATCCGCATTTCCATCCCATGTGTTCAAAAGAACAAAATCATCACTTCCGGAGAAATTGTAGACACTGTGACTATTTTATTCATAAAATACAGACAAAACACTGTAAAGAACTTGTCTCATGTCTAGAAGCAACAGCGCATGTTTGTGCTCTACTTACTTATGTCTATGCCATTTGTGTTCGACTAATTTGTTCTGCAAATTCTATGCAGCCTTTAGATTTTCTAAGCACATTATTTCAGGATGACCAGGAGTGCATTTCCCATACAACTACGTAACTCACTGCTTAACCACCATAGAACTCTATGATGCATCACTGGAGAAATGAACTAGCTAGTGATGACTAGTAACTATGACACACATCCATCATTCGAACCACATTGATTGAGCCTTAATGACATTACTGAAGGAGTGGAGTAATAACTTGCAAATATAAAATTATAATAGCTCAATTACATGTACTCCAGAAAGGTGTTTAATGCGTGAAAGCTTCTGAAGACACGAAAGCTACGTGCACTATGTAAATGCGACAAATAATTTGCACTGCAATAGTGGAGTTTCCCTTTACATCAGACTTCGGGATTGCCTCCGATGCACTTGAGAACATACGCACATCCACACACTCCTCGAAAACATATAAGAACTTCAAATATGCATTAACATGAACACATAAGCTGTGTTCTCCTACAAAAGCTGTGTGTGATAAAGTATTTTCTCTTAATCGTGTTTGTGTGACGTGATGCATGTAAACGTGATCAAAGTCTTGATAGAATGAAAGATGTCAAATGATGTCCACACAGCAATCTAATGAGAAACTATGCTTCTAACTACAGGTTGAGAGCTGTTGTTCCAATCACACAACTTTTCGATGCTGTTTGTGAATGTTCGTTGGAACTACGGTCTTGGGAAACAACAAATTTTGATGCACATCACGTATTCCTAATAAAGTCTATAGGAGTTTATTCAGTAAATGTGTTTCCATCATAGTTTATGTGCATTTCTTGTCATTGAATTTTTTTTATCCACCTCAATTTTGGGGATTTTATTTGCATCTTGGTAACCAGTAGTCTTTATTTGATATCCACAGGTAAAAATATGTGGATGGAATCCCAGCTATTGACAGCTCAGTTCTTAATTACAGCCCCATCTCCATGATTTAAGCCTTGTTTTAGGCTATTGTTGTAGGTAATGCAGCTTTATGAAAATGGTTGCCACTAATTAACACAGCAATTTCATGCAGTTAACAGTATTGTAATAAAGGTTACGGCAATAATAGCAAATAATGAGAGAATTGAAAAGAAGTTTCAAAAGATTCCTCAAAAGATGGTGCTGGCTGTGTTTCAGGAGAGGAGTCAAATCAAGTCAAGTCATTTTTATTTGTATAGCGCTTTTCACGACACACATTGTTTTAAGCAGCTTTACAGAAAATCATGCATTAACAGGAAATTAAACTGTAATATATATATATATATATATATATATATATATATAAATAAAGTGTTAGAGTCAAAATTGTGTAGTTTGATTAAATATGATTTTTGTATAATTTTGTATAAAAATAAATATTTAAATAATTAATTTATTTAGAACTCCAGTGAGCAAGCCAAAGGTGACTGTGGCAAGAAACATGTCAGTTTTGAGAAAAGGCCAATGAGAATTGGCGAGTGGAATTTGCATTCCACTCCCCCGGACATACGGGTATAAAAGAAGCTGGCTCGCAACCACTGTTTCAGATTTTTTTCTTTGGAGCCGAGCGGTTGTATGTCAGCGAGCTGAATTCCACTGCCAGTCCATTCACCTCTAAGAAGCGTATGCTGTTGGATGTACGGAGCATTCCAGTGGCTTACTCTCCTTCTGCACGATCAGTGCAGAACACACCCCTGGGCGCATCGACAGTGCTAAAAGAGTATATATTCGTGCAAAAGAGTATATTTCCACTATTAGAGCAAAACACATTGACGTGAGCATCTTTTTAAAGATGCCTTTCAGTCTTTGTGTAGTTCCTGGATGCTGTCGTTATCGCTCTGCCTCATGAAACTGGGCAGCGATCACGTTGAGGCAGTGTTCGTGGATGGTTCATGTTCTCATTGTGAGAACATGAACATGGCAACATTGCGGTCACGGCTGTCCTTCTTCCAGGGGAATAGCCTATGTATTAATGATGGAGTGCAGTCCATCATTAGACCAAGGGGATGCAGGCAGAGATGAGTGAGGTGCATTGCAGTTCAACCAGCTGGTCATTTCAGTGTGGTCTTTACCAAGTCCAAGGTTCACGAAGTGGCATATGAAGTATCCCATGTCTAATGGTTGGCGTTGGCATCAGTTCATACTCTGAAGTCCATTGTAACCGACTGAAGTGATGTCTGGCTGGCACCGGCTGCATTTAGTCATTATCATTTAGCAGTGGATTCCGACACAAGCAGGAACGGATTATTTATTCATTTATTTTGCATATTTTTTTATTTATGTGTTAATTAATTTTTTATATTTATTTATTGCCACATATATATACATTTATTTATACATGTTTTTATTTTTACTTTTCTGTGTGCAACATGGAAATGAGGGAGGCGGTCCTTGTGGAGCTCCAGTGCATCATTGGATGAGCGCTCAATAGTACTTATCAGGAGCAGATGGACGTCCCACCTTAGCACCCTCTGACTCGCACAGATTTTGAATATGCAGGGAAACGTTTTGCAGAGAGTTTAACAATCCAGGATGTGCTATGACAGTCATACCAGCATACAGCCTTCCTAAAACATAAATAAGCACCACTACTCTAAATGAAACATAGTTATTTGATGCGTGGTTATCGACTTAATTCGCATGTCGTGCAACTCTCTAATTATATTTGAAGAGTCAGCTATAGATTTTTAATTTTTTTTATTGCATACATAAACGATCAGGGAAATGAAGTATGGTTGTATATTTTGCAATGAACAATCATAACAACAGAAATCAATAGTATGAAGTTATATACTCAGAAAAAAAGAAAAGGACAAGGTTAAATCATATCATTAATGAAACTTGCTCATTTTGTGGTTTTGTTGAAGAAACAGCTCCCCATTTATTTTGTGATGGTAGTATAACCAATACATCTTGGATTGACTTAAGCTCTTATGTTTTTAGCCCCACAAATAGCTATAGTTTACACGCGATATAACGTCACATCAAAACATGTCAAGAGTAATCAAGCACACGCTTCAATCTACAATAAGCCAATGGTAAACAAGACCCACCCACATCATTATCATACAAGAGACAGAAATGTAAGAATAAATACAAAAATAAATAAATGTGGAAATAAATCAATATAAAAATAAATTAATGCATAAATAAATAATAACAAAAACAAATGAAAGCATACATTTTTTTTTAAAGAATAAAAATAAAAAGAGAAAATAAAAAATAAAGGAAAAAAAAAGTCATACAAAAATAAATTCAGGAATAACTTTAATTAAAAACTAATTATATTTGTTTTATCAAGCCATTTATTCCTTTAGTTATTTTCTTATTATTACATTTATTTGTTTATGTATTTATTTATTATTTTTGCATGTTTTGTCCTCCATAAGGAGCAAGTCATTTGTAATTCTGATAAGTGAAGTCTCTGTACTGGGTTGGGGCCTAAATCCTGATTGAAATTGTTCATATTTACTATTTCTCTGTAGAAATGAATATGGTTGAGAGGACACTACCTATTATTTATTTTTTACATAAATGGGAGATTTGAAATCGGTCTAAGTTAGCCAATTCTCCAGGATCAAGCTGTGGCATAAGCAGTTTGATAACTGCCATTTTAAAGTTTCTTGGGACATGTCCTAAGGTTAGTGAGGAGTTCATAATATTAAGAAAAGTTTCTGAGATTACTGTTTTTTTTAAAAGCTTAGTTGGTATTGGATTTAACATTCATGTTGTGGCTTTTGATGTGGATTTATCAGTAAAGCAATTCATGAAGTCATTATTATTGTGCTGTGATGGAATATCTGGTTCAGTTTAGGATTTGTTCCTAACCAAATTAGCCACAGTACTAAATATACACCTAGGATTGTTGTGGTTATTTTCTATGAGTTTGTTAAAATATGCTGACCTGGCAGCTTTCAGTACCTGTCTGTAGCTACAGACACTATCCTTCCATGCACCGCGAAATACCTCTAATTTGGTATTTTCCACTTGCGTTAAATTTTCTGAGCTGCTTTCTTGAGAGCATGAGTACGATCATTGTAACATGGTGCAGGGTTTTTTTCTTTAATTTGCTTTAATCAAAGGGGGAAACACTATCAAGAGTGCTAGAGAAGACTATATAATTTTTGTTATTACATAAAGTTCTTCTTGACTTTGTGGCTTACTGAGTATATGAGATATATCTGGAAGATTTTTAGTGAAGCTATCTTTAGTGGTCGAAAGAATAGTTCTACCTGAACGATAGTATGTTGTAGATTGAGTAATATTAGCTGATCGCATCATACATGAGATGAGGTAATGATCTGAGTTTGCATCACTATTTGGCAGAATTTCTGTTGTATCAACATAAACTCCATATGACAGAATTAAATCTAGCATATTATTATGCAGTGAGTTGGTCCTGTATCATTTTGTCTGATTTCTTAATAAGCTATACATTTATAATGAAATAATGTGTAGTTAGAGGTTTATGAGGTTATGTTTCTAACATATTAAAGAGTACTCCCAATTAGTTCCACACAATAATGTGAAGAAATTCTAAACTGATTATGTGCACAAAAAAAAACACTGGTATCGGATCGGTATCGGCCGATACTGAGATTTCCGATATCAGAATCAGATCAGAAGAGAAAAAGTGGTATCGGTGCATCCCTAATGTTTATAACAATAACATGGGGGAGTAGATTAATTTAATATATTTTAAATATTATATTATATAATATTAAACTAATATATTAATCTAGATTAAGCCAGGTTTCAGTCAAACAGAGCACATCCAAACTATGACCTGTAATCATTTCATTTACAATAGTGCTTTGGTTAAAAGAGATCTAATGTTTTGTAGTCCTACCTTTAAATTATTTAACTTTATGATGTTTTACCTTAATAAAAAAAATTCTAAATACTTTAGTGAGGATTTTGTGTTTGGTAATTTGGGGAAAAGACACAGTCTCTATATGTTATCTAGGTGATACCGTCTCTATGTGTTGTAGTTTATGTGACCTGTGTGACGTCTCAAGGCAGCTAGCAGACGTTCAGATTAGCCAGTTTGTTTGCTTCCTGACCTGGGCCCCAGTTAGTCAAATACTATCACTATTAAATCTATGAGAAAAATTACTAGAGAGAAGTGGGGCACCTTCCCTGTTGGGAAGGAGTCTGTCTCTCTTTAGCAGGGCACATCTACCCCAAAAACTCTTCCAATTGTCTATAAATCCTATGATATTTACCAGACACCACTTAGACATCAAGCCACTAATCTACTATAAACTTCGTCACCACGACAAGCAGGAAAGTGCCAGAGCATATAACATTTTCTGTCATTGTTTTTGCAAGTTCACACACTTAACATTATCTCTCGTGATCTCCAACTGGTGAATCTGGACATAGTTAGTGCCGACAAGAATAATAATTTTAGAAAATCTACATTTAGCATTAGCAAGCACTTTTTGATTTGATGTCAGACACCAACATGATTCTCAGTGGGTGCAGAATCGATTGGAAACCCTAACAGGTACGGGAGAGTGGTCTCGCTTTGTTGAGCGAGTATGATTCGAAGACGTCACCCAACCACTTTTCCCGAGCAGCAAGGGTTTGAATCGATGTGAATGCCTCATACAATTGTTTGTTGTTATGGTTGTTCTTGATTAGCAGTGCTTTAAGATCAATGCAATTATCCATGCAACACAGAGGACAAAACGGGTGCGCATTGTAAAATGCATGCAGTTTAATCGCAATAAAAATAGAAAGCAGATGCACGCTGGAAAATGCACGATAAGAGAATAATTCAATTATAATTGGAACACTTATTTAAAGAGTACAGATGACCAAATTACTCTTATATCACCATTTTGTCCTTGGACAAGCGATTTTACCCTTGTTTGCTTGACCATTAATGTATTATCATTTTGAAATAAAGTGTTCACAGAAGCATACAAACCAGTCACTCACACTAGGATTTAGTGATCAGCTGAAATCGTCTTATAATACAGTGGCAATGCACTGCTTCCTGTATAATTATCAAAAAAAGAGCCGCCTCAAATGAGCTCTGTTTTATTAATTCAGCATTAATACTAAGATATGGAGATACAATAGTGAACTCATCAGTGATTATTATATAATGGTCTCTCTGCTCATATGTTGTTTATGTAACAGCAATCTGTTCTCTGATGAAACTGCTTTTATAAAGCCTGATCTGCTGTTGACGTAAGTGTTACTTCACACGTTTGCTGTTCATAAGTGTATAAATCATGGAGAACAAGAGCCTGCAGACTCATCTCTTTTCTGAAAGGCAATTTGGTGGATTGCAGTGAAGTCTGAGTTTTCTCTTTAGTTATTTTCATTGCAACATTATGATACTTCCAAAAAGGTATCATGTTTTTGGGTAGTATTACCGTGTTTTGGAAATATGGTACCATTGTAATTTCATGTTTGTTGGATTTGTACCAAGGTGATACCAATTTTTTTAGATATGGTACCATAGGAATACCATATTTTGACATTTGCTATGGACACATGTTATGGTATTACCATAATTCATAATCAGCATCACCATGGTTTATATATTTATTGGACATATATACGTATTGTCATATATTGTTTCATGTTATTACTTTGTTTTTGGACATATAACATGATAATAGCACACCTAAAATAGTGTTGCCATGTTTAAGACATGGCACCATGGTATTAGCATATTGTTTATTGGACCAAGGTAATACTGTGTTTATGGACATATACCATGGTAATAAGATGGTGATTTTGATATTGTACCATTGTAATGTTATGTTTTGGGAACATAAAACATGGTAGTACCATGGTTTTGAACATGGTACCACAGTAATGCCATGTTTTTGACATGTATTTTCTCACAACAATACCATTTTTCGAAACATACCATGATATTACCATGTATTTTGGACATGCATCATGGCATTACCATGTTTGTTTGAATGTGTACCATGATAATATCATGTACTTGGACACCTACAATAGTAATATCATGTTTTTTATACATGGTACCATGGAACTATCTTAGTGTTTTGGGCATGTAATTCCATTTGTGTTAGTTGCACATGTATCAATGTAATATCGTGGGTCTATTCAAAAACCTAGTGAGCTTCTGTAACCCGGACACACACACACAAGATGAGACAGTCACAATGTAAGTCAAAAACTGCTTTTATTGTTAACAATAAAAGCAGGCAAAAGTACAAACGGGCAAATCCAGTGAAGAGTTGTCGAGGGAAGCGTAGGGTCAAAAGCCAGGGAATCAAAGAGAGTAAAGGGGCAAATCCGGAGAGTAGTCCAGGGGAGCGAGGGTCAAAGCCAGGGTAAACAGGATCGAGAGGCGGGTAAACTAACAAAGGGAGTAGACAGGGGTACTAGGGGAACGAGGATCTGGCAAGCTAAGAGGGTAATCAAGAGGAGTTCAAGAGGTGATCAAAACTAGACGAGACTAGCGGGGGCAAAGACACAGGAAACTAAATACAATAACCAACAACTGTGAGACGAAAGGGTAGTGATATATATACGGGCAAGTGCAGGTGTAAACCATGACAGGTGATGAGACGAGTGCAGGTGAAACTAATGTGCAGGAGTGCAGATGACGCGAGTGCAGGTGGTCATAATGTTCTGGGGGATTGGAAACGCGTGAGAAACTGGAGGAAGGGAGATTGCCTAAGAGCATGTGAGCGAGTAGGAGCAAAGTGGGCGTGAGGGCTCGAGCGAGCAAAAAGAGCGTGCGAGCTCGAGGGGGCGGAACGAGCGTGGGAGCTCGAGGGGGCGGAACGAGTGTGGAAGCTCGAGGGGGCGGAACGAGGGAGCGGGGTTCGTGACAGTACTCCCCCTCTAAAATGGACGGCTCCTGACGGCCGTGCTCGGTTGCGAGGAAGTGGTGCTGGACGAACCCAACAAACAAAAAACCCTGAACAGACAACCCACAAAACACACAAACAAAATTGAGGGCAGTCCAAGGGGCACAGAGGGAAATGAGACAGTCCGTGGGGTCAATGGGCAGTATCAAGGCAAGGTCTGGGGGAACATAGCGGACAGGCGGGTGGTCGGGAGATGTAGGGGACAGCCGTAGGGGCAGAGACAGGGTCAGGGGGTCTGGAAGGCGACTGGAGGACAGGGACTGGGTCCGGGGGTCTGGAAGGTGACCACCGGACAGGAATAGGGTCCGGAGGCCAGGGAAGAGGCCACAGGACAGGGAGAGGGTCAGGAAGTCCGGGCTGAGCCGTGAAAGGCGTGCCATCAGAGGCGGCACTGTAGGCGGCTCTGGAGGTGGGGTTCTGGAAGGCTCTGGAGGTGGAGCCGAAGGAGGCTTTAGGGGCGAAGGCCTGAAAGGCTCTGGAGGTGGAGCCAATGGAGGTGGCGCCGTGGGAGGTCCCCGAGGCGACGACCTGGCAGGCTCTGTAGTCTCGGGGGGTAGAGCCGTAGGAGGCCCGAGAGGCGGAGCCATAGAAAGCTCTGGAGTCTTTGGGAGCAGAGCCGTGAGGGGCTCGGGAGGTGGAGCCGTGGGAGGCTCGGGAGGCGGAGCCTTAGGAGGCTCGGGAGGCGGAGCCGTAGAGGCTTGAGGGGTGGAGCCATGAAGGCTTGAGGGGTGGAGCCATGAAAGACTCGAGGGACGGAGCCCTGAGAGGCTTGAGGGGTGGTGGAGCCCTGAGAGACTCGAGAGGCGAAGCCGTGAGAGGCTTGAGGGGTGGAGCCATGAAAGACTCGAGAGGCGAAGCCGTGAGAGGCTTGAGGGGTGGAGCCATGAAAGACTCGAGAGGCGAAGCCGTGAGAGGCTTGAGGGGTGGAGCCATGAAAGACTCGAGGGATGGAGCCATGAAAGACTCGAGAGGCGAAGCCGTGAGAGGCTTGAGGGGTGGAGCCATGAAAGACTCGAGGGATGGAGCCATGAAAGACTCGAGAGGCGGCCGTGAGAGGCTTGAGGGGTGGAGCCATGAAAGACTCGAGGGATGGAGCCCTGAAAGACTCGAGAGGCGGCCGTGAGAGGCTTGAGGGGTGGAGCCATGAAAGACTCGAGGGATGGAGCCTTGAGAGACTCGAGGGGTGGAGCCGTGAGAGACTCGAGGGGTGGAGCCGTGAGAGACTCGAGGGGTGGAGCCGTGAGAGACTCGAGAGGCGGAGCCGTGAGAGACTCGAGGGGCGGAGCCGTGAGAGACTCGAGGGGTGGAGCCATGAGAGACTCGAGGGGTGGAGCCATGAGAGACTCGAGAGGCGAAGCCGTGAGAGGCTTGAGGGGTGGAGCCATGAAAGACTCGAGGGATGGAGCCCTGAGAGACTCGAGGGGTAGAGCTCTGGGAGGCTCGTGAGGAGGAGCCCTTGGAGGCTCGAGAGGAGGAGCCCTGGGAGGCTCGTGAGGCGGAGCCCGGGAGGGCTCAGAGGGGCGAGCAGAACCCGGCAGAGCCGTGGGAGACTCTGAGGGCGGAGCCCGGGAGGGCTCAGAGGGGCGAGCAGAACCCTGCAGAGCCGTGGGAGACTCTGAGGGCGGAGCAGAGGTCTGCAGAGCCGTGGGAGACCCTGAGGGCGGAGCAGAGGTCTGCAGAGCCGTGGGAGACCCTGAGGGCGGAGCAGAGGTCTGCAGAGCCGTGGGAGACTCTGCGGGACCCTCTGCGGTCTTGAGCACAAGACGAGACTGGGGAGAAGGGGCCCTCTTCCTTCTCTTACGTCTTCGGCCAACAGGGGACGTGGCCATGGGAACGGTCGAGGCTACAGGCCCTGGCACGCTGACCGTGGCAGACATGGGCGCTGGCTCACAGGCCGTGGCAGGCAGGGGCGCTGGCTCGCTGGTCGTGGGCGGCATGGGCGCTGGCTCGCTGGTCGTGGCGGGCATGGGCGCTGGCTCGCTGGTCGTGGCGGGCATGGGCGCTGGCTCGCTGGTCGTGGGCGGCATGGGCGCTGGCTCGCTGGTCGTGGCGCTGGCTCGTTGGTCGTGGCGGCATGGGCGCTGGCTCGCTGGTCGTGGCGCTGGCTCGTTGGTCGTGGCGCTGGCTCGCTGGTCGTGGCAGGCATGGGCGTTGACTCGCTGGCCGTGCTAGGCTTCGAGACTGTGGCCGTGACAGGCTTCAAGACTGTGGCCGTGACAGGCCCCGAACTGGGGCCGTGTCAGGCATAGGGACTGGGACCGTGACAGGCTTCAAGACGGGGGCCGTGTAAGGCTTCAAGACGGGGCCGTGGTCAGGCTTCAAGACGGGGGCCGTGGTGTAGGGCGCTGGTTCAGTATCTGCCTCCCCACAGTAAACGAGGAACCAACGCACAGCAGGGCGAGGTCAATAAACTGAGCCAGGTCGAGAGAGCAGCGACCACCAGGCATGTATGATGAGGCTGGTTCATTCAGTCCATTCTGAAAAATGTCTTTCAGAACCACCTCATCAAAATTCACCTGGTTGGCCAGGGCACAAAAATCAGTGACATACTCCTCCAAGGGTTGACTCCTGGCGTAAACACATGATTCGAGCCGCTGGCTCCATAATGTTAAGGGCGGGGTTATGCGTTACACAACCGCTGCCTTGTACTGAAAAACTCTAGGAGAGCGCTCGAAGAGTGCACGGCGCTCAGAAATGCACTGGATGCATAAACAGGCTCGGGGCAGACACAGGTGAAACAGGGTGACATAAATCAGACATAGTGCATACCTGCTGCCCCGGCCCGTGAGCGCGCGGTCCTCTCTCCACACTGTAGCTCCTCGCGCCGAATGTGACGTGCTTCTCCGCTCTAGCGAGCTGCGCTGAATACTCCGCGTGACGCATTGTGACTGTCTATTCGGTGAGGTTGGTTATTCTGTAACCGAGCACACACACACAAGACGAGACAGTCACAATGTAGATGAAAAACTGCTTTATTCGTGAATAAAGCAGTGCAGGCAAAAGTACAAACAGGGTAAATCCAGAGAGAGTAGTCGAGGGAAGCGAGGGTCAAAAGCCGGGGTAATCAAAGATACAAACAAGGGGGTCGAAGACGGAAAACAGTTAACAACTATGGCGGGAAGGACTAAACAGGGGAGCGAGGGAATAAGCGGAGATAGGGGGCTGGCAAGCTAAGAGGAGGGTCGAAACTAGACGAGACTAGCAGGGGGCGAAACTAGACGAGACTAGCAGGGCAACGATATAGGGAACTAAATACAATAACCAACACCCGTGAAACGGAAGTACAGTGTATTTATAGGGGCGAGTGCAGGTGTAACGAATGAGGGAGTGATGAGACGAGTGCCGGTGAAACTATGAACAGGAGTGCAGATGACGCGAGTGCAGGTGTACATAATAAAGGGGTGATATAGACAGGTGTCGGTGGTCATAATGTTCTGGCCACCGGCGTGCATGTGGGTCAGAGGAGGGAGATAGCCCACGAGCGAGAGCTCGCAACAGCACCAAGAGCGTGAGTGCTCGTGGGAGGAAAGAGAGCGTCAGACTCGAAGGGGGCGGAACGAGCGAGTAAGCTCGAGGGAGTGCGCGTGTGTGTGCGTGACGAAGCGGGGAGACGCAGAGATGGGGCAGAGGAACGGAGTTCGTGACAGTACTCCCCCCTCTGAATAGGACGGCTCCTGACGGCCGCGCTCGGCTGCGAGGAGCGCAAGGGGACAGAACGAGCGTGTGAGCTCGAGGGGACAGAACGAGCGTGTGAGCTCGCAGGGGGCAGAACGAGCTTGTGAGCTCGCAGGGGGCAGAACGAGCGTGTGAGCTCGCGGGGAACAGAACGAGAGTGTGATCTCGCGGGGAACAGAACGAGAGTGTGATCTCGCGGGGAACAGAACGAGAGTGTGATCTCGCGGGGAACAGAACGAGAGTGTGATCTCATGGGGAACAGAACGAGAGTGTGATCTCATGGGGAACAGAAGGCAAAAAGGGAATGAAACAGTCCATGGGGTTCAATGGGCAGTCCAAGGCAATGTCAGGGGGAACATAGTGGACAGGCGGGTGGTCGGGAGGTCTAGGGGGCAGCCATAGGGCAGAGACTGGGTCAGGAGGTCTGGAAGGCGACTGGAGGACAGGGATGGGGTCCGGGGGTCTGGATGGTGACCACCGGACAGGAATAGGGTCCGGAGGCCAGGGAAGAGGCCACAGGACAGGTAGAGGAACGGTCACAAGGGGAGCAGGCAAGACCCAGTGAGGAAAGGTTTCAGGGGGCAGAGCCGTGAAAGGCGGAGCCGTCAGAGGCGGCACCGTAGGTGGCTCTGGAGGTGGGGTCCTGGAAGGCTCCGGAGGTGGAGCCGACGGAGGCTTTAGGGGCGAAGGCCTGGAAGGCTCTAGAAGTGGAGCCGACGGAGGCTTTAGGGCGAAGGCCTGGAAGGCTCTGGAGGTGGAGCGAGGAGGCTTTAGGGCAAGGCCTGGAAGGCTCTGGAGGTGGAGCCGAGGGGGGCTTTAGGGGCGAAGGCCTGGAAGGCTCAGGAAGTGGAGCCCATGGAGGTGGCGCCGTAGGAGGCTCCAGAGGTGAAGCCCTGGAAGGCTCTGGAGGCAGAGCCGAGGGAGGTGACGCCGTGGGAGGTGGCGCTGTAGAAGGCTCCAGGAGTGAAGCCCTGGTAGGCTCTGGAGGCAGAGCCGGGGGAGGTGGCGCCGTAGGAGGCTCCAGAGGTGAAGCCCTGGAAGGCTCTGGAGGCAGAGCCGAGGGAGGTGACGCCGTGGGTGGTGGCGCCGTAGAAGGCTCCAGGAGTGAAGCCCTGGTAGGCTTTAGAGGCGGAGCCGCAGGAGGCTCCAGAGGCGAATCTCTAGAAGGCTCTGGAGTCTTAGGGAGCAGAGCCGTAGGAGGCTCGGGTGGTGGAGCCGTGGGAGGCTCAAGAGGCGGAGCCCTAGGAAGCTCTGGAGTCTTTGGGAGCAGAGCTGTAGGAGGCTCGGGAGGTGGAGCCGTAGGAGGCTCTGGAGGGGGAGCCGTAGGAGGCTCGGGAGGCAGAGCCATAGGAGCCTCTAGTGGCTGAGCCCTGGGAGGCTCGGGAGGTGGAGCCGTAGGAGGCTCTGGAGGGGGAGCCGTAGGAGGCTCGGGAGGGGGAGCCATAGGAGCCTCTAGTGGCCGAGTCCTGGGAGGCTCGAGAGGCTTGAGGGGGGGAGCCTTGAAAGACTCGAGAGGGGGAGCCCTGAGAGGCTTGAGAGGGGGAGGAGCCCTGAAAGACTCGAGAGGGGGAGCCCTGAGAGGCTTGAGAGGGGGAGGAGCCCTGAGAGACTCGAGGGGCGGAGCCCTGAGAGGCGGAGGAGCCCTGAGAGACTCGAGAGGCGAAGCCGTGAGAGGCTTGAGGGGTGGTGGAGCCCTGAGAGACTCGAGAGGCGAAGCCGTGAGAGGCTTGAGGGGTGGAGCCATGAAAGACTCGAGAGGCGAAGCCGTGAGAGGCTTGAGGGGTGGAGCCATGAAAGACTCGAGAGGCGAAGCCGTGAGAGGCTTGAGGGGTGGAGCCATGAAAGACTCGAGGGATGGAGCCATGAAAGACTCGAGAGGCGAGCCGTGAGAGGCTTGAGGGGTGGAGCCATGAAAGACTCGAGGGATGGAGCCATGAAAGACTCGAGAGGCGAGCCGTGAGAGGCTTGAGGGGTGGAGCCATGAAAGACTCGAGGGATGGAGCCCTGAAAGACTCGAGAGGCGAGCCGTGAGAGGCTTGAGGGGTGGAGCCATGAAAGACTCGAGGGATGGAGCCTTGAGAGACTCGAGGGGTGGAGCCGTGAGAGACTCCGAGGGGTGGAGCCGTGAGAGACTCCGAGGGGTGGAGCCGTGAGAGACTCGAGAGGCGGAGCCGTGAGAGACTCGAGGGGCGGAGCCGTGAGAGACTCGAGGGGTGGAGCCATGAGAGACTCGAGGGGTGGAGCCATGAGAGACTCGAGAGGCGAAGCCGTGAGAGGCTTGAGGGGTGGAGCCATGAAAGACTCGAGGGATGGAGCCCTGAGAGACTCGAGGGGTAGAGCTCTGGGAGGCTCGTGAGGAGGAGCCCTTGGAGGCTCGAGAGGAGGAGCCCTGGGAGGCTCGTGAGGCGGAGCCCGGGAGGGCTCAGAGGGGCGAGCAGAACCCGGCAGAGCCGTGGGAGACTCTGAGGGCGGAGCCCGGGAGGGCTCAGAGGGCGAGCAGAACCCTGCAGAGCCGTGGGAGACTCTGAGGGCGGAGCAGAGGTCTGCAGAGCCGTGGGAGACCCTGAGGGCGGAGCAGAGGTCTGCAGAGCCGTGGGAGACCCTGAGGGCGGAGCAGAGGTCTGCAGAGCCGTGGGAGACTCTGCGGGACCCTCTGCGGTCTTGAGCACAAGACGAGACTGGGGAGAAGGGGCCCTCTTCCTTCTCTTACGTCTTCGGCCAACAGGGGACGTGGCCATGGGAACGGTCGAGGCTACAGGCCCTGGCACGCTGACCGTGGCAGACATGGGCGCTGGCTCACAGGCCGTGGCAGGCAGGGGCGCTGGCTCGTTGGCCGTGGCGGGCATGGGCGCTGGCTCGTTGGCCGTGGCGGGCATGGGCGCTGGCTCGTTGGCCGTGGCGGGCATGGGCGCTGGCTCGTTGGCCGTGGCGGGCATGGGCGCTGGCTCGTTGGCCGTGGGCGCTGGCTCGTTGGCCGTGGCGGGCATGGGCGCTGGCTCGTTGGCCGTGGGCGCTGGCTCGTTGGCCGTGGGCGCTGGCTCGTTGGCCGTGGCAGGCATGGGCGTTGACTCGCTGGCCGTGCTAGGCTTCGAGACTGTGGCCGTGACAGGCTTCAAGACTGTGGCCGTGACAGGCCCCGGAACTGGGGCCGTGTCAGGCATAGGGACTGGGACCGTGACAGGCTTCAAGACGGGGGCCGTGTAAGGCTTCAAGACGGGGGCCGTGTCAGGCTTCAAGACGGGGGCCGTGGTGTAGGGCGCTGGTTCAGTATCTGCCTCCCCCACAGTAAACGAGGAACCAACGCACAGCAGGGCGAGGTCAATAAACTGAGCCAGGTCGAGAGAGCAGCGACCACCAGGCATGTATGATGAGGCTGGTTCATTCAGTCCATTCTGAAAAATGTCTTTCAGAACCACCTCATCAAAATTCACCTGGTTGGCCAGGGCACAAAAATCAGTGACATACTCCTCCAAGGGTTGACTCCTGGCGTAAACACATGATTCGAGCCGCTGGCTCCATAATGTTAAGGGCGGGGTTATGCGTTACACAACCGCTGCCTTGTACTGAAAAACTCTAGGAGAGCGCTCGAAGAGTGCACGGCGCTCAGAAATGCACTGGATGCATAAACAGGCTCGGGGGCAGACACAGGTGAAACAGGGTGACATAAATCAGACATAGTGCATACCTGCTGCCCCGGCCCGTGAGCGCGCGGTCCTCTCTCCACACTGTAGCTCCTCGCGCCGAATGTGACGTGCTTCTCCGCTCTAGCGAAGCTGCGCGAATACTCAGCGTGACGCATTGTGACTGTCTATTCGGTGAGGTTGGTTATTCTGTAACCGGAGCACACACACACAAGACGAGACAGTCACAATGTAGATGAAAAACTGCTTTATTCGTGAATAAAGCAGTGCAGGCAAAAGTACAAACAGGGTAAATCCAGAGAGAGTAGTCGAGGGAAGCGAGGGTCAAAAGCCGGGTAATCAAAGATACAAACAAGGGGGTCGAAGACGGGAAAACAGTTAACAACTATGGCGGGAAGGACTAAACAGGGGAGCGAGGGAATAAGCGGAGATAGGGGCTGGCAAGCTAAGAGGAGGGTCGAAACTAGACGAGACTAGCAGGGGGCGAAACTAGACGAGACTAGCAGGGCAACGATATAGGGAACTAAATACAATAACCAACACCCGTGAAACGGAAGTACAGTGTATTTATAGGGGCGAGTGCAGGTGTAACGAATGAGGGAGTGATGAGACGAGTGCCGGTGAAACTATGAACAGGAGTGCAGATGACGCGAGTGCAGGTGTACATAATAAAGGGGTGATATAGACAGGTGTCGGTGGTCATAATGTTCTGGCCGCCGGCGTGCATGTGGGTCAGAGGAGGGAGATAGCCCACGAGCGAGAGCTCGCAACAGCACCAAGAGCGTGAGTGCTCGTGGGAGGAAAGAGAGCGTCAGACTCGAAGGGGGCGGAACGAGCGAGTAAGCTCGAGGGAGTGCGCGTGTGTGTGCGTGACGAAGCGGGGAGACGCAGAGATGGGGCAGAGGAACGGAGTTCGTGACACTAAAATAGTGTTGCCATGTTTAAGACATGGCACCATGGTATTAGCATATTGTTTATTGGACCAAGGTAATACTGTGTTTATGGACATATACCATGGTAATAAGATGGTGATTTTGATATTGTACCATTGTAATGTTATGTTTTGGGAACATAAAACATGGTAGTACCATGGTTTTGAACATGGTACCACAGTAATGCCATGTTTTTGACATGTATTTTCTCACAACAATACCATTTTTCGAAACATACCATGATATTACCATGTATTTTGGACATGCATCATGGCATTACCATGTTTGTTTGAATGTGTACCATGATAATATCATGTACTTGGACACCTACAATAGTAATATCATGTTTTTTATACATGGTACCATGGAACTATCTTAGTGTTTTGGGCATGTAATTCCATTTGTGTTAGTTGCACATGTATCAATGTAATATCGTGGGTCTATTCAAAAACCTAGTGAGCTTCTGTAACCCGGACACACACACACAAGATGAGACAGTCACAATGTAAGTCAAAAAACTGCTTTTATTGTTAACAATAAAAGCAGGCAAAAGTACAAACGGGCAAATCCAGTGAAGAGTTGTCGAGGGAAGCGTAGGGTCAAAAGCCAGGGAATCAAAGAGAGTAAAGGGGGCAAATCCGGGAGAGTAGTCCAGGGGAGCGAGGGTCAAAGCCAGGGTAAACAGGATCGAGAGGCGGGTAAACTAACAAAGGGAGTAGACAGGGGTACTAGGGGAACGAGGATCTGGCAAGCTAAGGGGGTAATCAAGAGGAGTTCAAGAGGTGATCAAAACTAGACGAGACTAGCGGGGGCAAAGACACAGGAAACTAAATACAATAACCAACAACTGTGAGACGAAAGGGTAGTGATATATATACGGGCAAGTGCAGGTGTAAACCATGACAGGTGATGAGACGAGTGCAGGTGAAACTAATGTGCAGGAGTGCAGATGACGCGAGTGCAGGTGGTCATAATGTTCTGGGGGATTGGAAACGCGTGAGAAACTGGAGGAAGGGAGATTGCCTAAGAGCATGTGAGCGAGTAGGAGCAAAGTGGGCGTGAGGGCTCGAGCGAGCAAAAAGAGCGTGCGAGCTCGAGGGGGCGGAACGAGCGTGGGAGCTCGAGGGGGCGGAACGAGTGTGGAAGCTCGAGGGGGCGGAACGAGGGAGCGGGGTTCGTGACAGTACTCCCCCTCTAAAACGGACGGCTCCTGACGGCCGTGCTCGGTTGCGAGGAAGTGGTGCTGGACGAACCCAACAAACAAAAAACCCTGAACAGACAACCCACAAAACACACAAACAAAATTGAGGGCAGTCCAAGGGGCACAGAGGGAAATGAGACAGTCCGTGGGGTCAATGGGCAGTATCAAGGCAAGGTCTGGGGGAACATAGCGGACAGGCGGGTGGTCGGGAGATGTAGGGGACAGCCGTAGGGCAGAGACAGGGTCAGGGGGTCTGGAAGGCGACTGGAGGACAGGGACTGGGTCCGGGGGTCTGGAAGGTGACCACCGGACAGGAATAGGGTCCGGAGGCCAGGGAAGAGGCCACAGGACAGGGAGAGGGTCAGGAAGTCCGGGCTGAGCCGTGAAAGGCGTGCCATCAGAGGCGGCACTGTAGGCGGCTCTGGAGGTGGGGTTCTGGAAGGCTCTGGAGGTGGATCCGAAGGAGGCTTTAGGGGCGAAGGCCTGAAAGGCTCTGGAGGTGGAGCCAATGGAGGTGGCGCCGTGGGAGGTCCCCGAGGCGACGACCTGGCAGGCTCTGTAGTCTCGGGGGGTAGAGCCGTAGGAGGCCCGAGAGGCGGAGCCATAGAAAGCTCTGGAGTCTTTGGGAGCAGAGCCGTGAGGGGCTCGGGAGGTGGAGCCGTGGGAGGCTCGGGAGGCGGAGCCTTAGGAGGCTCGGGAGGCGGAGCCGTAGAGGCTTGAGGGGTGGAGCCATGAAGGCTTGAGGGGTGGAGCCATGAAAGACTCGAGGGACGGAGCCCTGAGAGGCTCGAGGGGAGGAGGAGCCCTGAGAGGCTCGAGGGGAGGAGGAGCCCTGAAAGACTCGAGAGGGGAAGCCCTGAGAGGCTTGAGGGGGGAGGAGCCCTGAGAGACTCGAGAGGAGAAGCCCTGAGAGGCTTGGGAGGGGAGCCCTGAAAGACTCGGAGAGGAGAAGCCCTGAGAGGCTTGGGAGGGGGAGCCCTGAAAGACTCGAGAGGAGAAGCCCTGAGAGGCTCGAGAGGAGGAGCCCTGGGAGGCTTGGGAGGAGGAGCCTTGGAAGGCTCGAGAAGAGGAGCCCTGGGAGGCTTGGGAGGAGGAGCCTTGAAAGACTCGGGAGGAGAAGCCCTGAGAGGCGGCGCTCTGGGAGGCTCGAGAGACTTGAAAGGCAGAACCCTGTGGGGCTTGGGAGGTAGAGCTCTGGGAGGCTCGAGAGGAGGAGCCTTAGGAGGCTCGAGAGGAAGAGCCCTGGGAGGCTTGAGAGGAGCCCTGGGAGGCTTGGGAGGAGGAGCCTTGGGAGACTCGAGAGGCGGAGGCCGCAAGGGCTCTGAGGGGCGAGTAGAGGCTGGCAGAGCCGTGGAAGACTCTGAGGGCGGAGCAGAACCCGGCAGAGCCGTGGAAGACTCTGGGGGCGGAGCAGAACCCGGCAGAGCCATGGAAGACTCTGGGGGCGGAGCAGAACCCGGCAGAGTCGTGGAAGACTCTGGGGGTGGAGCAGAACCCGGCAGAGCCGTGGAAGACTCTGGGGGCGGAGCAGAACCCGGCAGAGCCGTGGAAGACTCTGGGGGCGGAGCAGAACCCGGCAGAGCCGTGGAAGACTCTGGGGGCGGAGCAGAACCCGGCAGAGCCGTGGAAGACACTGGGGGCGGAGCAGAGGTCTTGAGCACAAGACGAGACTGGGGAGAAGGGGCCCTCTTCCTTCTCTTGCGTCCTCGGCCAACAGGGAACGTGGCCATGGGGACGGTCATGGGCATGGGCGCTGGCTCGTTGGCCGTGGCGGGCATGGGCGCTGACTCTCTGGCCGTGGTGGGCATGGGCATTGACTCGCTGGCCGTGCCAGGCTTCGAGACTGGAGCCGTGACAGGCTTCGGGACTGGGACCGTGACAGGCCTCGGGGCTAGGGCCGTGTCAGGCTTCGGGGCTAGGGCCGTGTCAGGCTTCGGGGCTAGGGCCGTGTCAGGCTTCGGGGCTAGGGCCGCGACAGGCTTCGGGACTAGGGCCGTGACAGGCTTCAAGACAGGGGCCGTGGTAGGCTTCAAGACGGGGGCCGTGGTAGGCTTCAAGACGGGGGCCGTGGTATGGAATGCTGGTCCAGTTTCTGCCTCCCCCACAGTAAACGAGGAACCAGCGTACAGTAGGGCGAGGTCAATAAACTGAGCCAGGTTGAGAGATCAGCGACCACCTGGCATGAATGATGAGGTTGGCTCATTCAGTCCACATTGAAAAATGTCTTTCAGAGCCACCTCATCAAAATTCACCTGGTACGCCAGGGCACAAAAATCCATAACAAAAACCTCCAAAGGTTGACTCCCCTGATGCAACCCCAAGAGTCGGGCCGCTGGCTCCTTAATGTCGAGGGCGGGGTTATGAGTTACACAACCGCTGCCTCGCATAAAAACCCCTTGGTCAGCGTCCGAAGAGCCAAAAAACCTCTCCGGGGGTGGAGAGTTCACGGCGCTCAAATATGCATGGGAAGCATAAACGGGCTCAGGGGCAGACACAGGTGACGCAGGGTGACAAAAATCAAAAATCGCACGTACCTGCTGGCCCTGGGCTGTGAGCGCGCGATCATGACTCCCACCGGTAGATCCTGGGGCAGAGTGCGCTGAAAACCTTCGCTCTAGTGAGCTGCGCGAATTCTCCGTGTGATGCATTGTGACTGTCTTCGGTGAGGTTGGTTATTCTGTAACCCGGACACACACACACAAGATGAGACAGTCACAATGTAAGTCAAAAAACTGCTTTTATTGTTAACAATAAAAGCAGGCAAAAGTACAAACGGGCAAATCCAGTGAAGAGTAGTCCAGGGGAGCGAGGGTCAAAGCCGGGGTAAACAGGATCGAGAGGCAGGTAAACTAACAAAGGGAGTAGACAGGGGTACTAGGGGAACGAGGAGCTGGCAAGCTAAGGGGGTAATCAAGAGGAGTTCAAGAGGTGATCAAAACTAGACGAGACTAGCGGGGGCAAAGACACGGGAAACTAAATACAATAACCAACAACCGTGAGACGAAAGGGTAGTGATATATATAGGGGCAAGTGCAGGTGTAAATCATGACAGGTGATGAGACGAGTGCAGGTGAAACTAATGTGCAGGAGTGCAGATGACGCGAGTGCAGGTGGTCATAATGTTCTGGGGGATTGGAAACGCGTGAGAAACTGGAGGAAGGGAGATTGCCTACGAGCATGTGAGCGAGTAGGAGCAAAGTGGGCGTGAGGGCTCGAGCGAGCAAAAAGAGCGTGCGAGCTCGAGGGGGCGGAACGAGCGTGGGAGCTCGAGGGGGCGGAACGAGCGTAGAAGCTCGAGGGGGCGGAGCGAGGGAGCGGGGTTCGTGACAGCTTCCTTCGGAGATATCTAATTTTGGTCAAATGTTAGGGTATCATCGAATGTATCCTTCCCCAGGTGATCCCAGAAGGCACTGCGATGAGCTCGGTGGAAAAATAAATCCAAGATGGCATACGAAACAAGTGATATTTGGATTATAAATATACATATAATCCACTTAAAACTTAAAGGTTTTGTTAAAACAAAACATAGAAAACTGAACATTTTACCCAAAATGTTTTTGTACTATGCATATTAATGCTCATTAGAGTATCGCGTTGTTCCTCTCTCACGTCTCCTGTATTAAAATCAGTTGCTAGTTGAGTCTCGCACATGCTGTGCATGTGGAGCGCTATTTGAATGATGTGCGGAGCTGCCGCCTATGTAGAGTGTCTAAATCGGTCTCTTGTGAGGCATAATTTCAGTAAAGAGACTGCCATAGAAGACTGCTGCCTATGTAAGCAGAAGACACTGCGGCAGCTCGCTCAAATTTGGAACAGACTATGATTTATGTACCATGTTACTAAAATTGTTATTTTTACATTGTAATATTGTAATTTCCTGTTTTTTTGTTTTTTTTTACATAGTGCCGTGGAAATTCCATGTTATTCATGGTATCATGATTATACAGTATTGTTTGGAAATACTGGTGATACTATGGTATTACTATGGTCTGGACAATTTTTTTTACATGTTTCATGGCAGTAACATTTTGGACATGTACCATGATAATATCATGTTTTTAGAAACATATTATAGTATTGCCATACCATTGTACTGCCATGGTGATTTAGAAAGTGTAATATTGTAATGTCATGTTTCTGGACATGCATCATCATAATACCATTTGGTTTGGAAATGTACTGTGGTATTGTGGTACCATGTTTTGACATGGATCATACCATGGTATGAACATAATTATTTGGACATGTATCATTGTAGTACCATTTTAATTTTTTTAAGTACCTTAGGGTACCATGTAATACCATAGTACATGAAAATCATAATCATTCAGCACTTTTTTTGTGAGGGGAAATTAAAATTGGGAATGTTGTTGTATGGAGTTTTGTTTTTTGAAACTCTAATTGATTATTTTGTTTAGTATCTCGTAGCAGTTTAGAAAAGTTCAGACAGTTCATCATTTTACAGCCTCATGTCAAGAATATTTCCAGCAAGCATTTGTTTTCATTAGAGCAGAAATATGAAGAATGAATCACTTAATCTTGTCAAAATACAGTGTAGTTGTTTAGGGAGGGGGATGTTTCAAAATGAAATGTTTTGGATTAGGTTCATAAAGGTCACAGTAATGATTGCCTGACACATTGAGCTGAGGGCTGATTCAGAGGCCTGTCAGATATTTTAATGGATGGTTCAGTCCTCTGGGAATTGCACACGTACACAGACAAATGCTGAAAAATGTTCAGGTAATGTTTATATTCAGTGAAGCAGGCAACTTAACCTCAGCCATGTGAAACGCTAAAAATATATTTGCCGCTGTCACAGACTCCTTCCCTCGTGTTTTCCTAAGAACTCTTATTTTGAAGTTTTCCCCTGGACCACATCTCCCAGAATCCACTGCCCTCATCACTTCCATCTGTTTCCAATCCTCCTCACCTGTCCTCCATTCCTTCATCAGTCATTGTTTGTATAAATACCCTCCTGTTTTGTTCAATTCCTTTGTCAGTCCTTAAAGTGTTACTTTATATGGTTGATGTGTTACGGTTAATGGTTATGTTGTGATGTTAGCTTTAGTGTTTGGTCCACTCCTGCGTGTATTATTAAATCATTGAAAGTACATTATATGGCCAAAAATGTGTGGACACCCCCTTCTAATTAAAGAGTTTGGTTACTCTGTTAAGAGTACCAGTGAAGATGCATCATAATTCTACTCTAAACAATGGCATTCTAGGGCATTCAGTGCTTCCAACTTCATGACAAAAGTTTGGGGAGAGCCCTTTTCTATTTCAGCATGAAAAGGCCCCATGTGCGCAAAGCAAAGTCCATAAAGAAATGGTTTATTGTGTCTGATGTGGAAGAAATTGACTGTCCTGCACAAAGTCCAGACCTGAACCCCACTGAACACCTTTGGGGTGAATTGGAATGCCAACTGAAAGCCAGGCCCCATTGCACTTGTGTCTGAATGAGAGCAAATCCCTGCAGCCATGTCACTACATACAGTATATTGGAAAGCCTTCCCAGAAGAGTGGAAGTTGTTATTGCACCAAAGAGGGAAATTGATGCCTCTTGTTTTGAAATTGAAGGTTCATCAAGCACATATGATGTCTACAAACCTTTGGCCACATAGTGCATCTACTCCTGCATCTCCTCTCTTCCTCTTCCACTCTAAGAACCCAGTGGTACAGTCACACATTCGTGCTTGGATCGTTTATTCTTTATAATATTTTCCTTGTGTTTCCCTGTGTTTTCCAACCTTTTACGCATGGAACCCCCACATGATATACTCAAGGGACTATTTTACACATGATATACATTGGGGTCTTTTTTTTATCAAAATGTTTATGTTTCCAGGAGTGTTGGTTATTCATGTTTTTGAGACATTACAGGCATTACATCAGAAATGTGTATAATTAATTCTGATTTAATGTAATGGCCAGCATCATCCAATCACTGCCAACCATGTTAAAATAAAACTATACATTATCTGAATCTATGTACTGATTACCACTGTCCCATGTCTGTCAAACATACTAAGTGGTCCAAACATCATCTGCAGCCTGAAACTGAACTGTTGGTTAGATTTTAGTAGTGAATTGGAAGGCTAAATGATGCTCCCTTGCTCCCTATTTAGTGAATGACTTAACCTCCAGTGTGCTCTCTGTCTGTACTGGTACCAGAACAGTTTGAAATGCACATTATTTTTATCCTAACTCCATATAAATCCTCTGAAAGGAATGTTTTTCAGCTTTTGGATGAACCGATTGATTCTAAATGTGAAAATGTACATTGCATATAGAGATTTCTAAGGAAAAAAGTGCTCAAGTACACATTAGTGTACATTGTGTTTAACAGTACAGCGTGGTGTTTCGTGATTGATCGTTCAAATTTAAATTATGGCATATCGGATGAAACTAGAGACTCTAGTTTCATCTAGACTCTAACCTTAAACTTTAACTTATGGGATTTATGCTTGCGGCGATAAAATTGAATGACCTGCTTTAAAGGTGCACTCAGTAACTTGTCTTTTTGTCATCTTGGATAAAAAAGCCAGATTAAAGTTTCCAAGTGCACATGGGGACAAAGATCTTACTTTCTGGAGAAATGTCCTCTGGTTTGATGAAACAAAATTAATGACCGTCATTATGTTTGGAGGAAAAAGGGTGAGCCTTGCAAGCTGAAGAACACCATCCCAACCATGAAGCATGGGGGTGGTAGCATTATGTTTTGGGGGTAATGTGCAGCAGGAGGGACTGGTGCATTTCACAAAATAGATGGCAACATGAGAAAGGAAATTAATGTGTATATATTGAAGCAACATCTCAAGACATCAGCCAGGAAGTTAAAGCTCGGTCGCAATTGGGTTTTCCAAATGGACAATGACCCCAAGCATACCTCCAAAGTTGTGGCAAAATGATGTAAGGACAACAAAGTCAAGGCATTGGAGCCCAAAGCCCTGACCTCAATCTGAAAAGGGTGTGTGAGCAAAGAATCCTACAAACCGGACTCATTTACACCAGTTCGGACTGAGGAATGGGCCAAAATTACAGTAACTTTTTTGAGAAGCTTGTGGAAGGCTACCCAAAACTTTGACCCAAGTTAAACAATTTAAAGTCAATGGTACCAAATACTAACAAAGTGTATGTAAACTTCTGGCCCACAGTGGGAATGTGATGAAATAAATAAAAGCTGAAATAAAGAATTCTACTATTATTTTGACATTTCACATTCTTAAAATATAAAGGGGCGGTTGTGGCTCAGGGGGTAGAGCGGGTGGTCCACTAATCGCACGGTTGGCGGTTCAATTCCTGGCCCATTTTACTCCACAAGCCAAAGAGTCCTTGTCCACTGAACCCCAAGTTGCAACCCAATGGCAGGCTAGCGCCTTGCATGGCAGTGTAGTGAATGGTTGAATGTGACGCAATGTAAAGCGCTTTGAATGCCGCTAAGGTTAAAAAGCCGCTATATAAGTGCAGACCATTTACCATTTAAAATAAATAGTGATCCTAACCGACCTAAGACAGGGAATGTTTTCTATGTTTAAATGTCAGGAATTGTGAAAAACTGAGTTTAAATGTAGTTGGCTAAGTTGTATGTAAACTTCTGACTTCAACTGTAGCCTGCATATGCTACAATGTACAGTATATTCAGCAATGTGTGTCATCCACACAAATTGCAGAACCCAACACTTACAGTACATATGATTTAGTTTTCTTTCATTAAGCTGCGAGTGTGAACGCATAAATTAATCCTTAATTATTTTACACCTTTAAAATAAGTAGCTCAAGAAACCATGTCGTGATCCCCAGGTTTGCAGTGGGAAGATTTCTGTGACATTGTAATTAAACATTTGTAATGTATGTCACATGATATTTTTGCATGGCATATCAGGTGTGTTGTTCTTACTATCATTTTATTAATTGGTTTATAATGAATTTTTATATGAATGCTTTTGTTTTTTTATTTAGTCAATTACATGATTCAGACCTGAATCTCTCTTTCTCTCTGGTCTCTGTCTTGTGTTAGTGGAGAAATGCATGAGCTCCATGCAGACTGGCACTCAGATGGTGAAACTACGAGGAGGATCTAAAGGTCTGGTGCGATTCTTCTACTTAGACGAACACAAGTCCTGCATCCGCTGGAGGCCCTCTAGAAAGAACGAGAAAGCCAAAAGTAGGTGTCAAGGGCCAAATCATATGCTTTTGAAATAATTTGAAGATAACTTTGATCTTTGAAATCTCTTGAATTCTCCATCAGTGATGTTTGTGTCTGTTAGTGTTAGTTTCATGTTATAAATATCATTTGAATGTAATATACTGTATGTTATACAATTCCAGTATCTCTTTCTCTATTTCCTCAGAATATGTTCAGCTCTCATAAGCTATTTTACGCCTCGCAGGTGAACGTACACTTCAATAGTGCTGCTGATGATTCATGTCTAAATTACAGAGCTCATTGTGTCTCGCATGGCGATGAAGTTCGAGCAATCCACCACAGCCCAGGGAATTAATCAGCTTCTTAAGTTCACTCAATTACTCTTAGCACTTAAATAGAAAGATTTCAGTCACCTCGATTCATTAGACACCAAATTACAGGAAATGAGGGCTGGTCATCAAACTTTTTACCCTTGTGAATATTTCTAAGGGTCGTAAAATTTCAAAAAGCAGATACATTCACAATCATGAGAGCTTCACGGATCTTCTTTAGTGTATCTGATATCAAAACAGATGAGAATCACAAACACCTGAAGCTCCTTTAATACAAGTAATCCACTAAAATAATGGATAATTCTGCTTGACGTGTTGAGTTTGTACTTAGATAAAATTTCAACCGCACCTGGGAGAAACAATATGCTGTTTTTAAGCTTTCTTTGTCTTTTCTGAATTTGTTGCGCTTTATTATCAGTAACACACTGACATAGTGATTGATGTATGTCGTTGTGAAATAGAGACCCTCCCCTCCAAATCCAAATGCAAGTGGTCACAGGAGACGCATTTAAGTGACCATGTGTAAGCAGCTATGTGTTTCACCTGACCACATGTGATCGGATCACCCTAAATGCATCTTAATACCAGGTGGAAATGGGGCCTATATTTTAGGGTCCATTTAACGTCCATTGATGATAATTATGTATTTTCTAACCGTTTTCTTCAGAAATATCCCATTTTATCCTTTAAGGGAAAGCATGTTATACAATCATACAAATATGTTTGTGCACCCCATGTTACATTTTCCTTGAGATTGCCATGATATTTCTTAATGGTCTGTTTTTGCATTATCCGTTTTTCGAAGTGAGTGGATCTTAAGTTCAAAATAATGAATTACAAAAAGTCAATATTATCTATATTTATTTATTTATTTAATTCTAAACACTTAGTAGTACAATAATAGTACAACCCCAATTCCGAAAAAGTTGAGACTGTCTGAAAATGTTTAATAAAAACAAAAAGGAGTGATTTGTGAATTATATTCACCCTTTGCTATATTGAAAGCACAACAACGACACATTATATTGTGTTTTTCTTTGTGAATTTCCTTGTTTTTTTTTTTTATTTTTATGTGATTTCAAATCAGATGATTGCAACATACTCCAAAAAAGTTGGGACAGTTTACCATTTCTTCTAATTACCCTTATTAAGAATTTGGGCACTGAAGACAAGTTTGTTAACCCTCCATCCATTAAGTCTTCAGCAGCACAATTGTACAGGGTCTTCATTGCCATCTAATGTGCTTCATAATGTGCCACATATTCTCAATCGGAGATGGTCTGGACTGCAGGGAGGCCACACCCACACTCTCTGCTCACACAGCCATGCACTTGTAATCCGGGCAGTAAGTGGGGATGCAGGAACGTCCCTGGAAAAGATGGCGCTGGATGGCAGTATATGTTGCTCCAAAATTTGTACATATCTGTCTGCATTAACTGCCCTCACAGATGTGTGATTTACCCATGCAATGGGCACTGACACCCCTGGCCCATACAGACACTGGCTTTTGGACCTGATGCTGATAACAGCTTGGATGGTCCTTTTCCTCTTTGGCCCAGAGAACACAACAGCTGTATTTCTCAAAAACATTTTGAAATGTTGACTCGTCAGACCAAAAAACCCAGTTCTACTGTTCTACTTTCCATCTAAGATGAAACCGAACCAAGAGAAGTCGGCAGCGCTTCTGGACAGTGTTGATGTATGGCTTCTGCTTTTCATAGTAAAGTCTTAACTTACATCTGTGCATAGAGCGGTGAGTAATGTTGACTAACAAAGGTTTACTTAAGTAATCCCAAGCCCATGTTCACGATGTCTGAGGGATTAGAGATCATGCGCATTCAGAAGTGGTTTTTGTCTTGCCCTTTATGCACCGAGATTTGACCAGATTCCTTGAATCTTTTAACTATATTGTGCACTGCAGAGGATGAAATGCCCAAAATCCTTCCAGTTTGTATTTGGGGAACATTGTTCTCTGCTGGATTAATGATTATTATTTATCTGTTGGCAAACTGACAAGTCTCAAATGATTTTTGCTCTTGAAGGATTAGGCTGTTTTTGGAGGCTCCTTATATACTGTGACACGATTGCTTCACCTGTTTAACATCTCCTGTTTCACATTGCCTAGTTATTTTAACTCGTCAAATTGTTATTAGTCTAAAATTTCCCTCTCAAATAAAGCGTGTTGCAATAATCGGATTTTAAATTAATGTACATTTAAAAAAATTATAATAATAAATAAATTCACAAGGGGAAAAAATCATATAATGTGTCGTTGTAGTGCTTTCAATATAGCAAAGGTTGAATATACAGGTGAAACTCGAAAAATTAGAATATCGTGCAAAAGTTCATTAATTTCAGTAATTCAACTTAAAAGGTGAAACTAGTATATTATATAGACTCATTACAAGCAAAGTAAGATATTTCAAGCCTTTATTTGATATAATTTTGATGATTATGGCTTACAGCTTATGAAAACCCCAAATTCAGAATCTCAGAAAATTAGAATATTACATGAAATCAATAAAAAAAAGATTTTAAATACAGAAATGTCGGCCCTCTGAAAATTATAATCATGCATATGTACTCAGTACTTGGTTTGGGCCCCTTTTGCATTAATTACTGCCTCAATGCGGCGTGGCATGGATGCTATCAGCCTGTGGCACTGCTGAGGTGTTATGGAAGACCAAGATGCTTCAATAGCGGCCTTCAGCTCTTCTGCATTGTTTGGTCTCATGTCTCTCATCTTTCTCTTGGCAATGCTCCATAGATTCTCTATGGGGTTCAGGTCAGGCGAGTTTGCTGGCCAATCAAGCACAGTAATACCATGGTCATTGAACCAGGTTTTGGTACTTTTGGCAGTGTGGGCAGGTGCCAAGTCCTGCTGGAAAATGAGATCAGCATCTCCATAAAGCTTGTCTGCTGAAGGAAGCATGAAGTGCTCTAAAATGTCCCGGTAGACGGCTGCGTTGACTCTGGACTTAATAAAGCACAGTGGACCAACACCAGCCGATGACATGGCTCCCCAAACCAACACAGACTGTGGAAACTTCACACTGGACTTCAAGCATCTTGGATTGTGTGCCTCTCCATTCTTCCTCCAGACTCTGGGACCTTGGTTTCCAAATGAGATGCAAAATTTGCTCTCATCAGAAAAGAGGACTTTGGACCACTGAGCAACAGACCAGTTCTTTTTTCTTTAGCCCAGGTAAGACGTTTGACATTTGAAGCCCATGTCCAGGACCCGTCTGTGTGTGGTGGCTCTTGATGCAGTAACTCCAGCCTCAGTCCACTCCTTGTGAAGCTCCCCACACATTTGAATGGCCTTTTCCTGACAATCCTCTCCAGGCTACGGTCATCCCTGCTGCTTGTGCACCTTTTTCTTCCACACTTTTCCCTTCCACTTAACTTTCTATTAATGTGCTTTGATACAGCACTTTGAGAACATCCAACTTCTTTTGCAATTACCTTTTGAGGCTTTCACTCCTTGTGGAGGGTGTCAATGATGGTTTTCTGCACAACTGTCAGGTCAGCAGTCTTCCCCATGATTGTGAATTCAACTGAACCAGACTGAGAGACCATTTAAAGGCTCAGGAACCCTTTGCAGGTGTTTAGCTGATTAGAGTGTGACACTTTGAGCCTACAATACTGAACCTTTTCACAATATTCTAATTTTCTGAGATTCTGAATTTGGGGTTTTCATAAGCTGTAAGCCATAATCATCAAAATTATATCAAATAAAGGCTTGAAATATCTTACTTTGCTTGTAATGAGTCTATATAATATATTAGTTTCACCTTTTAAGTTGAATTACTGAAATTAATGAACTTTTGCACGATATTCAAATTTTTCGAGTTTCACCTGTAATTTACAAATCACTCCTTTTTTGTTTTTATTATAATTTTTAATCACAAAATTTTCTGAATTGGGATTGTGTTTTTTAGATTGAGTTTGACATTTTAATAAAGAAAATATCTTATATTACTCAGGTCTACAAAAGTTATGTCAACTATGTTGGCAACTTAAAAATGGTATATCCCAAAACCATGTGACCAGCATCATGTGATGTATTTTTCCTAATTTTGAACTCATAATGGCGAGTGTCCTTTCATTTTATTCAATATTTTAACTATAGTAGCATGTTGTCAAGGAGTATATTAATTGACCATCAATTATGTTGGGTACGTTGTTATGGTTTGCAATATTTTTATGATATTAACTCAAATATATATTAAAATTTTAGGTTAACCTGATCAAGTAAATGACATGTGGTTGGCAAGGCAAGGCCTACTATTGAAATTATGAGGCGAAAATGGGGGAATTGGTCATCTAAGCTACCCAAGGGTCAACTCTTGGGTAACATAGTTAACATGACCCTACTGTATCCACTGAAGATAATTAATTATTTTCCATAGTGTGTGTGTGTGTGTGTGTGTGTGTGTGTGTGTGTGTGTGTGTGTGTGTGTGTGTGTGTGTGTGTGTGTGTGTGTGTGTGTGTGTAATATTTTAAGCCTGTATGTGTCAAAGGACACTGAGGGTGTGTGTGCCCTCATGCATGCTTGTGTGTGTATGCGAGTGAATCATGATGATTAGGGATTAAAGGACATTTAATTGATTTAACGAAATTAACTCGATATTTATATATAGAAATAAGTAGCCATATAATTTGCAATTTGAAACAGAGATCTTCTTATGTAGATAGTGTCATTGTATTTTGTGTACTATATTACTTTCACTGTCAACCATGTTACAGCTGATTTTCTTTATATTTCAAATAACAAGAATTATGCTTCTGATATCCTGTAAGGTATATCTTACATAATCTTTCACAAAGGTTAGAGTTTTGCATAATATCTCTTAAAACTACCAAAATGATAAAAATTGTTAGTGTCACTAGTGATCTTGCTGAAAATATCACATGAATATCTGCAAAACATACAATTCTTACAATTATTTTAAAAGAATGACTGCACTTATGGCAGAATATACAAAAGAACCATTAATTATGTGTTTAACTTGAAGTGCTGAATTTAATCAGTGTCTATAGTGGCATGCAGTTCCCCTTCTGTCGCTCTCTCCACGTTGTGTTGGAGAAGCGACACTAGGGGTCTCTCTTGAGCCACCGAATATACCTCTGATCTATGAAAAAAGGCCAATGAGAAGTTGGCAGTCAGTATTTGCATACCCCGCCCCCGGACATACAGGTATAAAGGCGAGGCAAATACTAGAGTTCATGCAGAAATGTTCTTCGGAGCCGATCTTGTATGCTGTCTGCTACGAGTAACACACACCCGTGTATTCCTCTGACGATCTGCATGCTGTTGGATTTGACAGCGCATAACAGTGGCTTTCTCCTATCCTGTGCACTGCTGTGCATTGTTGCCCCTGGGCGCTTCGACAGCGCAGATAAAAACTCGAAAGAGTTTCTTAAAAGAGTGATTTTATTTAAAAGAGTAATTTCCTCTAAAAGAGCAAACACCGCGAGCGTGAACGTCCTCTTCAGGACGCGTCTTTATAAAGATGCCATTCCGCCGCTGTGTAGTTCCTGGATGCGGTAGAGTGCTCTCCGTTTCAGACGGCCACAGGCCTTGTCTCGTGTGTCTGGGAAGTGATTAGACCGAGGCTGCGTTTGTGGATGGTTCATATTCTCACTGTGAGAGCATGACCATGACAACGTTGCGGTCGCGACTTGTTTTCAACCGAGAAAGCCAGCCTGCCTATCCTCTACAGCTCGAAACGGATGAGCTCGCCGCTGCATTGGAGAGCGCGGCATCTGACGCGGATGACTCCCCTGGGCTGCCGCCTTCGGGCCAGCACCCCCAGGCTGAGGCTGACGCTCAGATGTCCGACATGCTTTCCCGGGCCGCCGCCAGTGTGGGCTTGGATTGGAACCCTCCAAACTCCCCACAGCCATCGCGGTTGGATGACTGGTTCCTGGGGTCTGGGCGCCACCCACGGCCACCCCCCCCCAGTCCCGTTCTTCCCGGAAGTGCATGATGAGCTGACGTCGCTGTGGAGAGCGCCTTTCACCTCTCGCAAAGCCACTCGCTCATCCGCTCTCGCTACCCTCGACGGCGGAGTGGTCCACGGATACACGGCGATTCCCCCGGTGGATAGGGCTGTTGCGCTTCACCTATGCCCCGGAAACCCTACCACCTGGCGGGGTCGCCCTGTACTCCCCTCCAAGGCCTGTAGGACAACATCCTCGCTGACAGCGAAGGCCTACAGCGCCGCTGGACAGGCCGCTTCCGCCCTGCACGCCATGGCCCTCCTACAAGTCCACCAGGCCAAGACGCTCAAAGAATTGCACGTGGGTAGCCCTGATCCCGATGTGCTGCAGGAACTGCGCTCAGCGACCGACCTCGCCCTCAGAGCCATGAAGGTCACGGCGCAGTCACTCGGGCAGGCAATGGCCACCCTCGTGGTCCAGGAACGACACCTGTGGCTGAACTTGGTCGAGATGCGTGAGACCGACAAGACTCGCTTTCTCGACGCCCCAGTCTCCCAGTTCGGCCTCTTCGGTGACACCGTCGAGGACCGTAACCCAGCAGTTCTCAGCGGTGAGGAAACAGACGGAGACGATCTCCCAGATCCTGCCCCGCCACAAGTCTGCTGCCTCGGGCCATGCCCCGTCTGCTCGCCGAGGGCGTCCCCCTGCGAAGAAACAAGCTGCTCCGCCTCAACCTGGGCCCAGCTCTCAGCCCACGCGTCGAGCGCCCTGCAGGAAGTCGATGCCCCCAGTCTCATGGACCCCCTCGAGGACCCGGAAGGCTCCCAGGCGCTCCTGAGATGGACGACCCAGAGCCCAAGACGTTAGCTCCGGAGATGGTAAGACTGCTCCTTCCACCGGTGGAGGGCCGGGAGGAGAATTTTGTTTTGAATACATTTCATTTGCCGCTCCCCTTAACCGGGGCAGTGGTACCCAAATTCGGTACCCAAAATGCCCCCAGATCTCAACAGTCCCGGAGCACGCTGGACGCGGCCACAGGTCCGCCTTCAGACCCACGACTGACCCCTGGCCGGCCGGTTCTGACGAGTCCAGAGGACGCCACCATAAGACCTCCTCCTCAGTCACTAACCCACCCCCTGCCGGGTGCGCGGAGCAAGGTAAGTGCTTTGAGTCTTTTCTCAGCACCGAAGCCTCGGGACGCACCCTTGCCCCCCGACGGCACTTTACCTGCTCCGCCCCGCTGCGAAGCTCCGCCGGGTACGTCAAAAATACTCGTCCCCTTGGTGCCCCTAGCACGGAGATTGGATGCGTGGCTTTCACTTCCCAACCCGTCATGCTGCCTTCGCGGGCGTCCGCTTTACCGCAGTGCACGGCGAACATGCCCAATCCCCGCGCGCGGAGATCGCTACTCTTCTACTCAAAGACGCGATCGAGCCTGTCCCTCCAACCGAAATGAAGAAGGGTTTCTACAGCCCTTACTTCGTTGTACCCAAGAAAGGCGGCGGCTTACGACCAATCTTGGACCTGCGAGTTTTAAACCGAGCACTGCTCAAACTCCCGTTCAAAATGCTCACGCTAAAGTCTATCTTAACAAATGTCCGGCACCTAGATTGGTTCGCAGCGGTAGACCTGAAGGACGCGTACTTCCACGTCTCAATTCTGCCGCGACACCGACCCTTCCTACGGTTCGCGTTCGACGGCCAGGCGTTTCAGTACAAAGTCCTCCCCTTTGGCATGTCTCTGTCCCCTCGCGTCTTCATGAAAGTCACAGAGGCAGCTCTTGCCCCGCTCCGAGAAGCCGGCATCCACATACTCAACTACCTCGACGACTGGCTCATAGTATGTTGCTGCTATCACGGCCCACCACGACACAGTAGATGGCAAGTCCCTTGGTAAGCACGAATTAATCATCAGGTTCCTAAGAGGCGCCCGGAGGTTAAATCCCTCTCGGCCAAGCCTGTTCCCCTCCTGGGACCTCTAGGTAGTCCTCGCGGGCCTCCAGAGACCTCCCTTTGAGCCACTAGAATCAATTGGACTCAGGGCCCTCTCTCTCAAGACCACCCTGCTGATCGCGCTTGCCTCCATCAAGAGGGTCGGGGACCTGCAAGCGTTCTCTGTCAGCGACACTTGCCTGGAGTTCGGTCCATTAGACACTCATGTGATCCTAAGACCGCGACCGGACTACATGCCCAAGGTTCCTACCACGCCTTTCAGAGACCAGGTAGTGAACCTGCAAGCGCTGCCCCGGGAGGATGCTTTGGGGGACAGCGGAAAGGAAACGCTGTCTCCAAACAGAGACTTTCCCACTGGGTAGTAGATGCCATTTCAGCGGCTTATCACACTCAGGCCGTGCCCCCCCCTTTGCGGGTCCGAGCTCACTCGACAAGGAGTGTTGCGTCCTTGTGGACACTGGCCAGGGGTACCTCCCTGGCAGACATTTGTAGAGCAGCGGGTTGGGCAACACCCAACACCTTTACGAGATACTACAATCTCAGGGTTGAGTCGGTTTCATCCCGTGTTTTCTCAGGTCCGAGCCAGTAGAACTCGGTAACACACTGATGGGCTGACCGGGTGAATCGCTTGCATATACGCCCTTTCCCTCGCTTGAGCATTTCCGGCTCCTCAGAAAAATCCTGAATGAACTCTAGTATTTGCCTCGCCTTTATACCCGTATGTCCGGGGGCGGGGTATGCAAATACTGACTGCCAACTTCTCATTGGCCTTTTTTCATAGATCAAAGGTATATTCAGTGGCTCAAGAGAGACCCCTAGTGTCGCTTCTCTGACACAACGTCTCGTTCCCTCCATCGGGGAACGGAGGTTACATTCGTAACCTAGACGTTTGTCAGTAACAGTTGACAAACTCACAAGGGAAACATCCTTTCCCGTATAATATCAAAAAGGTGTTTAATGCTTAAACTTTGAGCATGTAGATATGTTACATTGAAGAAATAACTTAAACAACTAGTTGTTTATGGAGAAAGCACTTTTTTGTCAATTATAGAATGAGCCAATTATTACATGGCTCTCTGGAATACTCTATTCTGATTGGTCAAAGGCGCCATCTAGCAGTCTGATATTTCTCAGTAACAACTACACATCCATGTATCAGGCGCTCTCCGGGTATTGCGAGCCATCTTTCCTGCTTTTTGGATCACTGTGCAATCTCTACATGTAAACTTTTATAAAAATACTATTAACTCAAATCAGTGTTTCATGTGCATTTCGTAGTCTTATAATAAAATGCATAATGAGCAGTCAGGCATTCATTAATTACAAAATTAAGACCAACAGAACTCTGGCGTAAACCGGAGGTGGATTTCAGCTGCTTAGCTATTTATTTATTTGGTTAGTAGCCATGTAATAAGCATGATAAAGTACAGTCAGCCAGTTATCGCAAAATAAACCCACACATGGTGATCAGGACCCCAATGCAAAGCAATACAATACAAAACGTGTGTATCAACTTTCCCCAGTTAAAATGACAGTTAGCCAGGACAATACCCTTGTCCTGAAAACGACTCGGTTACTAACGTAACCTCGGTTCCCTGAGAGGAGGGAACGAGTATTGCGTAAGTAGCTTACGCTATGGGAAAACTCCGTTTCTCGAGAAATATTGAAGTCTTTATGTAAAACGCATTGCAGCTGCACAGCAGACAGCAATGAGCGAGGCAGCTCGGTCATTGGCTGTGCTGCGGCAACTTGCTCGAACCAATGACGGGCTGACTTTGAACGCAGCGACCAATGAGCGCGCCACGCCACGCACTCAGAGCCAGCCAAGATTAGCATGGCTAAGGCTATATATTAGGCGCCCGTCATGAGAGTTCTTTAGGTTCAATCGACTGAAGCTGAACTGACCAAGCACAAGCACAGCAGCTTACGCAATACTCGCTCCTCCTCTCAGGGAACCGAGGTTACGTTAGTAACCGAGTCGCTCCTCTCGAGAGGTCTCTCCTATTAGCGTAAGTAGCTTACGCTATGGGAACACCATGCAAAACGCCGTGCGTGCTGACTTCGCTCTATAAAGCCAGAGGCGGATGCCTGAGCCTTAAAGCAAAGTGATTATCCAACAAGCCGGCCAACGGCGAGCTACATAATGGGATAGTATAGAGCGCCTTACAAGGTGGTCCATGGTGAGGTGCTCATAGTACAAACACAAGCACATATCTTATGTACTGAGTTTTTTATGTACTGATATGCATAAAAAATCCTTTAAGTCAGTCAGAGACGGACCTATAAGGGAGGAGATAATGCTCAGCATATACATACTCCAGTCCATTCTATAGTCAGGCTGATAGAATGTTGGAATGCAATGAGGGGACCTGTAGGTTATAAAACCTGATAAATGTCGAAGGTGAGGCCCAGCCTGCCGCCGCACAAATATCTTCAATGGGTATCCCACTCGACCACGCCCACGAGGAGGCTTCACTTTCCTGATCCGACTGATGACCTGAGGTAGCATCGCGATCGGGGGAAAAGCATACAAGGGGCGGCTCGGCCAGACTTGGGCGAGCGCGTCCGTGCTCTTTGAGAAGAAAAGGGGGCAGTGCGCATTTTCCCTGGAGGCGAAGAGGTCGACCTCTGCCTCGCCAAAGGTTTGCTATAACCACTGAACCGTCAGGGGGTGGAGAGACCATTCTCCTGGGAGAACCTGGTCTCTGGACAGCATGTCCGCTCCCTGGTTCAGGGCGCCTGGCACATGCGCTGCTCTCAGTGAGCGCAGGTGGTGCTGTGACCATAAGATGAGCTCCCTGGCCATAGAGTGCAGGGAGCTCGACCTGAGTCCACCCTGGCGATTTCCGGGTTTTCCGGGTTTGACCAAAAGCCGGAGACAGGCCTGCCCTCGTAACGGGCCCCCCATCCTATTTTGGAGGCATCTGTCGTGATCATTTTTCTCCGCGTATTCACGCCCAGACTCACGCCGGTTTGATACCAGTTGACGGCTTTCCAGGGCGTTAGGGCTTTTATACAGCCGTGATTCGCTCTGATCAAAAAGTGGCCCGAGCGCCACGCGTGAGTGGGGACACGGCTCTTGAGCCAGCGCTGGAGAGGACGCATGTGCAACAATCCTAGCTGGAGTACAGCTGATGCCGAGGCCATGAGGCCGAGCATTCTTTGAAATCGTTTGACGGGGGCGTGCGCGCCCGTTCTGAATGATGTTGCAAGGCGTCGAATAGAGAGCGCGCTCTGATGAGAGGCGCTGTCATCTGCACTGAGTCTAGCACTATTCCCAGAAAAGAGATATTCTGGCTGGGGAAAGCACGCTCTTTGCAAAATTGATTCTCAGACCCAGGCATTCTAGATGGCTGATAATCCAAGATCTGTGCGTCGTTAACTGACCCTCTGATTGTGCTATGATTAGCCAATCGTCGAGGTAATTCAGTATTCGCGACTCCCGCTGTCTCAGGGGAAAGTGCCGCGTCCATACATTTCGTGAATGTACGGGGGCCAATGATAGGTCGAATGGTAGTACTGTGTACTGGTATGACTGTCCCTCGAAAGCAAATCTCAGAAAAGGCCTGTGATGAGGCGCTATCGAATGTGAAAGTAAGCGCCTTTCAAATCCACTGATAGAAACCAATCCCCGGGCTGAACTTGCGCGAGGATATGTTTGGTTGTTAACATTCTGAACGAGCGAATCATTAAAGCTTTGTTCAGATGTCTGAGATCTAGGATGGGGCGGAGGCCACCGCCCTTTTGGGACGAGAAAATAGCGGCTGTAAAAACCCTGCCAGCTCATAGAGGGAGGAACAGTTTCTATAGCGCCCTTCTCTATCAGTTTGAGCACCTCGGTGCGTAGAACATGTGACACATCTTTCCTCACTTTCGTCTCGACCACCGCTGAAAAGTGGGGTGGTCTGCGAGCGATTTGAAGTGAGTAACCGTGTTTTATTATGTTCAAAACCCATTTCGGCATGTCAGGGATTTTTTCCCAGGCTTTTGCTCGCACAGATATGGGCTGAATGCTTTCTGGGGGCTTGTCGCAGTGACGTATGGGCTCCACCGGCAAATTGCCTTGTGCTAACACTGAGTTTACAGCTCTCAGAGGCGCAGGTGCGCGCTGAGCAGCCGTGTTGAGTGGCGAGTGCAGGGGTGCGTGTGAGAGTACAGGCACGCGCGCTATCTCCGAAATGCTTGCAGCATGAGTCGGAAAAATGCTTGAAACTGTATGGACATAGTTTTCGGGTGGGGGTGCATACATCGTAATAGGCACGCGCGCCACATTCATAAAGCTTCCCGCTCTTAGCGGGGAGTCTCTTGGCTCACGCATCACATCTGTGATGTTTGCGGCATGAGACAGCGAACTGTTTGAAACTGTATGGGCAGCGCTTATGGGTGGGGGTGCATATACTGTAGTAGGCACGCCGCCACTTTCATAAAGTCTTCCGCCATGGCGAGGGTTTTTTTTTGGCTATGCATACAGTGTTTGTGTGTAGGGGTGCATGCATGGCAGCAGGCACGCACGCTACTTTTATAGTATTTCCCGCTTTTACTGGGGAAGTGTTTATAACTGTGGGAACAGTGCTTGTGTGTAGTGGTGCATACATGACAATAGGCACACGATCTACATTTATGGGGCGTCCAGCTCGAGCTGGGGAAGTATTTGGCACTGTTTGGACAGTACTGATATGTGGGAATGCGCACTTTAGTGTGGACACGTGACCCCTTAGTGACACAGGCAGAAAATGTGATTTCTGTGTGTTGCCGTTAAAATGGCGTTTGATTGCAGGTGAGTGAGTTCTGTGACTGGCCCATTGACTGCTGTACAGACATTTCCAGCCGCCTGTAAGGGGACTGGGTAATGTTTTACACGTTTTGGAGACGGGAGGCGCCGCCCTGGCTCGCTGCTGCTGCTGAGGCGGTCTCTGGCGGCTCTGTGACGAGCTGGAGCGCTTGGGCAGGAAGTGACGCATAGCCTGCGAATCCTTCCGAGCGTCAGTGAAGCGTTCAGTGAACTCTCTTACCGTTTTAGACAGGATGCGGACGATCTCTGAGTCCATGCTGGTGCCCGTGCTCATGTCCGCTAATGTCGACGGCGCGGGGTCGAAGGCCGAGCCCGGCCAGTCGTCGGATGCAGCGTCAATGGAAAGGCTGTCATCCTTTTCACCGTCGTACCCTGACCCGCCGAACGAGACGAGACCCACCGCTCTGTAGGAGGGGTGCTGGTCCGCCTGCGTTGAAATGGACTGGCGGCGGGGAGTTCTCGGGTAGTGGTGAAGCATGCGGGGACTGGCCCGGCGTGACATCACTGAAGTCTACGTGCTCTGGCGGCCTCCGTGAGCGGCGCTTTTTCTTGCGCGGCTCGAACAGAGGGGACGGCAGCACGGTGGTAGCAGGCTCGTTCGCGCGAAGGCGGCAAAGCAAGCACGCAGCCTCGGTGAGGCCCAGGGAGTCACATTCGGGCATCCGCCTCAGTGAGAGCAGCTTCTGCGTGGTCAGGTCCCAGGCAGCGAGTGCAAATGATGTGACGATCCCCATCAGGAAGAGGGCCTCTGCACGAGGCGCAGGCTGAAGGCATTTGCAACAACGCCTTGAAAAGTTACTTTTACTCAATCAAAAGCGTTGCAGAGGCGAGCGCTTGCAGTAAAAGGATATAGCGATGCACGCCGGATGGCGTAGCAGAAGGCTTCGGCGGCTGAAGGCGCCGGCGTCCTCTTAGCGGTCCTGCTGTAGGCTTTCCGACAGCGGGCTAAAGACTCCAACAATCCGGAGGATCCAGCGAAGAGAAGGTCTTTGCTGAAGGAGATTAAATCTAAAGAACTCTCATGACGGGCGCCTAATATATAGCCTTAGCCATGCTAATCTTGGCTGGCTCTGAGCCGCTGGTGCAAAGCGCTAGCCATTGGTCGCGCGTTCAGAGTCGCCCGTCATTGGTTCGAGCAAGTTGCCGCAGCACAGCCAATGACCGAAGCTGCCTCGGCTCATTGCTGTCTGCCGTGCAGCTGCAATGCGTTTACATAAAGACTTCAATATTTCTCGAGAAACTGAGTTTTCCCATAGCGTAAGCTACTTACGCAATAGGAGAGACCTCTCGAGAGGGAACACATTTTACAACCTTTAGGTTAAAACCTAACTTTGTTATATAATTGGCCATAGCTTGAATGTACGTCAATGTACTTTTATTGTGTTCACTTTTTTACCCAAATATTATTCCAAAAATATTATGATTTTGGAATTTTAGTTTGGAGAATAAAATTCACATAAATATTCAAGATCTCAACACACAAAACCTCTGTTAGAGAAAACACACATTTGTGTATTTAGACATTTGTATCAAAACCTAACAGGACTAGATATAACCCATGTGACAGCTTCCCCATGTGATGACTAGCCCTGGTCCACCCTATGTAGACAATGTGCAACAACACAGCACCATCTCAGTTTTTGCTATAAATATTTACTGCATTATTTAGCAGCCTAGTTGTCTCTTACTGGAAATCACGCGCATATGGCATATTTTATTCTGTTTATACTTATGTTTTCCCTGCTTTAGTATAGATGGAAACCAATCATGTCTATTCATAACTTTGACTTTGCCTGGAATCAGTGGCAGCAGAATTCTGCAGAATGCCTGTCACATAAATTCTACATGGGTGAATCTCATGAATAACCTGAAGAATATGTCATATTCTCAAAAATCCAAATAAATAAATAACTGAGGCCATTAAGATTCCAATTTTGCATTGTGTTATTATTTTACAGCCATGCTGATATTCAGCACAACAGCACTCTTCTCATGTTATATACTTTTAACCTTTTATAAAAAATTTCTTCAGCAATATTTTATTCCATATACAGATTCAGTGGCACCAAAAAGTATTTTGACACTAAAGCCAATCTTTAAAAAGTATGAATGTCATTACAGCAAAACAAACCTAACATAATTTCAAAGCTAGTTACATTTATTTTAAAGAAATATTGCACAGTTCTGAGAAAAGCTCATCGTTTGTTTGAAGATGACACTTGTTTTGATGTTTTTTTATATATTGTTATTACACACAGACATTTTTAAGTGCAGCTTATTATGTATTATGTACATTATGTGGATCAGACAGTTCACAAACAACAGAACCATGTTTTCACTAAATATTGTCTTGTGAAGGTGTTACATTTCTAAAGTGAGTGTTACAGAATAGGCACATGTTGAATATTACTGTCACTCTGCAGTTATCAAATTGTGTTGTATTGCAGTGCAGAAATCTATTACTGCACCCTTTTCATGTATGGCTTCTATCAGGAGCTGGTTTAGATTCGCACTAATTCATTAAATATTTGTAAATGATCCAGACTGGTGTTTTAGAGTGTTTATTCTGAGATAGCCATCTGCTCTTCTTATTTACTTTGTCTATTCTTGAGAGACTTCATTACTTACATTTGTAGCATTGGGAACTTGGTGCAACATTGTCTCTTTCAGACAATTGCTCCTTGATGTAAGTAGAATGTTAATGAACAGCACAACTACAGCATAAATGGCACTTTCCATGGATGCAATACACTTTGGTGTCCAATGATTATTCTTATTCTAATTGTTATCATTATTATTTTCAAAGTACCATACAGAAAATAACTGTCACTATTGCATTTATGTTAATTAAAATAACAAAATAAGGCCTCAAAACATTAATGTTGAAAATTAGCATCCCCAATAAAATTCCATCACATAGCACCAAAATAGACGAGTCATATATAAAATGAAAGCTCTCATTCTCAGGAATGTGGCTGCCCCGTTAATTGTGTTGCCCTAATACCACAGTTCAAAATATTTTCAAAAGAATCATAAAGTGAAATAAGATTTCTGTAAGTCATCAAATACAAATGTCTCGTTTATTCTCCAATAACAGCTGCTGTAAGCCCCAAATAGCCAAAAATGTTATATCTGCTTTTGCTTAGGAAGTTTCTAAATACATTTAGCATTTCTTTACTTGTCTGTGAATGTTCTTGTCTGAATAATCAATTGTTATGTATTAGATGTCCAGAACAAATATGCCATCCAGAAGAGAAAGCATGCAAAACAAATCATCAGAACTTAGCTTGAGCTTCTAGTCCACTCAGAGGCTAAGATATTCAGTGAAACAACAAGGGTGGTGCTTGAACTGAAAATTAGACTGAATGTCTATGGATGAGCACTTCTGTAAGGGCTAAAATGCATTTGCAAATTGCAAGATAATAAAAATAAGAGTTTTAAACCATTTTTAGACCTGTCCCAAATTTTGGTAACTGGGATGAAAAAATTATTTTTTTAATAAAAAAGCACTGTTTTTTAACTTGTTCATGAAAAGTGCCAAATGTCATTTATTTCTATAAAATCACAGTGTTTCTTCTTCCTCTCAGTCTCGATTGACTCCATTCGGGAAGTGTGTGAGGGGAAGCAGTCAGAGATTTTCCAGCGATATGCTGACGGCAGCTTTGACCCCAACTGCTGCTTCAGCATCTACTATGGCGAGCACATGGAGTCTCTTGACCTTGTGTCAGGTACAGGAGAAGAAGCTCGCACCTGGATTACTGGCCTTAAGTACCTTATGGCAGGAATCAGCGATGAAGACAGTTTGGCCAAACGACAACGCACTCGTGACCAATATCCTTCTTAATGGAACTCCCATCACAGAAGCTGTATACAATTACATTGAAGATAATGCTGAATCATTAGATCTCATAAGTGGATTAGGGAACACAAATATGTTGGAAGTACCAGATTTATTTACATTCAGTTTTGGGGAAAATACTTGAAAACTGTAACTTGTTAAAGTAAAAAGTGGTTGTAATTTAAACTAGTTAAGCTACCATTTGGAAAAAGTATTTAGCTACTGTTGTTACCCTTCTAAAAAAGGAGCTATTTATAGTCAATCTAGCTACCCTTTAAAAAAAATAGCTAGCAACAGTCAAGCTACCCCTCTGAAAAGGGTAGTTATCAAGCTACCCTTTTAAAAAGTAGCTAGCAAGCTATCCTTTGAAAAAGTAGCAAGCTGCTGTTAAGCTGCCTTCCTGAAAAAGTAACTAGCTATAGTCAAGCTACCCTTTTTAAAAAGCTGCAGTTAAGCTACCTTTGGGAAAGTAGTTGGCTACTGCTAAGTTACTCTTCTGAAAAAACAGCTTGCTAACATCAAGCAACCCTTTTGAAACAGTGGCTAGTCACAGTCAAGCTACTCTTTTGAAAACGTTCTTAACTATTGTTACATTACCCTTCTGAAAAAGCAGCTTGCTTTAGTCAACCTACACTTGTGAAAAAAGTAGCTACAGTTAAGCTACACTTTTGAAACACGTTAGCCACTGTTAAAATAACCTTCTGAAAACAAAGCTAGCTAAATCAAGACTTTTGAAAAAGTAGCTAGCATGCTTCCCTTTTTTAAATAAAAAATAACCCAGCAACAGTCAAGTTATCCTGTTGAAATATAGCCATCTATAGTCAAGCTACCTTTTGAAAAAGTAGATACTGTAGCTACTGTTAGGCTACCAAGCTATAGTCAAGCTACCTTCTGTTAGGCTACCATTTTTAAGTAGGTAAGTTAGTAGCACATCTACCTTTAAGTAAGGTAGTTAGTTTCTCGTCAAAACTGGTTAGCCTACATTAAAGTGAGAAGTGTGATGAAAATTCAGTTTACTGCATATGGTTACTACATATAAAAACCATAATATCAGCATGACTATAAAAGATATATATCATGCCACAGGTGTTCCTCTTTTGACCCTCAACACGTCAAGTTAGAGGTGAAAATGCTTTTTGAATGTTTGACTCTGCTTGACAAATACCAGTAAGAACCACAACATATAACATATGTTCAATGGAGCACATCATGAAACAATATCAGGCCTGTTGTATTGTCTTGTTATCAGTGGAAGTGCTGTATTGCTCTGTGTTCAAAGACCCTTAACTCTACTCATCACATGGCTAAAGCAGACCTTCATGGAGGCTGATAAGAATGGAGATGGCTGCCTCAGCATCAGTGAAGTCCTGCAGCTTCTGCACAAGCTTAATGTTAACCTGCCCAGACAGAAGGTCAAGCAGATGTTTAAGGTAAACTGACCTCTGTGTCGTTGTGATTAGCGGCTGTCACCGGAACATTACTATTGACTAATAAAGACTATAGCCAATTTCTCAAATAAATCCAGTGAAATTGCTGTAAAACTGCTGAATTAACTGCAGAATGTACTGCCAAATTAACCTTTCTAGTAAAGATACCTCATCTATTATTCACACAATAAAGAGCTTGGCTGCAATGTCATTTGTCAGAAATGAACTTTAACTGGCTAGAAATTGATGAGCGTGGAGTAATTGGAAAAGGTTTATAAAGTTCACTTCTTTTTTGAGTTGGTAAATTTAAGTTAAGCAGTAGAATTCGTCAGGCAGTAGAATTCTAACTTCACATGTTTGAGTTCTTATGTCAGATTGTAGATTTTCTCACATCACACAGTAAAATACTTACATCACACGGTAGACTTCTTATGTCAGACGGTAGTCAAGTCAAGTCAAGTGGTTTTTATTGTTGTTTCAACCATATACAGTTAGTACAGTACACAGCAAAACGAGACAACGTTTCTCCAGGACCATGGTGCTACATGAAACAACAAAGGACCAACACAGGACCACATGAGACAACACAACGAAATAAAATACCTATATAAAAAAACCTATATATATACCTATATAAAGTGACTTTTGCACTTTAATGACATTCAGGGACAGGTTGTTGGCTCTACACCAGTTCGTCAGCCGCTGCACCTCCTCTCTGTATGCTGACTCGTCGTTCTTGCTGATGAGACCCACCACGGTCGTGTCATCGGCGAACTTGATGATGTGATTCGAGCTGTGCATTGCTGCACAGTCGTGAGTCAGCAGAGTGAACAGCAGTGGACTGAGCACACAGCCCTGGGGGGCCTCAGTGCTCAGTGTGGTGGTGGTGGAGATGCTGTTCCCGATCCGGACTGACTGAGGTCTCCCAGTCAGGAAGTCCAGGATCCAGTTGCAGAGGGAGGTGTCCAGGCCCAGCAGGTTCAGCTTTCCAATCAGGTGCTGGGGAATGATTGTGTTGAATGCTGAGCTGAAATCTATGAACATCATTCGAACGTATGAGTCCTTATTTTCTAGGTGGGTGAGGGCCAGATTGAGGGTTGTGGTGATGGCATCGTCCATTGAACGGTTTGAACGATACGCAAACTGCAGTGGGTCTAGTGAGGGGGCAGCTGGGTCTTAATCTGCCTCATGACGAGCCTCTCGAAGCACTTCATGATGATGGGTGTAAGTGCGACGGGACGGTAGTCATTGAGGCAGGACACTGAAGACTTCTTTGGCATGGGGATGATGGTGGTGGCCTTGAAGCACGTTGGAACGACGGCGCTGCTCAGAGAGATGTTGAAGATGTCGGTAAGTACATCTACTAGCTGGTCTGCACATCCTCTGAGCACTCTGCCAGGAATGTTGTCTGGTCCAGCAGCCTTCCGTGGGTTGACTCTACGTAGAGTTTTCCTCACATCTGCCGTGGTAAGACAGAGCACCTGGTCGTTGGGAGGAGGGGTGGACTTCCTTGCCATCACGTCGTTCTGCACTTCAAACCGAGCGTAGAAGTCATTCAGCGCATCTGGAAGGGAGGCATCTTTGTCACAGGCAACTGATGTTGTCCTGTAGTTGGTGATGGCCTGGATGCCCTGCCACATGCGCCGCGTGTCACCGCTGTCCTGGAAGCGACTGTGGATTCTCTGGGCGTGTGCGTGCTTTGCCTCTCTGATTGCCCGTGACAGTTTGGCCCTAGCTGTTCTTAGGGCTGCCTTATCGCCTGCTCTGAAGGCGGAGTCTCGGGACCTCAGCATAGTGCGCACCTCTGCAGTCATCCACGGCTTCTGGTTGGAGCATGTGGTGATGGTCTTGGAGAAAGTGACATCATCAATGCACTTGCTGATGTAGCTGGTCACTGATGCTGTGTATTCCTCCAAGTTGGTAGAATCGCCATATGTTGCAGCCTCCCTGAACATGTGCCAGTCAGTACACTCAAAACAGTCCTGAAGAGCAGAGATGGCTCCTGCTGGCCAGGTTTTCACCTGCTTCTGAAGCGGTTTTGTGCGTCTGACGAGCGGTCTGTATGCTGGAATTAACATAACAGAGATGTGGTCTGAGTAGCCGAGGTGTGGGCGGGGCTCCGCCCGATGCAGCGCCTGGGATGTTTGTGTAAACAAGATCAAGCCGTTCAGCCCTCTCGTTGCAAAGTCCACATACTGATGAAATTTAGGGAGCACTGTCTTGAGATTTGCATGGTTGAAATCTCCGGCGACAATAAACAGTCTGTCGGGGTGAGCGTTCTGCAGTTCGCTCATAGCCCCATACAGTTCACAGAGTGCTTCCAGCGTTAGCGCTGGGGAATGTAAACTCGGTTATGCAAACAGTGGTGAATTCCGTGGTAGATAAAAAGGTCTGCATCTAACAGTCACAAGCTCCAACAGTGATGAACAGTAACTAGAGACTAGCATAGAGTTCTTGCACCATTCCGTGTTGATGTAAACACACAAGCCACCACCGCGAGTCTTACCGCAGAGAGCTGTATTTCTGACAGGTAGTGAGACGGTAGATATCTTGGTGTGGAATAACAAAAGAGAGAAAGAAAGCAGAGAGGGAGGGAGAGAGAGGAGCTCACTCGCCCAGATACGCCGTCGAGTGGTCCTCGGCCCACTGTCCTGCTTCCGTCTGTGATGCCAGGTGATGGCACTGGACCCCTTAGCCGTTCCTTCCGGTTGTGGTTGACGCTGACGCTGGGCTCCAGCGCCACCGGATCGAACACTCCCTCGGCGTCGTGACCCCAGTCAGTGGCGAGGACTCCTTGGATGGTGCATAACAATTAATGTATACCATTAATTAAATTAAACCAGTATAACAATTAATGATGGCAAAGGAGGAAGCTGGGACCGGCTTGACAAACACATAGACATTTAATAACACTTTTCAGTGTATAAAGAAACAAAAGCACGCACTGCTTTTCAGCCAGCCACATCAAATCATAAAACACACACAAGAACGTGGACAAGCCACGAGCATCTCTCTCCCATTTGCAGCTGTCTCTTCTCCTTGAGTACTCCCACCGCTCCTCACTGGAATGCGACACCGGTGTGGCACGCAGGTGAAAGTCATTCGCCACTTATCTTCGTGGCCTCGCTCTGCCCAGATACCGTTTGGCTCCACCCTGCTCACCACAACATAGTGTATGCTTTGACACAGACAAATAAAAACATCAGTCATCGAGATGGTAGAAGCACTTTTAAGTAACTTATTATTGTGCTAACAAACAGGATTACCAGTACTCTGTCAAATGCAACTCCTCACATCCCCACAAAATAACATTTCATCAGTAAAACCGGACCATTAATTCATAGCAAACAGGGTTCAGAAATATCCTTGATCAACAGTCGTTAACAATAAAACAAGAATATTATTTTATTCAGACTGAATTGGGTTTATTTACGTGCGCAAGCAAACAGTTACATATGTTATAAACAGATGGATTATTTGTTACTTTTCATAAAACATAATAAAGTATGAAAAACTATTGAGGTAATTCTTCACCCTCTGTAAGCCTGTCTGTGCGAAATATACAGGGGAACGACGTGTTTGTTTGTTTTTACCAGATGCAATTTATATTGAGGTGCGATGGTTTTCCAGAAAATACAGTAATTGTTAAGCAAAGACACCCAATTCTTCAGACTAATTACCTGGTTAGGTCAGGTAGGACTAGTTTTTTCATATTTAAATATATAATATTAGTAATTCTAGATTAGTAATTTTACATTATGTTATACAAGAAGTCTACCATGTGACAAGAATTATAACGTCTGATTTAATTCTAACGCGTTACGTAAAAAATGTATTCTGCCATCTAACATAAGAAATCTTATGTGTGACGTAAAAAAATCTACCGTCTGATTTAAGAGACTGCCATGTAAAGTAAGTATTGTACCATATGATGTAAGAAGCCTAACATTTGACATAATAATCTAACTTGTGACGTAAGAAATCTACCGTCTGACATAAGAGACTACCATGTGATGTAAGAAGTCGGACGTGTGACCTAAGAGACTACTGTGTAACATAAGAAGCTTAAGGTGTGACGAAAGAATTCTACCATCTCACATGAGAAGTCTTTGGTGAGCAGGGCGGAGACTAGCGGAGTCTGGGTAGAGTGAAGCCGGGAAGATAAGTGGCGAATGGCTTTCACCTGCGTGCCACACCGGTCTCGCGTTCCAGTGAGGGGTGGCAGGAGCACTTAAGGAGAAGAGATAGTATTTTTTTATATTTTCCCTTGCCTTCTAGAGCAGTGCAGAAATGGTTTTCAGCAAGTTTGTTAGAATTCTAGATTTTATATAAGGGTGTGTGTGACCCCCACTGTGCTGAAAAGTCTTGTTCCAGGCCGTGCGGATTACTCTATGTGAGTATGTGTTAGAGCTCACCTCGGCTGTTTGCTGGTCGCTGAGCTTCACACTCCATCAGTGTTCACCCATCTGCTGTAAATGGACACAGATGGCCTGTAGTGTCAGACACAGTGATAAACAGGAGGTCAATCTGGCCCTGTGTGTGTGATGTGAGAGTATTGTCACCTGAAGGTTTGGCCCTGCTTTCTCTGGAATAAGCCTTGCTAACAACCTGTGTGAAGGCAGTACTCACAGACACACTGTATGCTGGGATATTCTGCTAGTTTATTGTTTTACTTTTAAGCTGGAATCAATATATAATACATTTTTTATTATTACTGTTTAGAGCCTTGTTTTTTTATTATTATTATTCAGTAGTATTTATTTGATATAGAATCGTATTTATTATTAAAAAAATGTATTGATTGTGGCGCATGCTATTACATCACTATTATTATTGCTCATGCTTAGGGTTCGAGATTTGAACAAAACCTTGTACTGTTTGTTCTACCATTGTGAATGATATCATTGAAATGTCAAATTGGGCAGCTTGTTGAGAAGAGGTGTGCTATTACTTTTTTAAGTGATCAGACTTGTGATTTTTGATAAATTTATGATAAATGACTTAAGATAAATGATCAAATTTATGTAAAAACTTCCATAGAAGGAAGGAGCCTAGCTGTATCTACAGATAAGAATATACAGAGATTTTAGAGATATAGAGATATATAGACTTTTGACTTGGTGCAACCACCATGCAGAGCACTCTACTGTAATAACCACATAGAAATGCCTAAGCAACCACTCAGAACACCCTAGCAACTGCATAGCAACCACTCTGAACACCCTAGCAACTGCATAGCAACCACCCAAAATACCCTAGCAACTGCATAGCAATACCCTGGCAATCACTTACAACCATAGGTGCAGATTTAGATATGGTATGGACATGTTCCTTCCAATTTTAGAAAATCTGAAATGTCTCAACCAACATATGGGCAATGTTACTACATAGAAAATAGTTAAACTTTATACTTTGTTATTACATTTCCTCAGTATCATAATTCATATTTAAATTATTGCCCCACGTCTTCTGGAGCAGTGCTGAAATGGTGTTGTCATGTGGCACCTTTTACTTTTCTCAGCGCTGTACATTTTTGATTACTGCATAAATATTTTGTTAAATTATTTTCTGGAGATTAAACATGCGAATTTCCATTTATTTATTCATTTATTTTACGTCCAATACTTAAATTAATTGATTTAAATAAGCATACTTTTTGTGTACAAATGTTTTCTGTCTAAGAAAAAAAAACATCCTGAGCGCATGCTGAGCAATCCTCCCAATGGAGGATTCTGTTGCTATGTCCGGTAAGCGCCCTCTAAAAGCTACTGTGCCAGGGGGTGAAATATGTGGGTGTTAGGGGAGTTGGAAACTAGAAGTGGGGGGAAATATAAATTCTTCCTCTTGAGATATCACTTTGCACATGTAACGTGTTAATTTAGCCGACATTTAGTTTAGATTTCTATTTGTTTAATGCTGTATAAAACATTTTACAGAATGTCACTTTATGTCACTTGGTTTTCATTGTTTTAATGTAAATCTACTAAAGAACAATTTAATTTGATTTTGACATTCATCTTCATTCATCACAAAAATTTTTCCACATATGGTGCAAACCTTTATAAAAAAACAATTACAAATCTGAATTATATTGAATGTGATGGGCTAGATAAATGGGAAATGTGACTTATTAAATATAGGAGAAAATAATGTTATTTTGCCTATATTACCAGACTGACGTTCTCGCAGTATTATCCTCATTGTAATATGTCCCTAAACTAGTCCCTGAAACTAGTCTTAAAATCAAATACAATTTTGCTTCTCAAGTTTATGTGTCTTGTTTTCAGGATGTTTAGATATTACTGGAAAAAGGAAAATATACTGATTAAGAAAATGAAGTTTCTGTAATGTAGGTACCAAATCAAATCTCTGTCTCAAAGGAAAGTGATGTCATCTCCTCTTCAGCAGGACTGTGAATACGGCTTTTCTCAGCATCTTCAGTGTTTATGACCTGTTTTCACACTTCTCTTCTACAAAGCACTAATCCTCAGATGCTTAGCGCAGGGTTTATTGCATCCTCCACGCCCGGCTCACCGCAAGCCTTTCAGTGTATGCTAGACTCAGCAGCTTTCTGGCTCAATGCGGGTGTCTGAGCCGTGGATTCAACGAGCTGAGAAAACAGTTTTCTGTTCTTACGGGCCGAGAGCTGTTATGTGGTGTGGGGAGACTGTTGTTTTCTGGTTTTGTTTTTTACTTGACAGCATGGCAGGTTTAAGTGTGGCAGTGCTGCTGTGGAATGAGAGGTTTCAGTTTCAATAGTTGACTGAAAAGCTGCTGGTTTATCTTTCATTTCTGCCAACAATCAGTGATTAATGGAGGCGGATATGAGGAAGCAGATCTACTGAAAACTGTGCAATAATTTTTTGTGCAATACAGTTTTACATAATATCACCAAAAATATTTCATGTTTAACCAATACATATTATTATTAACCAACAATATACTACTATTTAAATATGCAAAGCAATTTACAGGACAATTATTGTAGGAACAATCTCCCATAGATTATCTGGAGTTGTAGGAATAGTTCACACAAAAATGTAAAGTAATATTGTTTTTACTAGCCGTCATGCTGTTCCAAACCTGTATGACTTTCTTGTTTGTCTGTTTTTTTTTTCTTTAGAATGAAAATTCACTCTTTATTTATTCAGCCTCATGCAATCCCAGTGTTACTTTTGTTCTTCTGCGGAAAACAAACAAATATTTTTAATAGAATATCTCAGCTCTGTAGTTCCATACAATGCAAGTGAATGATGGCCAGAACTTTGAAGGTCCAAAAAGCATATACAAGCAGCACAAAAGTAATCCATAAGACTCCAGTTTTTAAATCTGTATCTTTAGAAGCTATATGATGGGTGAGAAACAGATCAATATTTAACTTTTATTTACTGTAAATCTCCACTTTCACTTTCCCTCACACATTCTTCTTCTTGTTTTTGATGACACAGGTCAATATTTCATTGCTTTTTTTCTCTAAAATCTCCTCCCTGCGCAGTAGGTGGCAGTATGCACAAAGAATGTGAATCGTCAAAAACAAGAAGAAGAAGAAGAATGTGAGAGTGAAAGTGGAGATTTATAGTAAAAAAAAAAAAATTAACCACTGGAGTATGGGTTACTTTTATGATGTATTTGTATTATTTTTGGACCTTAAAAGTTCTGGCTACCATTCACTTGCATATGTATGGACCTAGAGAGATGAGATATTCTTCTAAAAATATTTGTTTGTGTTCATCGGAAGAAAGATAGATAAACACATCTGGGATGGCATGCGGGTGAGTAAATGATGAGAGAATTTTCATTTTTGGGTAAACTATCCCTTTGAGCACTACAAATTCCCAGTCAAGAACTGCACTACCCATAAATCAGAAGAGAGATCCACCAATCAGAGAAGTTGCTATTACCATGGAAACTGGAATCATTCCAAAAGAGCTTAGTAGTGCTCTCGTGAAGAATATGAACAGCATAATCATGTCGGTTGTCGTACATTATCATACTGTATATATTTGTATACATTTAAATATTTTTTCAATAAATTTAAAGTTAAAGCTGAAGTGTGTAATTAGCCACTAGCACCACCTAATGGAATTGTAAAAATAAACATTGTTTCAAACATCTTTTCGAATATCAGTTATAGACATAGATATTGTTTCAATACAGTTCTCTCTGTCCATGATCTTCAGGAAGCAGATACTGATGATAACCAGGGCACTCTGGGTTTCGAGGAGTTCTGCACTTTCTATAAGATGATGTCAACGCGACGAGACCTGTATCTGCTGATGCTTACCTACAGCAATCATAAAGACCACCTGGATACAGATGACCTCATCCGCTTCCTAGAGACCGAACAAAAGGTAAGGTGTTATTGGCTACAGGTTAAAATCCACTAGTAAGTTAAACAGAACGTAATTGATGAAAATACAATCTGATCTCTCAACGCTTATGTGACCATCGGCAATTCTCCCCAAAACTGTCCTGACTCACTATCAAATTTCCTCTTTCATGGTTCAGAAGAACAGCACAGAATTTAATAAAGCATTGCAAAAGGGCATCTTAAGTATTAAATGTTTTTAGCAATCTGAAACACAAGGCATTAACAAGGACTGTTCTAAGACTATCCAACCTGATAATTTTAAAGAGCGTGTCCATATCAGAGTGCATCTTACAAAACCAAGAAGAACATGTCCATCAAGAAAGACATTAGAAATTACAACACTATGGTCCAAATAAAGTGCCCGACATTGTCTTCTGCTGTTGTAGCCCATCTGCCTCAAGGTTCGACGTGTTGTGCATTCTGATTTTTCAAATTTTTGCTTAAAGAAAATAATTTAAAACTAAATTATTTTGGATCATCAAGGGTTTTGACAACATTATATTGTTTGCATGTCTCCAACACATTTTCCCTCCAATACTCATTACCATATTGTGATACATTTAAAAAAAAATTACTGTGTTGTTAAATTCATGTACATTAATTTTTGGACTGCATTTTATTTAATTTTGTTATATTTTATTTAAACATAAATTTTTTATGTATTTATTTAATGTAAATTCATTATTTCAGTAATTACTGCAGTAAAGTAAAAAGTACCATATTACAGTAATGCAACTCTTTATTCGATTTAAAATGTAAAATTCAAACTCAAAAGTAAAAATTCCGGACATTAAGGTAATGAGAAAAAACATTTATGAAAAGTCTTCAAAATCTTAATGGAGCTAAAAAAAATATGCTTCATTATTTCATCATTATGAATAGTTACTAGTGTTACCCCCGTTCCCTGATGGAGGGAACGAGATGTTGTGTCTATTGTAGTGACCCAAGGGGCTTCTTTCGAGAGCCTTGGATACCTCTGAATATGAAAAAAGGCCAATGCCAAATTGGCAAACAGAATTTTCATGTCCCGCCCCCGGACATACGGGTATAAAAGGCGGGATGTGCCTCTGTTCAGTCAGGTTCTGCACTGAGGAGCCGAGAACAAGGTTCAGCCATTACAGCGGCTTGGTACAGTGTTGTGGCAAGGGGGACACAACGTCTCGTTCCTTCCATCAGGAAACGGGGGTTACACTAGTAACCTAGACGTTCCCCTTGTCACTCACTCGATGTTGTGTCAATTGTAGTGACACAAGGGGTCCCTGTTCAATAGCACCACCTACACTGAGTGGGAACAAGCCACGTGGCAAGCATGGGAGCAGCCGCAGCCTTTTCTCTATGTTTCTCCTCATAGAGTGTTAGATGAGGCTGGGGCCATGTAGCTATAACATGCATCAGGGAAGGCGTTCTTTTCCGACTCCTATTCTATCTGGGGGAAAAACCCGCCACATCCTGCCCAGGCTGGGGGGAGGTAAAGTGTGGCTAAATATGTCGAATGGGCTTTCAGGCCACATGTGGAAGTGGCGCGGTGGTAGATCCAGGAAGCGTGAGATTTAGTGGACTCTCCTGGGAGAAACAGTGCACGTGATCGCCAGTGAGGGGAAGGGCACTAGCGCAAGCAGTATACCTAGTCAGTCTTGTGTTAACGAGTTCTACATGCTCGGCCTGACAAAACACGAGAAGAAACCGACTCAACCCGGAGATTGTAGAATCTCGCAAAGGTATTGGTTGTCGCCCAGCCCGCTGCTCTACAGATGTCTGCTAGTGCCGTTGGCCAGGGCCCACGAGGATGCCACACTTCTTGTAGAGTGTGCTCGAACCCTCAAGACGATCTGTCCGGTGGTTGTGTAGGCTTTTGCTCTCAGTAACGACGTTGTCGTACAGGCTTTGTAGGGGAGTGTGGGGTGATCCCACCAAGTGGTTGCACAAGTGCCCCGAAACTGCTTTGTCCACCTGGGGGACCGCCACGATACCGGGCAGTAAAAGGTGCCCTTCACGACCTTGTTAGCTCGTCATGCACCTCCGGGAAGAAAGGAACCAGGGGGGCGTGGCTTCAAGCGGCGCCCTGACCCGAGGAAGCAATCATCTAGCCGTGAGAGTTGAAGGGAGGACGTAGGGTTCCAGTCCAACCCCACGCTCATGGCGGCCCGGGCAAGCATATCGGACATCTGGGCATCAGCCTCTGACTGGGCGGGGAAACCCGAAGGCGGCAGCCCAGCTGAGTCCTCCACATCAGATGCCGCAACGCTCTCCAATGCAGCGGCGACGTCATTATCCTGCTCAATGGCTCCAACGCAGACATCAGACTGGCCGTGAGACGAGCCGCGAGGAATAGGAAAGCCACGACCTCAACGATGCCATGGCCATGTTCTCGCAATGAGTACAGGAACCATACACAAATGCTGCCTCCGTGTGATCGCGACCCAGACACACAAGGCAGCGCCTATGGCCGTCAGAAGCGGAGAGGTATCTGCCGCATCCAGGAAAAACGCAAATCCGGAAGGACATCTTAACAAAGACTCATCTTTAAAAAGACGTTCAACGTCAAAGTGTAACTCTTTTATTTCCTTTCTGAAAATAATACTCTTTTAGAGGAGTGTATGCTCTTTTAGATGACTGTCAAAGCGCCCAGGGTCGTGGACTGCTCTAGAGTGCAGAGGAGGGAGAAAGCCGCTGGCAATTCGCCGCAGATCCAACAGGAAAGCTCTCTAGAGGTAGGGTGGAACAGAGTGGGATTTCAGTTTGGCATTGGCCATTTTTCATATTCAGAGGTATCCGAGGCTCCCGAAAGAAGCCCCTTGTGTCACTACAATCGACACAATGTCAAGTGAGTGACAGAAGGGGAATGTTATTTTTTTCTGTTGTTAGATTTTGAGGTAAAATGTGACCTGTAAATTTTTTCGTGACATTCACCCAACATCTGATTATGACTTCAATCCAGCATCAACCTAAGTGTATTAATATGTCGATATGTAGGAATATTTTAAATAAAATGACATTTATTCAATTTTTTTCATTAGGCAGCATTCATTAATCTAAGTAACCTCACATGTGAATTTACCCTTTGGTCAATTTTCTCATTACTTCATTTGGCAAATCAAAAATCCACATGATGTTTGATTCAAGTGGCATTTAATTCCTTGTCAGAAAGCTAATGTATTGTTCAAACAATCAGTAAAATCCCATTTAAAAGTTAGATTGCATCCATGCACTGCCTTCTAAATATCAGCAAGCTATTCACATTTAAATTAAAAACAGAAAAAGCCCACCATGAAGTCTAGTATCATAACTGAGAAAATTGGCATCTCAAGAAAACCGCTCAGAATTACCTTTTCACCATACTACTCTACATATTCTTAACCATTCTATTGCATTCAAAATATAAATGTTATGTATGATGTCAGTTTTATTTTTTTTTATGAAAAAATGTAGAACTTTAACTACAGCTAAACCAATGTAATACATGTGAAGATGTGTTTCTTTTTTATTATCAAGGTTTATATGACATTTCATTTGTATATAACATTGCATTCAATTTATATACAAATTTAAAGTGAGAATTTCTAGTAATTCTCCTATAAACTGCCATATTAATTAAATGTGCTGTAAGCTTTTTTTTCATGGAAAATTATGCAAAAATGTTTCCTACTCTCTGAAAGATATTCATGAAATAAGTGTCCTGAGACATCTCACCAGTCTCTGTGACAGCTCTAGACTCTGTATACAGCATACAAAAATGTGTCTGTCAATGACGCTTACTGCCTGTCAATCATTTTGTGCGTTCTCATAATATTGTAGTTGCAGCAAATTATTGAGGCTAATGCATATGTATGCCATGTTGCTCATAACAGTTGTCAGTTGAAGGTGCTATTTTGCTGTCGTTATTTTAAACAACTGTTTCTGCTCTCAATAAAGCTCATTTTGGTATCTTTGGAGTTCTGGGTTTTGGAAAGAGTCGGCATGGCCAATCCAAACGGCTCAGACACGTGGAAGGAGAACAGATGAAAGCGCTTACAGCATCTTTAATTACTCATTACTGCTGAAAAACAACTCAGCAGTCAAAAGCTATGCAACCAAATATTTTTTTTACAAGCAAACAAAATCAAAACAACTATACAACACAACTACACAACATCTGTACTTGTATGCATGTTAACTGCTGAATGTTTATTTGTGATTCTGCTGCAAGTTGGTTCATTATTAGATCAGTCTATAGAGTGTGGACTTTTCTTCATTGGACCTTTATTCAGACTATGTATGCTTGTACTTTTACTCTTGCCACATCTCCCTTTAGACAGTTCTTCCTTTGATATAGTTTATTTGTTATGTTTTTTACATCTGTTTTGTCAGTTCTGTGTGTGCATGAGACAGTATGTGTATGTGTGTGCATGCTTGTAAACAAGATGCAGTTCCATTTTGGGAATAAAAATGTGAGTGTGAGAGCATGGGAAAGATGCTAAATGTAAGTTAAAGTATTTTTAAGAAAAATCTAATTATTAAATGTGCAAAAATATCTGCATAATATCAAAATTGTCCAAAGATGTAACAATTGTATAAGAATGGTTATATCTCTTAAATAATTTTCATAAAATCTGAAAAATAAATAAATACAAAAATTGTTATATTCATTTTGGTAGTCTTGACAAAGTTTGGTTCCCATATGAAAAACGATGTGATATTTGAAAATTATGATTTACCTCTATCGGGTCAAAAATGACCCAAATGCAATTGGAAATCAATATTTTTTGTCTTGTTTTCCAGTAAAAACTTTCTTAAAACAAAGTACGTTTTCCTCTGAAACAAAATGATGTTAGAGTTTGGTTCATTTTTGCAAAAATAAAACAATATTTAGTAAAGTGCATACTTAAAATAATAATAAGAAAAATAAATTGGCAAGTCTTAATATTTAATGTAGTTTTTATTCTCAAGTAAATGTACCTCTTTTTAAGGATGTTTCGATATTTTTACTGGGAAAAACAAGACAAAAATACTGATTAAGAAATGTATTTCTTGCAGTGTAACACTTTAGTCTAATTTGTCTCAAGTAATTACGAGCAGGAAGGAGAAAGTGGCCCTCATCACACAACATCATTAGTAATCGGCTGACTAAAATACTGCTGAGAATAAAGCTGACCAATCCATATAACTTCCACTGGCAGCTGATCATCAACAAATGTGTTGAAGTGCTGTGCAGTGTAACCACAGCTGGCAGTGTCACCCCCCACACACACACATTAAAATAGCTGGAGGAGAAATGTGACACTGATTGGCATGGATGGGAATCTGATCGACTAATCAGTCCATTTAGGCGCAAGCTGTCAGCTTTAACAATTGGATTCCAGAGCAAATATGGGCTAGTCTTGTGTAAGGATTGCTCCCAATTGTGTTATTTATTACACATTTTGTATGTAATATGTTTAATTACGTATGTATATGTTAATATGTGTAACCAGATTTTTAATGTGATCACTTTGTGTTTGTTTCTATTTCAGATGACCAACGTGACAAAAGAGCACTGCCTCGAAGTTGTGTCCAAGTTTGAGCCTTGTCCTGAAAACCAGACACAGGGCGTTCTGGGCATTGATGGTATAAACGTTTTAATTTTATTTTTCAAAGGTTGCTTTTCCAGAGATTAGAAGAGTTATCAGTTATCCTGTTTCTCCTTAAAAAGCCTTAGTATATATAAAAATAGACGCAAATTAGACAATATACAGTAAATGTTTAGTTATAAAATTATTTTTGGATAGCATAGCTCAGATAATAGACATTCATTGAAGTATCAACTTTGTCTGTGATACTTCTCAATAAATTCCTTAGGAAAAATAATAATAGATCAAATAAATGTGAATAGCATAGTTCAAGTAATGGAGTTTCTCCTAAAAGTCTTTTGATAATTAGGTTTTATAAGGATTTAATGAGAAATATTTGAGTTCATATTGAAATCTCTTTTGATTGGAAACTTTAGTATCTTGGCAAATCTGTGCACAGTTTCAGACATTGTAAAGATCTCTACCGAAACTCGAGAGGATATACATGTGAGATTACTGGGATTCCTTTCTCAGGAGAAAAAAACTGTGAAGCAAAAGACTCCATTTGCGCTACATTTTGTCCCATTGCTCTCTCAGGGAAACAATTACAATATTAAAGAGGTCTAAAGAGATTCATCTCATTGTAACCACATTGTAATTTAGACAAAGCTACTAATTGATTTGTTGTTGTTTGTTAGATCTTTAGGTTGTTTTGTTATTTTCAAGACTACACTCACTGAGCAATTTATTAGGAACACTATGGTCCTAAGAAAGTGCCTGACTTGGTCTTCCGCTGTTGTAGACATCCACCTCAAGGTTTGACATATTGTGCATTCTGAGATGATATTCTGCTCATTATAATTGTACAGAGTGGTTATCTGAGTTACCGTAGCCTTTCTGTCAGTTCAAACAAGACTGGCCATTCTCCATAGATTCTGATGGTTGATTTGAACATTAACTGAAGCTCCTGACCCTTATTTGCATGATTGTATGCATTGCATTGCTGCTACACTATTGGCTGATTAGATAATTGCATGAATAAGTATCTATACAGGTGTTCCTCATAAAGTTCGGTGTATATGGCATTATTTTCACATCTTGTATCTGAGAGGAAGTCAACCAGCTCAAATATAATATACATTAGGTTCCAAAAGTCTGAGATCACATTGAAAGTCTGGGATTATTAGATAATTATTAGGACTCAAGCGTTTTAGCACTTACAATGGAAGTGAATGGGGCCAATTTAGGGTTTAAAGGCAGAAATGTGAAGCTTAACTATATAAAAGCTCTTACATAAATTTTTCAGTGAAGTAAATGTAACTTTTTTCTTTAAGAAGGGATGAAAATAATTTTGTGGTAATCAACATTATGCCACAAATGCTGTCGAATGAGCTTAACTTTATTGAATTAAGAATTTATTGAATTTTCTTGTAAAACCTTTGTACATACTTTGCTTCCATTGAGGCACACACAATGCTCTTTAGAACATTCTCAAATCATGCTGGATAACATGATCATCAGGTTTTGTCAAAGCCAACTCGAGTGTATGTTGTCATTAAAGCAAAAAGGGGACATACCAAATATTGAAATACACATTCAACTTTCCACTCAAATTATTATGCTGAAAATATAATTTGTAAATGTAATATTAAATTTGAAAATTCTAAATATAATGTATGCATATATTTACACCAGTAGCCTTAGACTTTTGGACCCCACTCTATTGTATGTGCATTTGTGACAGGAATTCACAATGAGCTCATGCTCTTACTGTACATCACAGGTTTTACAACTTACATGCGCAGTCCTGCGGGGGATATCTTCAACCCCGAGCACTATGAGGTGAATCAAGACATGACTCAACCCCTTAGCAGCTACTACATCGCTTCCTCACACAACACGTACCTGATGGGTGACCAGCTCATGTCTCAGTCACGGGTGGATATGTACGCCTGGGTTCTGCAGGCCGGCTGTAGATGTGTGGAAGGTGAGAGCGCCCTGTCTGTAGTGCTTCTAAACAAACCAATCACTGCATTTGGATTTACACATTCTGTAACAATATTTATATGTGTTTACATTTTCTTTAGTACATAATTAAGTGGTAAAATGGATAAGAAGCTGCAGCTTTAGTTATTAACGATGAATGGTAGGTAGAATATTAGACAGATGGAACTTTTTTTAAATTTAAATGAACTCAGCAGAATGTTTTTCTTTCTTAAGATATAATTTCCATGACATTAAAATGTTTAAAGCGGCAGTGTTATTGCTATTCCAGTTGTATCACCAAACAGTATTCCGAAAACAACGAAACTGGCTCACAGTTGACTCGGAATAGTAAAACTGGGACTAAAAGTATTGTAACATCAAGAAAATTACACACATCAGTTTAAAGGTTATCAACAGTATTTAGATATTGATAAAGGTAAGAAAATAAAGTCAAACAAACCCTTTTATACTTTTGTATCATTCTTTAGTGGACTGCTGGGATGGACAGGATGGAGAACCAATCGTACATCATGGCTACACACTGACCTCCAAAATCCTCTTTAAAGATGTCATTGAGACCATCAACAAACATGCATTCATCAAAAACCAGTAAGAGACTACTGATGTTTGTTATTAATCGATATGAATTGAGGGTTATTAGACAGAAGTGATCAACTGATATACTGTATATCTGTATAACTGTCTCCTCAGTATTTGTCTGATCTTATAACAATATACACCCCAAAGCATAGGGGCAGACTTAGCACTAGGCATAGGTAGGCAACCACCAAGGGCCACCAGCAGCCAGAGACCCCCTAAAAATACATGCAATATGCTAAATAAATTGTGCTGACATTTTAAATATCGATGTTACAACACCGATATGATTGATACCGCTGTTATTTTCAGCACCATAGATGCAAGCAACCCCCTTCCCCCTCAGATCAGGCTGTAATGGAATATTCCATGGTTTTATGAGCCTACACAAGTTTATAAACAGGTGAAAGTGAGCCAAACCGCTTGGACAGCTTTGTGGGATTTCACCGTGTACTCTCAGATTGCTGCTCAGCCTGCACTGCCACCCGCCGCTGCTTCAACGAGCACAGCACTCACTATACTCAACAATGCACAGTGTTGATGATGATGCACGTTGAAACCCGTAAATAAATAAATCAAATTAAAAAAATTATCCAGCTGTTTACTCGTTTTCACCTTATTTAGCAACATACTCTAAATCTAAAAGCTTTTCAAATTTAAAAGTTGATCAAAGCCTTCTTGAAACATGCAAAGTCAACTTTTTGTGTATTCATTTGTATATACGGTAGTTAATTCAAGGTCAATTGATGGAGGAAAAGTGCATTAACCTTGTGTGACCCTCCATTCACATGTGTGGACGTTGTATTTTGGCTTTGCTATATGCAATGCATCATTTCAATGAATTAAAACTGACTGAATACTGTTCAGGAAGAGCTACTATGGGCGCTGCTCCAACATAAGTGTCTCTGTAGTGTAGGTTTACCTAAACCTGTTTGTTTGTATAGACTAGCATTTCTATTTTTTTTTTATATGCCGCTTTAAAAAATCCTTTAATTTTTCATGCGTCCACATACTGTATATGGAAATTAGGACTGCATTCCCTCAAAAGTTGACAAGAAAAAACATGTTAGTTTTAAAAATGAACACATCTTTGGGGCAATTAAGCTTAATTTGTATATATATATATATATATATATATATATATATATATATATATATATATATATATATATATATATTGTTATCACTCTACAATACGGTTCTATTCATTAACATATGTAAATCCATTCCTATATATTCACTGTGCAAATTGAACTGTTTTCAAATTGATAATAAATGTATTCATGCAAAACAGTGGGGATTTCTTTAAGACTGCAAGGGAAGCTCAGCTTCCCCTATAATGTCAAAAAAATAATGGTCAAATATGTACTATTGTGTAAACAATTTATTGACTAAAAATGCATTAGAACACGTTCATCTCGAAGACGAGTTCGTTCAGAATCAGCTACATTACATATAGCAGGTCGGCTGACTCGATTTACTTCTCATACATTCCCGTAGCGTCAGTGCATTTCCCTGTTGAAGCCGAGCGTCCATTGAGCTCATGGGGCTGCTCTGAACAGTTTTTTTCAGTGCTCCGAAAATAGACGGTCATTGGATAAATGCTGCGATTATGTCCCGCCCACGGACGCTCAGCGTCTCTGGGGGTGAATGAGGGAGTGGGCTGGCCCGGACTCCCGGGCTTCTGATTGGAGGATCTGTCGAAAGACTGCATCTCCTTTTGATTGACAGCGAATCTGTACTATAAGAAGTCACTGAAGCTATTTCGCGCTCAGTCCCATCACGGATTTCACAAGTGTAGTCGAAAGACAAACTGCTGCAACCTATTTCTTTATATTTGTTTGGCGAAATTGCTAGTCAATTTGCATAATACATTTCACACAATTATACACCACATTCCTTGTCTCAGTTTTACCAAGTTTAATATATTTTGTTTTAGAGCGTTCGTTCGTTCGTTCGTTCATTCATTCATTCATACAGTAGGCTAGGCTAGCGTTGTACGGGTGAAACTGCGCACGATGGCAGACGGTGCTAATATTGTCGACCTGATTTTGGCGAAGCCATTTGAAAGTCTTCCTTACGAGGAAAAAATTAGAATTAAACAGCAGGGCAGATCAACACCTAAGATTGATTTAGTGCAAAAAATAGGGAAAAATAACAGGTCTTTTCAGCTCTCCTGGTATGACAAAGTTAGCTGGCTGACTGGAAGTGCTGTGACAAATAAAATGTACTGCTAGCCATGCCTCTTGATGAAACCATCTCACGGATGTGTTGTTTTGTCAAAAGTGGGGTTTGGAGATCTGTCTAACTTTGACAGGGCATATAAAAGACATGAAAAGAGCAATGAACATGTGAGTGCATGTGCAAGATTAAGTTGCATGGGCAGGATCAGGGTTGAGCATGCAATCAATGAAGGTGCTCGACATGGGACAATGATAATCAGTACATAGATTCAGATGTTATTTTAACATTGTTGGCAGTGATTGGAGGATTCTGGCCATTACTTTTAATCAGAAATATTTATTCAGCTTTATAGATAATCAGCTGTAATGTCTATAATGTCTCTAAAACATGAATATCCAACACTCCTGGACACATAATAAATATTTGGTGAAAAAAATATGACTTTCAATAGCTTGGTATTAAAGTAATTACTTAAAATGTCACAACTTAGTCCCAGTGTCCACATATGTTGACATACATTTTTAGTAAAACTATTTGCCCTAGATTTTTATTTTATATATATATATATACCGATGAGGTATCTCAGGACACTTATTGTATTTCAGTGATGTCTTTTATCACTCAATTTATCTAGTTTTGTTTTCTGATTTATTATAGTTGTATTTTTAATATGTATGTTTAGACATTTCATAAATATTTATGTTTTGTATTCTTTTATGCATGTTTTATTGTGTTTCATCTTTAAGTTTTGTATTTATTTATGTTTGTTTTACTATAAAAAGCGCCTTGAGAAGCTACTTTTAAAGGCACTATATAAAATAAAGTTTATTATAATTATTAAATACACATATCCGATAAACTGGCAGTATTTGGTATTAAGTTATATCATTTCATTATTAAATTAAAATGATAAATGAGTAAATTATAAATAAGTTACAAAACATGTATTTTTTGTTTGTTATTTAATTAAATAAATGTTTTTAAAAATTTAATTTTTTCAAATTTACATATAACAATTTAAATTAGGAATAAATTATGAAATAAAATAAAATAATTACATTTTTAAATTATTATTTTAAATGGGTTTAATTTAATATTTTAAAAACAAATTCTTTGTGAAGATCACTGACGTGCACAGAACGGGGGCAGCAGGGGCGCAAGAGTAAGGACCCTGTAGCATTCGCTCGCACTTTCTTATAGCACCTTCAAACCGTACACCATGTTACCAGGGTAATGCCATGGTACTAAATGATTGATCATGTTCATATTTCATGATACTGTCATGGCAATCCAAGGTACTTTAAAAAATACCATGGTTTTACTATGACACTATTTACTATGTCATAAACATTGGGTTATCACAGACCATGTCTGAAAATAAATAAATAAATAAGTGTTTTAACATGGTGCTTTTTGTGACAAATATAACAGAATAGGCTTTTATTTGTGAAAAAATATGTACAGTATATGCTGTATATACAAGGAAATGGTTAAATAGAAATTAGTTAAATATTTATAATGCTGCTAACACATTCCTTTTTTTTTTCGAGTTTTCTACATCCGCCATATTGGGTGTTCCCATTTCTTCCATTTATTTTAATACAAGTGCACCTTTCGGTTTAAATATTCTCTGGTATCGGCCTCTATAAATTTTATATCAACATCTCCTAGTGTTGGATTTCATGGACTTTTGCGAGAATCGTAAATGTTGTACTTATGATGACACTGTACGCTTATGCCCATTTTCTGGATTTAGTAGCTTGAATTTGACAGTTGCGCTCTCAAATTGAGGTTTTATCCTCAAGTCTAGCTTTCCTGACAGGCAGGGAATGTTGCTCAATGCCAGGCCAGAATAGCAGTGTTGAAGTTTTGTTGGTGTCCTATTCTCACAAGCTGGCGAGCAGAGGTCCAGACACCGTGTGAACATGAATGTCCTCGTGTGTGTTTCTACTTGACTTCCTCCCTCTCTAAGATTTCCTGGTGTTGCTGTTGCTAAAGGTGATAATCCAATTAAGCCGCCTGCTGTCGTTGTTCCTGAGGTCGCAGTCAGCGAAAAGCTATTTTTAGATGCTGTCTCTCAACACCACTCATATGTCAGATGTGATATGTGACTATTTGGCTTGTAATTTTAACTCTAATTTAAGTATAAATGGCAATGACAGTAAGACGGTACAACAAACATCTGACTGTCAACAGTATCCAGGGCTATATGTTCATGTAATATTTCCTGTCTGTTCACTACTGAAAATAGTTTTTGGCCTCATAAGGTGTAGAGACATGAGTTGCTTAATTCAGAATTCTGTTTGTTGCTGTACCTTTAAGACTTCTATATGTATGACTTCTATTATGATTGGCTAATCCCTTTCATGTGAATTGATTGGAGGTTGATGTGTCAAGGTCCTCACCATGCTATAAATATTGATTTGTGTTGAAAAGATTTTTCATGTGTGTGAAAGAAAGAGGGTGTAGAGTGATACAAGTTTCGAAACTTTGTAGGAAATCAGTCAATAATATATTTTATCAGCTACAAAAATCTACAGGTTACTAATACATAATTTGTATAGGTTACAAAAAATTTTTTTTAAGGGTTAGGTAAGGTAGAAATTGTGGTTTAAAGGGACAGTTCACCCAAAAAGGAAAATTCTGTCATTATTTAATCTCCCTCGTGTTGTTTCAAACACATATGACTAGGAACACATTAGCAGCTGTCCCTAGTCCGCCATGTTGTAAAGGTCAAGAGTCATCCGTAAACACATGAAAGTGAATTGACAGATGCGGCCTGCAACAGTCTTGAGTATTTTACAGCCAACACATAGATTTGTTTTCCCATAAACTTCAGACTATCTTGTAGATCAGCGTTTCTTAAACTCTGGGTCGCATAGCCATACATGTTGTTTCACGATGTATTTTGATGTACGTGTATGTATTTCTTCCTAAGTTAAAGTAAATGAAATTGTTAAGAGCAAATGCTCTCTGTTCAGTGCACACTTTCACGCTGTTGCCCTGGCGTGACTGTTTTTCGGCTGTTTTCCGCAATATAATTTGATAGACTTTGATATAAATGCGGACAACAGGTCACTTGACATCACACACACCGCTGTTCACGTGCACACTCGCCAAATAAAAAGATGACAAAGTATAAGTGTGACGAGGAGGAGGGCGTGGCCGGGCCGTGATGGTGCACGGCCAGCGCTGAATCATCTGATCAGTGGGAGAGCAAGATAAAAGGGAGCCAGAGGTGCCAGTTGGAGAGAGATAGAGATGAACACGGCCGTGCTGCATGAGAGTTTGTCTTATGTTTTATGTTCTATTTTGTTTTAAGTTAATTTATACCATTAAACTTTACGTTGACTGGGCAGCCAGTTCCCACCTCCTCCTTGCCCATCCTTAAACTTTTACAGTGGTGCCTAAAGCCGGAGGAACTTCTGCGGTCTGCCAAAGAAGGGGATCTTATCTTCTCTCTCTATCTCTGTGTATCCGCTTGCACTTTCCCTCTCCTCACACCTCCCCTCGTCACTCCTCCAGGTTCACAGGAGGCGGGGTGGACCACCAGCTGACGGAATGGCCGGAAGGGCAGCATTTCCCCTCTAGAGATGGGGGGGTAAGTCAGTCCAGTGGTGCCCCGGCCTGAATCGGGTGGGGGAGGAATGTGACGGGGAGGAGGGCCTGGCCGGGCCGTGATGGTGCACGGCCGGTGCTGAATCAGCTGATCAGCAGGAGAGTGAGATAAAGGGGAGCCGAAGGCACCAGTTCGAGAGAGAGACGCACGTGGCTGCGCTGCATGTGTGTTCGTCTTATGTTTAATCTTCTATGTTGTTTTAAGTTCATATATATCATTAAACTTTGTTAACTTGTCAGCTTGTTCCTTCCTCCTCCTTGCCCATCCTTAAACTTTTATAATCAGATAGATTGAGGATTGTCAACAAAGCATTATGTGGGCAAGTTTTGAGTCACACTTAATAAGATGACATAACCTCACGCGGCACCCTCAGGTCGAGAGGTCCTGACAGAAAATTCAGTCAGAACAAGACGAAAAGTCAGTCAGGAAAATAGATCAGAATTGATGTACTGTAGCGGTGAAGATAAGCAGAAATATGCAATTACTGTCTATCAGAGTTTGGGTTTAAGAACCCCTGTTGTTAAACAGAGTATTGGTAATACACTCAGAAATAATGCTGATCATCTGTGCACTGCCTAATGCTTTGAGTTTTTAATGACATCAGTGGGACAAATGATCATAAACGCAACGTGCTGGACAGGTCATATCCATAAATAAAGCTAGCTCCAAAAATATCCATAATATATTTATTTATTCAAATCATATGTTTGTTTTTTACTAAATCATATAGTACCAATCATTCAAACACTAAGTTGTATCCATATACTGTATATTATAAACAGTGTTGGGTGTAATCCAATTGCAAAGTAATTCAAAAATTAACTGTAATGCATTACATTTTAAATTCTTGTAATCAGATTCAATTTACTGACTTTCAATTAATTTAATTACCTTTAAGTACATTATAGGGTTATGCTTATTTCTGTAACCCCTTTACATGGCTACTAACCAAATAAATAAATACATGGTAATAAAATGTTGATGTGCCGTGAAACTATGTAATTTGGTTAGAAATAAAATGCTGAACAGCTGAAATCTCCTTGTTGACTGTTTCAAGATTGTGGCGCCATTGACATATCCAGACCAGCCGAATGCAGTATCTACATATAGATATATATGGGACTGACAGCTTCAATCACCATTCATTTTCATTGTACACTGTGGAGCAGAGGGGGGCGGGGCCGGGTCGGAATATCGCGCCTGGTCCCCAATCGGCCTGATGAGGCACGCGAGGGATAAAGGCGGCCGGTGACGATTGTTCGAGAGAGAGACAATTATGGGCATGTCCGTCGTGTGTGTTTGTTTATGTGTTTTTGAGTTTTCATTAAATTATTATTTATATTGACAAGCCGGTTCTCGCCTCCTCCTTGCCCATCCTTTAACTGTGTTACATACACAAATTCTGCATAACTTCTGCTATTGTTTCAAACAGAAGAAAGTCAGATGGGTTTTGAACAACATGCAGTATTAGTCTTTCCATTCCTCTGTAGTAAGTGTTTTAACCTCACTATCATCACAGATGTTGAAGTGCATTTATGTGCTATGTTTTCTTAGGTATCCAGTGATTCTGTCCATCGAGAATCACTGCAGTGTCCCACAACAGAAAAAGATGGCTCAGTATCTGACTGAAGTGTTGGGTGATAAACTGGACGTGTCCTTCATTCCCACAGACCAGTCTGGACTTCTGCCTTCACCCGAGGCCCTGAAAGGCAAAATTCTCATAAAGGTGAACGTCCAAATGCATTTTCATTTCGGATAATAAATGGTCAGGTTTCATTCAGATAAACATGTTGTAAGTCGGCTTAAATGACTTTATTTGACAGTCACAATTCCTACACAATGCTGTTTTTAATAATTACATTTTTTATAAAACTTAAAATATAGAGTTGTCAAACTACTGTTAAACAATGTAACAAGTTATTATAATAGGAATGAGAAAAATATCCATAGAAATATTTTGTAATAAGTGAACATTCAAAGATTGAATTTGATCAAATTAATTAGTTTTCAAAAGGTTAACACTATTTAAAATCTCAAGTATATAGTTTATGCAATTGGGGTTCAGATGAAAAAAACATTTAGGAACCCTGTATTAAATTACAATGAGTGCAACATTATTTTAAATACAATGGCAAAAAAAGTATGTGAACTCTTTGGAATTACCTGCATTTATATATCAATTTGTAATAAACATAAGTTACAATAATGAACAAATACAATATATTTTAATTAATAACACACAAATTATTGTATTGTTCTTGTACATGTTGAAAACATAATTCAAAAATTCACAGTGCAGGTTGGAAAAATTATGTGAACCCCTAGGCTAATGACATCAACAAAAGCTATTTTAGTCGGGAGTTGGCAAACCTGGCATCCAATTTATGAAACAAGATTGGTGTTGTGGGTTAGAGCTACTTTGACTTATAAAAAGCCCTCAACATTTTGAGTTTGCTATTCACAAGAAGCATCTGCTGACGTGAACCATGCTATTTCTCTTTGATAACTTAGATAACTAACTGAATAGCAGATATTCATCTGTCCACAGTTAGACAAATTGTCTATAAATGGAGACAATTTAGTACTGTGGATACTCTCCCTAGAAGTGGCTGTCCAGCCAAGATGACTCAAAGGCACATGCTTGGTCGAGGTTATTGCTGGTAATAATTACCAGTGAGGCAAGCAGGGCAGGGCAGGGCAGGGCAGGGCCGAGCGGCATCTGTGTAGAGCAAGGGCGGGAAGTTAAATGGTGAATGAGTTCCACCTGTGTGCCACACGGTCTCGCATTCCAGTAAGGGGTGGCGGGAATATATAAGGAGAGGAGACAGCGGCAGATGGAGAGAGAGAGAAGCATGAAGCTGTGTGTGTGTGTGTGTGTGTGTGTGTGTGTGTGTGTGTGTGTGTGTGTGTGTGTGTGTGTGTGTGTGTGTGTGTGTGTGTGTGTGTGTGTGTGTGTGTGTGTGTTCATTGTGTCTGCGAGGAAGCAGCACGTTAAGTTATTTAATGTTATGTTTAAGAAATAAATGTCTACGTGTTTGTCGAGCCAGTCCTAGCTTCCTCCTTTCCCATCCTTGAATTGTTACACTGGTGCCAAAATTGGGGAAGGAGGAAGGATGCGCTGTCGTGGAGTCCTCACCGCTGCTGTACGCCGGGAAGTGGAGGAGCCACTGTCATCCGTAAGGAGAAGGAGGAATGGGACCGTCTTGACAAACACATAGACTTTTATTTCTTAAACATAACATAAAACAACTTCACATGCTGCTTACCCGCAGACAAGCCGAACACACACACACAGCTTCATGCGTCTCTCCTATCCTTAAATACTCCTGCCGCCCCTCACTGGAACATGAGACCGGTGTGGCACACAGGTGGAACTCATTCACCACTTATCTTCCCGGCCTCGCTTTGCCCAGACGCCGTTCTGCCCCGCCCTGCTCGCCACATAACCCCATCGCCAAACTCACGCTGGGGAATTAAATACAAAAGTGCACTTACTTTTTCCACAGCACTGTGATGGTTTAATGGGATGTGTTCAATAAAGACATGAAAGATTATAATTGTTTGTTTGTGTTAGCTTAAGCACATTTTGTTTGACTGTACTTGTTACTTTGATGAAGATGCCATTTTAAGGCCAATTAATGCAGAAAACCAGCTAACTCCAAAGGGTTCACATACTTTTCTTGCCACTGTATTACAAAAATATCAGATTCAGATATGAGTATTTTGTTTTGTTTTGTGTTTCTCTTTATTTTGTGCAATTGCTTGACTTTTTTTTCCATCAGAGATGCTTTTAAAGCAACAGCAGAGGAGTATGTTAATGACTTGAGATGTGTTTGCTGTAGTGCAGCACCTCTCCTGTGCTTTTAATAAAGTGTGAGGGTTGAAAACCGGGTAGTAGATGGAGCAGCTCTGCAAATAAGCGAGTTGGCGCTATAATTGGAAGGCAGACTGACATTCCCAATAGAGAGTAAATCCTGAACTGCAAACTGGGCCAGCCGGTGGTATTGATAAATTGCTCGGCACAGGCTGTGGATCTTCATGCATGTGGCTATAGTGAGCACAGATATACAGATTGCTTTATTACCAATGGATTGTTAATGCAACATCAAACCTAATACTGATGTGTTAAACTGTATCTACAATGCCGTGTCACATGTAATGTGACTCAACTAGAAGGCTCACATATAATCAACAAAGCTGTCCGCACTGTGAGCGTGCAACAATTAAGTAATATATTTAAGCAATGTGATGTATATTGTGAATATTGTCACAGCAAAAGGCCATTGTAAGGCATGATGCGCAGCAGAGTTACTATATTCACGATATAGCATGAACTTGAGTGCCTTCTTGCTTTTAAAAAACTGTTACTACATAATAAAAACATTAAGGGCACATATTTTCATTAAAAATTATTTTATCAAGCAAATTAATGAAGTGGAATCAGTTCCCGGGTCTTTTACAGTCTGTTTTGTGCACATAATTTCACTAGTGCGGATATGAATTAGATGCATTTAAACATCTTTACATGTTTCTGTATGTTTGTTTGGGTTTCATAGGGTAAAAAACTGCCTCCAAACATAGATGAGAATGCGGAGGAGGGGGACGTGTCAGATGAAGATAGTGCAGATGAGATGGAAGACGACTGTAAGCTCATGAACGGAGATGTAAGTGATGTTATCCTGCCACAGTGCTGTTTTACTGAGTTATGTCTCTCTGGAGAGAAAGGGCAACCTCTGGGGCCTCAAACAGCCAAAGCCTCAGTCCGCACGGCCCGAAAGAAAGTTGAATACCAGGGCCTTTGGTGTGTACGCTAAGTCGATGGGGGCCTCCAAAAACAACGCAATTCTCATTATATCCAGACTTCTCTCTGTCTCAGAACTATCTTGATATTGGTTTTAAAGTCAACACAAATCAACATTGATCCTATGTACTTCATTAATAAATATCTTATTGTGCACAGTCTAAATTGTGCTAAAAATATGATTCTTGTTTTTTGTATAGTAAAATATAATTTCTTCATATATTTTTTTATTAGTTTGGGCTGAAATATGGCCCAGATATTTTCTTGAAAGCTTTCATGAGATTCACCCTAACTGTCAATTCTTCAGAAGTCCTTCTGCTCTTAGTTCAGCTGTACAATTCAATCATATGCACAAGGCTTTTAGTAAAACCTGAAAGATTCATACATTTGGAATGAAAGCTCCTTCCGTCTAAGTGCTCCATTTAAAAATAAAGGGGGTATTTTGGAAAGTAAACATTTGTCATGAATTCTGTGTAAAATTAGGTTAAAATTTCACACAGCTAACTCCCTGTCTCTATTTCGCTCGCTCTCATTTTTCAGACATCTATGAACAGGAAACAGGCCGAAAATGTTGCAAAGAAAAAGTTGGATAATCTCATGAAGGAATCAAAGATTCGTGACCGAGAAGATCCAGACAGCTTCACCATCACTGCATTGCCGCCCACAGGAAAACCTCTTGATAAGTCGGCCTTGAAGGTAAACGTTACCACTCTGTACATAAGTTATAATGCAACATTAACAGTCTTACTCTGTAACAGGACAGTAAATATTACCTGATTTACACACAAAAGCAGCATTTACAGATGTCTGCACTGTGCTGTATGTTCAAATGCATAGATGGATGGATGGATGGATGGATGGATGAATAGATAGATAGATGGATAGATGGATGTTGTATATGGTTAAAATAATTAATTAACTGTTCATTCATTTGCTTATAATACATAATTTCTTATTATACTTATGTGTTTTGAATTGTGTTGTAAATTCAGAATTTACTGTATAAAAACAATGGTGAAATGTTGCAGCCCTGAATGGTTTTCCAGCGTCTCAAAACAAAATATACATAAAAGTATTTTATTAATATTATTATTATCAGTGATTTCCTGAAATCTGTCAAGGAGGTTAAAATCTTAACTAACTAAAGCTAAAACATGCTAGCAATGACTAGCACTATGCTAAATTATGCTAGAAACACCTAGCAACATGCTTGCAATACCTAGCCACATGCTTGCAATACCTAGCCACATGCTAAAACATGCTAGCAAAGCCTAGCTGCATGCTAAAACATGCTAGCAACACCATGCAAGCAATGCCTAGCTACATGCTAAGAAATGCTAACAACACCTAGCTACATAATAAAACATTGGCAACTGCCTAGCAACCATCCGGAGCACCCTAGCAACCATATAGCAACACCTATATAAGTGCATCAGAACATTGTAGAGACATGGGGGTGGGATCTTTTGGCTCAGGGAAGTAGCAAGCCCTTGTCTTTTGATAACTTCTCCCCAACACTGAAAGGTATCATAATTTACTTCAGTTCCTAACTGTCCTTTTGCCTTTCACTCATAAAGTTCCTTGTACCCTTGTACAGATGTGTGTGGTTATTTGAGCACATACTCAAAAGGCTTTTATTAGTCAAACAGCACTATTACACCTCTCTCCTTGACGGCCCATTGTTGTGCTCCTGGCAAGGTTGCTTAAAGTTTTTTGCACCAAAGACAATAGTATTTAGTTTCTCCTGACCATTTTCCACACTCTCCCTGACACTTTCAATTAAGCAGGCTGTTTTTGTTTGTTTTTTTACTGTACCTTTAGGACTTCTGTAAAGTAAATAACCTCTGTTGTGATATTGTGAACTATGCTGGAAGGCAAAGTTAGCCTATTCTCCATGGGCAAGTTGCTAAATGCTGAATAGGTGTTTATGTGTAAATATGGATGGTCATGTATTAATGTTCTCATTGTGTTGCAGCTTATTTTTCATAAATAGTGTGAGTGAACTGCAGGCAGATTTGTATTGTGAATGTTAGAATATGTCTACATAGTACATACTTTAATTTAATTTCAAGAAAGCAAGAAAAATCAAATTTTCCACCATATGACCCTTCAAATTATTTTTTTAACAGGTTGTTTGCGCCACCTAGTGAGCATGGTTAAAAATGTACAGGTTTTCCATCCATTTCCAGACTTTTTTAAATCAAGCATTCTTTTATTAATTATAAAGCATCTGTTTGTATGCATATATTCTGCTTTAATCAAGAACAAACCACTAAATGTCTTTATCAAATGTTTATCATGGAATTTCAGTAACACTTTACAATAAGGTTTTTACAAAAACACATTTACATTTGTTAATGCATTAGAGTTAGCATGTAGCATGTACAATGGGGCATTCAATTGCCCCATTGAGCAATAATTATGTGCAATACACAGTTTAAGTCTATTTATATTATCCAACATATCCCCTTCTGCCATTACTTACATTGCTCTGTACATAATATACTCTATTTTTGTTCTTATATAACAGATTGTAATAGATTTGCACAAAGTGTGTGTGTATGTGGGTATGTATGAAGGTGAGTGTATGTACGTTTATGTATAATTATTTATTTCTTCTCTTTTTTGTTTTAATTACCTATGTCTTGCTGCGGTTTTTGGTATTGTTTGTATTGTTGTACACTGGAAGCTCCTGTCACCAAGACAAATTCCTTGTATGTGTAAGCGTACTTGGCAATAAATCTGATTCTGATTCTGAACTAACAATGAACAATTTGTTTTACAGCATTTATTAATATTGGTTAGTGTTAACATCTAAATATACTGTCGTTCAGTGTTCATGTTAACTTATAACATAAACTAACTATACTTACCCAGCATTAGGTTGTACATGTTTAATATTGCATCACATAATGTTAACAGATATAACCTCATTGTAAAGTGTTACAGAAAATCCTGTGTTATTCTGTTCATTATAATTGTGACTGTGTAAAATTGACTTTGTCATAATCAGTGTCTATTGCATGTTTCTGTATATTTCTTCCACATGCCCCTGCCCAGATTTTCAATGGACTTTATAGTAGGCTATGCTACAGTATAATGAATGTGTTTTGAATTCAGGGAAAGCAGGAAGATGGCACTGACACTGGAGATGAGGCCAACATTGGAGGCAACAAACGTCTGGCTCGATCGTTCATGGGGAGCTTCTCCAAACGCAAGGTATAGATTACTGTGCATATGTATGCACACACACTAAAACAACAACATTTCCTCTTAAGCTGAACATACACCAAAAAATATGTTTGTGTCTTATACGTACTCTCTTCGCTGATGCATATCTGTGTAATCAATTATTCATACTTAATGAATGATGAATAATAAAATATGCATAATTGCACGGCATTCTGGAATACTCTAGTGACACTAGGGGTCTCTCTTGAGCGCTTCGGTTACCTCTTATCTTTAAGAATAGGCCAATGAGAATTGGCGAACAGAATTTGCATTCCCCTCCGCCGGATATACGGGTATAAAAGGAGGGAAGCTGTGTCTGTTCAGACAGATTTTTTCTTTGGAGCCGAGCGGTTGTGTTCCACTAGCCTCTACAAGAGCGTATGCTGTTGGAGATATGGTGCAAATAAGTGCAGTCTACTCCCCTGTGCGTCTCCCCTTGAACATCTTTTTAAAGATGCGTCTTTTTCAAGATGCCTTTCCGTCCTTGTGTTATTTCTGGCTGCAGTCGTTACCTCTCTGCTTCAGATGGCCACACGCACTGCCTCACGTGTCTGGGCAGAGAACACACTGAGGCACCATTTGTGGATGGTTCATTGTGAGAACATGACCATGGCAATGTTGCGGTTGTGGCTTTTCTTCTTCCGGGGGAAAGCCACTCCAGCCGCAACCATGTCGCACCTTCTACCCACGGATGTAGGGCCGGCGCGGCTGACACTGGGGGCGATTTCGGGAGTTCATCGTTCGTGGTTTAGCCAGGTAAAACCCCATGGACAACCCACTCCCCAGCACGCTCGTCTGCCTCCGTCCGGGTCCATGATGAGACCGGCTCACCTTACGGCCAGTCTGATGTCTCTTTTGGACCACCCGAGCTGGATGAAATTTTCGCCACTGCATCGAAAAGTGTCATGGCGGACTGAACCTGACCTTACACAGACTCCAGTTCAAGATGCTGACACAGAAATGTATTCTGACATGCGTCCGGCATCAAGATTGGTTCGCGGCGGTAGACCTGAAGGATGCGTACTTTCACGTCTCAATATTACCCCGTCACAGACCCTTTCGGTGGCCAGGCGTATCAGTACAAGGTCCTCCCCTTTAGTCTGTCCCTGTCCCCTCCCTTCTTCACGAAAGTCGCAGAGGCAGCTCTTGCCCCGTTAAGGGAAGTGGGCATTTGCATACTCAACTACCTCGACGACTGGCTAATCTTAGCACACTCTCGACAGTTACTCTGTGCACACAGGGACTTGTTTCTCACGCACTTCAGCCTTTTAGGGCTTCAGGTCAACTGGGAAAAGAGCAAGCTCTCCCCGGCTCAGAGCATCTCTTTTCTCGGCATGGAGTTAGACTCAGTCTCAATGACTGCACGCCTCACGAGCGAGCGCGTGCAGTCGGTGCTGAACTGCCTGAGTACATTCAGACCGGGCACAGTGGTTCCACTGAAACAATTTCAGAGGCTCCTGGGGCATATGGCATCCTCAGCGATGGTCGCGCAGCTCGAGTTGATGTATATAAGACTGCTTCAGCACTGGCTTCAGCACTGCTTCAGACTTGAGTCACGAGATGGGCATGGCACCGCAGCACATACCGTGTGACCTTCACCCCTTCCTGCCGTCACTTATTCACTTATGTCGCAACCTGCCCGCCATCTCCTCCTTTGACTGAGGTCGCTGTATGCCACTCATATCCCACTCTAAACGCCACAGTGGACGCGCTGTCACAACAGGTAACGCTCAGCGGATAGTGGAGACTCCACCCTCAGTTGGTCCAGCTGATTCTGCACAGTACAGGTAGATCTGTTCACCTCCCAAGATTCCACCCACTGCCAACTCTGGCACACTCTGATAGAAGCCCCCCTTGGCACAGACGCGCTGGCACACAGCTGGCCCCGTGGGCTGTGTAAGTACAAGTTTCCCCAGTGAGCCTACTTGCACAAGTTCTGTGCAATGTCAAGCAGGATGAGGAAAAAGGCATTCTCATGGCCCCCTACTGGCCCACTCGGACATGGTTTTCGGATCTCACGCTCCTCGTGACAGCACCTCCCTGGCAAATTCCCCTGAGGAAGGACCTTCTATCTCAGGGATGGGGAACCCTTTTGCATCCACGCCCAGACATCTAGAACCTATATGTCTGGCCCCTGGACGGGATGTGGAAGGTCTAAAATGGTCTACCACCAGACGTCAAAGACACGATCACTCAAGCCAGAGCTCCCTCTACCAGACTTTATGCCTAGTGGCACTTATTAACAAATGTGTGTTCTTCCCAATCTGAATACCCGCAGAGGTGCCCAGTCGGTCAGTGCTCCCTTGGAATAATCAGGAGAGGCTGGAGGGGTGGCTGTCCCCCTCCACCTTGAAGGTCTATGTAGCTGTCGTAGCAGCTCACCACGATGCAGTGGACGGTAAGTCTTTTGGGTAGCATGACCTGATCATCATGTTCTTTAGAGGCGCCCGGAGGCTGAACCCTCCTAGGCTATGCCTGTTCCCCTCATGGGATCTCTCCGTTGTCCTCTTGGACCTTCGGAGAGCCCCCTTTGAGCCGCTAGTATCAGTCGGACTAAAGGCCCTCTCTTTAATGACCACCCTCCTGATTACACTTACTTCCATCAAGAAGGTTGGAGACCTGCAAGCATTCTCTGTCAGCGACCCTTGCCTGGAGCCCAGTCCAGCAGACTCTCACGACTTCCTGAGACCCCAACCGGGCTACGTGCCCAAGGTTCCTACGACCCCTTTCTTTAGGGTTCAGGTAGTGAACCTACAAGCACTGCCCCGGGAGGAGGCAGACCCAGCCTTAGCATTGCTGTGTCCGGTGCGTATTTTGCGCACCCACTTGGATCGCACGCAGAGCTTTAGACACCCTTCCGGGTTTGAGCACACTCTATAAGGTGTGTGGCATCCTCGTATGGACTGGCCATGGCATCTCTCCAGCAGACATCTGCAGAGCGGCGGGCTAGGCAACACTCAATACCATCACAAGGTATTACAATCTCTGGGTTGAGCCGGTTTTGTCCTGTGTTTTGACAGGTCCGAATATGTAAAATTCAGTAATTCGGTGACAACAGCTGGCTGGGTGTATTGCGTGTCCTGGGTGTCCTTCCTCCCTAGCCCTCTGGCTCTGAACTCAGCGGAGGAATTTCGCAGCCAGACCCACCGCAGGCACCGAATTGCCTGTGCTGGAATAGGTGCTTTACAGGTTCTGATTATTCCAATATCTACTGTGATGTATTTTCCCCTGTCAGTGGACCTGCGTCTCCCTTGGGCAGAGCTCCTTCTGCCCCCCCAGTTGCTGTGTTTGTAGAGGCCCATTGAGGTAGGACCTACTACCGTGCCACTTCCATGTGTGGCTGGTAAGCCCATGTGACGTATTTGCCACATGTTAACCTCCCCTGTTGGGCAGGATGTGGTCTCTGCAGGGCCTTCCCCGATGCGTGTTATAGTGTTAGATGGCCCCAGCTGCATCTAACACTTTATGGAGAGAAAACATAGAGAGAGAAAAGTCTGCTGCTGACGCGGCCTGCTCCCAGGCTAGTTACGTTGCTTCCCTCCCTCAGGGATGTGGGGAACTATATGACGTCGCTTGGGGAGTTGGGGAAGGTTATGTGCAGTCTGATGCACCTGCTATTTTCAGTCACAACAGCTTTCTTGCACCTGCAGAAGCAGTCCACGTAACATGTTCACGGTTGTGGCGTTTTTAAATAGAGACCCTTAGTGTCACTACATCGACAACGACGAGTGAGTGACAGAAGAGGAACTTGATGGAGGAAACAAGACTTTGTGTCCCTCTTGCCATAACATTACAAAGCTGCTGAAATGGCCGGGACCTTACTTACGGCTCCTCCGCTCAAAACCTGTCTGAACAGATGTACGATTCCCTCCTTTTATACCCGTATGTCTGGTGGAGGGGCATGCAAATTCTGTTTGCCAATTCTCATTGGCCTTTTCTCAAAGATAAGAGGTAACCGAGGCTCTTAAGAGAGACACCTAGTGTAACTACATCCACACAACATCACGTTCCCTCCATCAGGAAACGGAGGTTATGACAGTAACCAAGATGTTTTAGATAGGATGTCCCAAAAAATTGTAAATCAAAATGAATTAATAAATTAAACATGAAAGTTACTTAGTGTTACCATAAACTGTATAGACCAAATAAAATGTAAAATGATTAACCTGACATATGCTGAGTAGGAAAATTGACAACTGTAAACACAGACATGTACTTTTGTAAACACAGAACCACTATAATGTATTATCACTACATCACCTCACCTCCACCTGTTTGCTGTAGAAAAAGACGAGAAAAATAAGAAAATCCTCCAGTTTTGAGGACACAGATACCGATCAAGAGAGCTCGAGTGGGGCGTCTAAAGGCCCCCCGCATCACAGCAGGTAACACTGGATTTGATCATGTGTGGATTTGTGTCTGTTGTCCAGAATACTGTATATTGTCATAAATGTGGATAAATATGTTGTGTGAATATGTTTCAGCTTTAATGTCTAAAGCTTTTATTCAATCTAACAGAAAGAAAAAGACCATGAAGTTGTCGCGAGCGCTCTCAGATCTGGTCTACACTAAATCTGTGGGCATGCTGGACTTAGAGGCACAAGGTGAGGCGAGAACAGGAGAATATCTCTTAAAGGGATCATGACAATACTATATATATATATATATATATATATATATATATATATATATATATATATATATATAGGGCTGTCAATCGATTAAAACTTTTAATAAAATGAATAACATGGTGTCCCGATTAATTAATCGCGATTAATCGCATATACAAATATTAGCTGAGAATGCCCCTCATATAACAATAATTCAATATATAAAGATTATACATATTTATATCAATATATAATTATACATAGTTATCTTTAAATATTTAAAAACTTATATATATATATATATATATATATATATATATATATATATATATATACATTATAAAAATATTCAGATAATTAAAATGCATTACATTCTTGTAGCAGAAGAGTTAATCATTGATAAGACAATACAAACAGCGGCTTTAGAATACAATGTATTGTTTACTACCATATTATTGATCATAAGTCAATCATTGGCATTTATTATGAGGGCTTGTTTAAGAGCCCGTCAATCTACACCTGCGTCAAACATGCTTGTGTAGCATCTCGGGTGCGTTGCATATAAACATAAAATGTTTAGTTCACTGTTTCAAGTTAAATATAGTTTAATACTCAATATTTAAACACATCTTCAGATCCCTTAGTTCGCATTTGCGCTCCTTCAAGTGTTTTGAATGCAAGAATGTAACACATGTTTGCGTTGTTCTGCCTACTGAAGTGTTTTCTTCACTGTATAAACTGTGCGTTGCTCATACAGCTGAAATTTCACTTACTGCCCTCTGGAGTAAACAGGTGGTACTACAAGCTTGCATTTCTCAGGAATCTTCCTTATTATGGTGTGTAAATTGCGTAAATTTTTTTGACGCGTTATTTTTGGTCAAATGAATCGTTATATATATATATATATATATATATATATATATATATATATATATATATATATATATATATATATATATATGTAATATACATACTACTGGTCAAAAGTTTTGGAACTCTTATTTGTTATTATAATTTATTTCTTCACATTTTAGAATAATAGTAAATTCACCAAACTATGGAATAACATAAATGGAACTAAGGGAATTATGTTGTGACTAATTTGTTATATTTTAGCATCTTCAAAGTAGTCACCCTTTGCCTAATTTTGTAGACATCTCAGGTATCATCCTGAGATGCATTTTAAACAGTATTGAAGGAGTTCCCATCTATGTTGGGCACTTATTGGCTGCTTTTCTTTATAATTTGGTCCAAGTCATCAATTTCAAAAACTTTTTTTTATAAAATGTTTGTTTTGTAATGAAATAAATTAATATGGTGGCACAATTATATTTCTGTTGCTACCAACACAAGCTGTTCTTCATCCTCCCTGACCTTGCACAAAGTCTGTGCAAGCAGGCTCACTGGGGGAAACGCATACTTGCGCAAACCCCGGGGCCAGAGGGGGGGCCTCGGCCAGGGAGTACCACAGCGGGCAATGGGAGGATTCCTGGGAAGCAAACAGGTCTACCTGCACTTCGCCGAATCAACTCCAAATCAGGTGAACCACCTGGGGGTGGTCTCCACTCTCCCCTGGAGTGCATCCACTGCGCGATTGAGTTCGCCCGGGATGTAAGTGGCCCGCAATGACTTCAGTAGCTGCTGACTCCAAAGGAGGAGATGGTGGGCGAGCGGTATTGTAAGCCTTGGCCGTCAGGGATGAAGTGGACTTACAAACCTAGGACAGGTAATCGCCTGCTCCAACTGAGGAACCTCCGTGTACCCCCTGCCCACCCCACCATCGAGGGCAGTGAGAGCGGAGGAACTCAGAAGACAGGTCCGGGCAGTAAAAGGTGCCACGACTTTGGGAGATCCTCATGCACCTCCGGGAAGAACTGAACTGGGGCAGAGCATGGCTGTGAGCAGCACAGCCGCGAGGGCTCAGGGCAGGGTGGAGGCTTCCACTTGAGCATGGCCATCAGCTCCGTGACGGCCTCAGACTGGGCGACCACACACAAAGGTGGGAGCCCAGCCGAGGCCTCAGAATCCGACTGTAACAGCCCACACTCCGATGCTGCAATAAAGAGCTCATCCTCCTCCTGAGCCCCAAATGAGACATTAAACTCACCCTGGGGCGAGCCACCTGACACGCTAACAATCACAGCCTTGTGCCCGTACTCAGAAAAACCAGGACGGGGAGCAGCTGGAGTGGCTTACAATCTGAAGAAAGAAAGCCGCGACCGCAACGTTGCCGTGGTCATGCTCTCGCAATGAGAACATACACCATCCACGAACGTTGCCAACGGCATATGCACTTAAGACAGCAATTGTGGCCATCAGAGGCGGAGAGATAACGACTGCATCCAGAAACTGCACATAAACGGAAAGGCATCTATAAAAAGATGCTCTCCATCAGTGCTACTCTTTTAGAGAAAATATACTCTCTTAATATGCTCAAGTGTGGCTGCTGAAGTGCCCAGGGGTGTTCTCTGCACTTATCTGTAAGAGAGGGGGAGAACCCTTTGTAATGCTCCGTATATCCAACAGCAGTCTCAACACTCTCGCTTTGCTCTCGTCAGAGGTGAATGGAACGGCAGTGGATTTCTTCAACACCGCCCGGCTCCGAAGAACAAATCTGAATGAGTGGTTGCAAGCTGGCTCCTTTTTATACCCGTATGTCCGGGGGTGTGACATGCAAATTCCACTTCCCAATTATCATTTGCCTTTTCTCAAATATCAGAGGTGTTTGGGGCTCCCAAGCGCAACCCCTAGTGTCCCTATATTGACACAACGTTGAGTGAGTGACAGATTCTTCAGAGTCTTTGGTTCTATTCCATCAGGTGAGGTTGCTTTATTGAAATATACTGATTCGTAGTTACCAAATCTCACTTGATCTGGCTGATATTCCTGTTGGCAGATTGTGTTTTGCTTCTTTCTGTAAAAATAATAATAGATTAGTCTAATAATTATTTCAACAGGATATTGTTACTTTATTTTTTGTCAAATTATTTTTGAAAAATAATGCAAAGGAGATTTATTTCAAGATAATTCACAAGTGTTACCCTGCAAACCATTATATGAGAAAGTATAAAAAAATATATTTGTTCCAATTGCTCTTTTAGTGGTGAATCTGCTGAAACTGTTGTTCATCTTTTTTGGCGTTGTCTATTTACTAAAAAGTTTTGTCAAGATATTTCAGGATTTATTAAAAGTTACATTTATTATGAGTTTGCATTATTTTGGAAGGATGTGGTACTTGGATTTGTGGACTGTGACCAATCTAAAAAAAAAGGACTATATAATAAATAGTTTTATATAATAAATTTGCTTCTGTTGCTTGCTAAGTTCACACATTTGCGAAGTATTCAAGACCTCTCTTTGCTGTCTTTTAAAAGGAATTTGAGCAATACCTTACATTGGTTGACTTGTCTAAGAACAAAAAATCTGTGAAAACATTGTGTTTGCAACTCATTTCCAATTTGTAATTTACTGGAATTCTCTAAAGTGTATCTATTTTAAGTTTAAATGTATTATATTTAAATACTCCCGTTTTTACATTTTTTGTTCATTCTGTTTTTAATATGTATTCTTTAAGCATTAATACAAAATAAATAAATAAATACGAATGGGTTGAGCTGTAAACTGACACCTACGTGTCACAAAATCATCCATGACTTCTCAGCTATTTTATCATAGTAAACTCCACACTTAATAACTCCAAAAGGATTGTGTAGTGTAAAACACGTTGAAGATTAGTGTACAGGCAGTCAATTTGTTAAGTGATGACCTGTTTCCTCACAAATGTGTGGTGGTGGTGTAGTGGGCTAAAGCACTAAACTGTTAAGCAGAAGGTTGTCAGTTCAATCCCCACAGGCACCACCACTGTGTCCTTGAGCAAGGCACTTAACTCCAGGTTGCTCCAGGGGGATTGTCCTTGTAATAAGGGCTCTGTAAGTCGCTTTGGATAAATTGCCAAATCTATTCAGCACACTCCAGCATCCCCTCAATAGACATGCATTCAAAGATATCGGCCTTGTCTCCTCACCAGTGTACCGCCGCGTTATGCTTTGTTTTGTTATCCTTTTAGGCTCCCCCTTGGTAGAGCGGTTCTGGCTCAACACAAACAGGAATTTTATGTTGCCAGAGACAGTGTTTACGGTTTTGAGAAAATTATGACAAATGGCTTACTTATAGTTGTCTCTGCCTATGAAGCTGGAATAAGGGAAAGTATTTTAACACCAAAATGTCACTCACTCTTCATATGGCTTAAGTCCCACAAATAAATTTGGAGTGCAGTCCATCAGTATGTCATTGTATCTGATGCATGTGTGTTGTGTTGCATTGCAGTGGGCAGCAGCAGTTGGCAGGTGTCGTCGATGAGTGAGACCAAAGCCCATCAGCTCATGCAGCAGAAGCCTGTGCAGTTCATACGATTCAACCAGCGACAGCTCTCACGTATATACCCCTCCCCGTACCGTGTGGACTCGAGCAACTTCAACCCGCAGCCCTTCTGGAATGCTGGCTGCCATCTGGGTACACCAGTCCCACCCACAAACAACCATTTATTGCAGAGACACATTTATTGCAGATAAACAGCATTTCTCAAACATACTAGGAACCTGTTACTCATTGCAGCACTGCAGATTTTTATTTTTATTTAACCCTCCTATGGTATTGAAAAATGGCAGCTCCTTTGGTATTTGTGATAATTTTGACTGGAAGGGTCAGATGTATAACCCTTTATTATTATGATAATGATACCATTTCTTCCTTGAAGTAAGAACAATAAAATTATTCATTTATTTTGGGATTTTATGCTATTTTGATCTTTTTTACATGTAAATTTTACCATTAATTTGCATATTCAAACAAGCAAACAAAATGTATTTATTTTTTTAATTCAGAACTTACACTTCTATAGGTTGAAACGTGAATAAAATATGAGAATGTGACATAAATTGGAGGCAGATTGCTGCCATCTGGTAAACAAAATACAAATACCATGACCTGAAAAACATGTCATGCCAGTAACAGCCAGTAGATGGCTGTAGCCACCTACTGTATAGTCTGATGGCTTGTTGTTACCTAATTTTATATTTTGTTACAAGACATGTTTTTGGATATATATTTAGACATTATCAAAGATTATATGTGGAAGAACAAATGTAATAACTCAATGTAAATGCATAATAATATCAAGAAAATGAGTATTAAGTCAAAGTGCAAAATATGTCAGACTGCTGAAAAACAACAGATGACTTGTAATACCAACAATGACCAGAAGGTGTGTGTGTGTGTGTGAGTGGGTGTGTATGTTTTGCACTGAGGATTATTTAGAGTCTCACACTGTAACTTGTCTACATTTTTCTGCATTCTGGCTTTTATTTATTGTGGATGTATTTATTGTATTCTACATAGAAAAACATTGCACTGTTCTTTTGTCTTTCCCATTCATTTTCAATGATCTGTCAATTTTGACCACGAATACCAAAGGTGTTTCTTTTTTTATATATATATATATATTTATAGAATCATGCCAAATGTTTTTTTGTATGTTCAGATGGCAAATGGAGGAAAAGTCACAAAGTCTTGTACTGCTCAGATAAAGGAAACCATTTTGATTAAATTAGGACATTTTATTTTGGCCAAAAATGACCGAATACTATAGGAGGGTTAATAATTTGTTTTAAAAATTCTTGAGTAAGAGAGAAAAATAATTCCTACACATCTGGAAAAATGGCAATGAAATGAATCAAACCTACTGTATGCACATAACACATTGAGATGTTGGTGGGCAGGTGCATCCATGACTTTATTTACAGAAGTTTGAGGTTATATGTTTATTATACAACATGCCATTCCTATAAATCTAGTTGTGAAGTAAATTCTTGTATAAAGGTGTTTCATGTAAATGTAAATAGTCATGTAAACCATTTGCAGTTCATCTGAGTTTATTTATCAGATTAGAGGACTGGAGCTAACTGTTGTATAATTGTAATTATTGTTGTGAAATAATGTTTTTTAATTTTTTGAATAATTTTATAGTTTTTATGCTTTTGTGCAGTGGCTTTGAACTACCAGTCGGAGGGCCGAGTACTGCAGCTCAACCGAGCCAAGTTCTACTGCAACGGCAACTGTGGCTACATCCAGAAACCTCTCTGCATTTGTGAAGGTGTGTATTTTCAAAAACATTTGCTTGTTTTGGGTCATTAATTTTATTTACAGTACTGTGCAGAAATTGTAGGCAGTTGTGAATATGTTGTATAGTGAGGATATTGTGAAAAATAATGGCATGTAGGTTTTTATTCATGAAATATAAATCTAAAATGTGTATTTCCTATTGACACACTAAACAGCAGATATTCCAGTATAAAAAAAGTAAAATGTTGTTGTGTAGCATCTAATAATGTGCCCTTTATTTATCTAATAAGACTTTTCACAATACCATGTAAAAAAAACTATTAACACTTGAAATAGCGTTAGGAAGCCAAACTGTGAACTTCCTAAAAGAGTTGTTGACATTCAGAGATTGAATATGAAGTCGTTCCTTTCCTTTCTTCTGTCAGGTTCCTTCAATCCAGTAGCTGAGGATCCATTACCCGGCCGCTTGAAGAAACAGCTGATTCTTAAGATCATCAGTGGTCAGCAGTTACCTAAACCCAAAGACTCCATGCTTGGCGACCGAGGAGAGGTGACTGAATACCTGAGCACACACTTTTAAGTTCACTGGATATTAATGTGCACTACATTTTGGTTCTGTGAGATGATACGCTGTACTGTGCAATTAAATGATTACCTGAAGACAGCATGAAATAGATTTTGCAACACATTTAAAGGGATAGTGTAACCAAAATGAAAATTCAGTAATCGTTTACTTTCCTTCAACCAGTTTGAAACAATGTGAGAGGGAGTAGATGATGACATGATTATTATGAGTATTTTTATATTTTTGGGTGAACTATAGGCTTGGGATCGATGCCTTTTTCGCGCATCGATAATCAGAAAATGTAACCGATGATAATGGATATATATCAGCATTTATTCTTATATAAATACGGCTGCTTGTTGCACAACAGTCTTTGTCTCTTTAAACATATTTCACAGTACAACTTTGGTATAGTGTGAGCGGCAGTGTAAATTAAAGGGTGTCGCACACCAGATGCGTCTGGTGGATGACATACCGCGTTCTAAAATTATAAATAATTATTTTCTATGAAGATACGTACACACACCAATGAACTTAGCATGTTTTTCCATTAAATTCGACCTGAATCATTCTCAAAGGACAAAGATTATTTACGCTAGCCATCAGTGGATGATATATTGTGTATTTGCATCTTTCATATAGCCTACAGAATGTGTTTTCAGTTACAAGTATGTCTTTATGTAGTTTGACAGCTTGAATGGAACCTCTTCAAAGTACATAGAGAGAAATTGCTTAATAATGTTTAATCGTTCAGTTTGGACTGTCAAACCAGTTTACACTAGCCTGCAAACTCATCAATGTTTCTTTCATTCTTGAAGAAGTTCAAAATAACTTTTGTGTGTATGCATCCTGTGCAAGAAGCTGTAAAACACCTGTCATATGTTGTGATACCTGTGCCTTGCGACCTGCTTCAGTGAATGTTTAATCCCCCCATTGTGGTCTCCCAACCCTATTTCAACAGAATATTGAATATCCCAACCCTATTTCAAACAGAATCCAGTTTGGATTTAACAGAATCCAACAGAATCCAAACTGAGTGAATTGGAAAGCATGCAAATTAGGCTTCTAATTTAAATGTCGGCTAATGATAATATATCGATGCCTCAAAAATTGATGGATAAAATAACGTGCCAATCAATAATTGATTTATTTATTTATATTTTTTGACATGCCGAGTTTGAAGGATAGCCAATATGTTTGCTTTTATTCCGTTCCTTGAATTTAAGTGAAACCAAGAATTTTTAGAGATGTCTTTCTGAAACCTTTATCTTACCCAACAGTTAGATATTTTGAGTTGTTTTAAAGCTCTCTGAACATTTCTCTTTAGATAATTGACCCATTTGTGGAAGTTGAGATTATCGGTTTACCAGTCGACTGCTGCAAGGATCAAACCAGAGTGGTTGATGACAATGGTGAGAGCCAGATCCCTTGACATCTTTTACAACACGCACACAAACAACACTTTAACTTTTAACGTTTAACCTGTAATTGTTGGTGAATTGGTCATTAAAGTGTCTTTAAATTTTGAAGTCATTACTCGAAGTGTAAACTACATCTGAATGTGTGTTTGTTTGGAAGAGGTGCTGTAAATTTATGTATACTCACACCACATCTATCCCGTTGCTACTAAACAATTCCATAATTCATGAACTTGGCTTACATTGACATTTGCATTTATCTTTTTGGCAGGCGCTTTCTTTCCAAAGTGACCCTAAAGTAATTATAAAAATATACACAAATATACAAATTGGGGGGAAAGTACCATTAAGACAATCTTGTCATTGAAAATAAAAAAGGAAGCACACAAGTCTCTTGAATACGGTCTTCACTGTAATGAATGGAAAAGCCAAACCTGTTAAAGGTGCATTCCATATTTTTTTCCTCATTTAAAAAGTTTTACTCCTGAAGATATTATATTGTAATTTGGAAACATATGTATAGAATCATGAGCACTCACATGAGATGAAGTCTTCAGTCATACCAGTAACCTTATATGGCATCTGTAAATGAAAACTGTTGTGTTGCACCCACACCACTAGGTGTCAATGTCCAAGATGACATAAAATAAATACTAAGCACACCTTTGCTTAGAAGTGCATGTCCATAAAGTATATATATGATCAAAGGTAATAACAGTCTGGCTGCTTTAAGTTATTCAGTCAATGTGAGGAGAGCAATTTCAGTTAAGTGGCCAGTGTTGTCTCATTTGGGAAGGTCAAGCAGGTGATTATATGAAAGTGAGATAGACAGGTGAATTTTTCAAGTAATTTGACACCTCCGATTCCTTCATTCACTCCATTTCTTCTGCATAAATTCACTAATCTTTTTCTCTGTTTTTTTCTTAGGATTTAATCCGATGTGGGAAGAGACTCTTGTCTTCACTCTTCACATGCCAGAGATTGCTCTTGTACGCTTCCTAGTTTGGGATCACGACCCAATTGGACAGGATTATATTGGCCAGAGGACCATTGCCTTTAACAGCATGATCCCTGGTACCATCTTTCATTTTAAACAATTTCTAAACCCACTTTATATTAGGTGTCTTTAATTACTATATGCATTTGATACGATGTATATATCTGTTGTTGCATTGTACTTCCATTTAAAGTACCTGCATTTAATTACATCTGTAGTTACACTGTTAACCTTAACCCCTAACCCCAACCCTTACCCCCTAACCATAATCCTACTCCTTAATCTACCCATACAGCAACCTCGATCAAAAAGCAAATGTAATTCTTCTGAGAATTTTGCAGAAAGCCATGTAGTTACACAATAAATACGTTGTATTTTATGTATTTTAATGTTAGTACATTAGTAAAGACCTTAATATAAAGTGGGATCCAATTTCCTTTAAAGGCATTGTTTAACCAGTGAATTGATAGTTCTGTCATCATTTACCCACCCTCATGTTGTTCCAACCCCATACGACTTTCTTTCCTCTGTTGAGCACAAAAGATGTTAGGCAAAATGACAGTCACCGTTCACTTTCATTGTATGGGAAGAAAAAAAACATGCAATTATGGTGAATGGTGCAGTCATTCTGCCTGACATCTTTTTCTGTGTTCCACAGAAGGGAGTAAGCCATATGGGTTTGGAACAACATGACAGTGGGAAAATTATGATTCATTTTTGGATAAACTATCCCTTTAAATAAGAAACTTAAATCAATGTACAGTATATCAGACACTTTCTTTTGTTTTATTAGTTTAAATATTTGTTTTTCAGGTTATCGGCATGTGCATTTGGAAGGCATGGAGGAAGCTTCCATCTTTGTTCATGTTGCAGTTAATGACATCACTAGTAAGGTGGGCAACTCATGCATTGTTTGGCGAGAGCAGTTGGCTTACTTTTTTACTTTTAATGTTGAATAGTATTTACAAAGGCTTTAATCACTTCATTGTGTATTGGGCATATCTAATGTTAATCTGTCAATAACTCAGATAATGTGCTAAAACACAAAATGTGAAAGTGTTCTTATTATTCATTCTAGTCAGTTAATACAAGACTTAATAATGATTAGGAATTTATTTTCGATCGCCACAGTATGTTCTTAGCATGGCTGATATGTATCATACATTGTCAACATTAACAAACTATAATTGACAACTTAATTGAAGAAATAGTTCACCCAAAAAGGAAAGTAGTAGTTCACCCAAAAAGGAAAATTCGGTCATTATTTAGTCACCCTCATTTTGTTCCAATCTCGAATTACTTTGTTTCCTCATGTTTTTCCTAACTCGTATAACTTTCTTTCTTCTACGTAACACAAAAGGAGAAATTTCATCAATTTTTCGGTCCGTATTCTCAATAAAATAGCAGTTGATAGGGACTCACTTTAAAGCTTAAAACAGGATACTCATAACCTCCTGAGACCCTTAGCATGACTGCTGTGTGCATTTTCCATTCCCCTTTTTTATTTGTAACTGGTAGCCAAAATTAGTTTTTGGTAGCCAAATAGTTTTCCTAAAAATGTATGTCCACAGATGTGGTCTGCGGGACTATGATTTACATTTTGAATAATACCATCCATCCATCCATCCATCGTCAACCGCTTATCCTGTGTACAGGGTCGCAGGGGGCTGGAGCCTATCCCAGCCAGCATTGGGCGAAAGGCAGGGGACACCCTGGACAGGTCGCCAGTCCATCGCAGTTTTGAATAATACCGAGCTATAAAAATTTAGTTTTTTCCAGGAGTGTTGGCTATTCATGTTTTTGAGACGTTATAGACATTACATCATAAATTTGCATAAATAATTCATGAGGTTGCAGAGTTTTAAAATGAGTCATTATCAACTGCCACTGTATTGAAAAGCTGGCCTACAATATCCATAAAAATACTTTTGTGTTCCGCATAAAGACTGGAATGATATGAAGTAATTAAATGATGACAGAATGTTCATTTTTGGGTGAACTATTCCTTAATAAGATATCCTGCAATTGTAACAGCGTCTTGTTTTTTTTTGCTGTTTGTTTGTACATTTAAAATGGTATATGATTTTGTAAACACTCTCACTGCTGAATTACATATCATGCTTTAGTCCATAATTTGTCCCCTATACATTCGGTGTGGACGACAAATGTTATGTGTGTTGTTTGTCTATTACTCTCTCTTTCTCTTTTTCTTACTTCTCTTTCTCTTTATGTTTGTGATTTCAGTGCACTCATCTTAGTGCTGTCTATAAAGGCAGGAAATTGTTAGGATCCTCGTGCAAAACTCAGGTGTAGTGAGACCCAATCAGCTCCCTGCATGCTTCTTGCACACCCCCCAAACTGACCAGTTAAACCCGGACTCATTTGCTAGCATTCACCTTAGCAACTCATGCAACATGAGTTGTGTCATAACTGTGATTGCCTACCTTGGCTGCATTCTCATTGACCCCTACAGCAGATCCAGTGTCAGTGTCCCTACAGCGGGAGACATAGATCACTCCTATTTCACTGAACTCAGGGCATTTCAAGTCCATGATCGGCTCTAGGCTGCCATTCGCAGTAACAGAGCACTCAAGCTTATGAGATGCTGAGAGATGAGAAAAACACGCTACTCTTGGTTTATAGAGTGTGTTGCTTATTATTTATTTGGGACTATGATGGTCTGCTGTGAAAGCTGCGGTTTAGCAGGTACTTTATTTCATCCTTCTCTGAAGCTAGGTAAATAGTTTCTTAGACCTAGTCAACTTTATAATGTGGATTGGCATCCAAGGTCAAGAATTCTATAAATGCATTATAAATGGAAAAAAAAATGCTTGAACTTAATATATTTAACTTAAATTTATGTGTTAGTCATTATTAAGTAATAGTTTCTTCATTCGAGACACAACGTGTATGTACGTCATACAAATTGTGTAATATTGTCTGAAGCTGAAATAATTCATTTTCACTCTCTCTTTCGAACTGTGTGATGTTCACATACTGTGTATACTAATATAGCGTACTACATGATATTTACCTTGTACAGAATATGCATGAATGCATAAAATATCTCTATTGCTGAAGTTTTCTCATGTGTATCGTTAGTTAATTATCAAAATAGGCAAAATTACCATATTTTCTTCCTCTTTTTTCACACTAACAGCTAATCTCATTTGTTGTATGAAAAAGTATCTTGGCATTGTTGTCAAGTCATTTTTATTTGTATAGCACTTTTAACAACACACAATGTTTCAAAGCAGCTTTTCAGAAAATTCTATTATAACAGAAAATTAAGCTGTAATGCTTATGTCGAGTCATCATTGTGTGGTTTGATAAAAACATGACTGTAGATTGTGCCTAAAAAAGTAAATTATATTTGTATTGTGGCTTAAATTATTACTATGGCAACTGATGTAGATACACCAGATACAGATAGAACTACACTGTCTGAATACATGGACCAGATTTCATCAGTTGCAAATTTACAGTACATACAGTCAGTCCTAAAGATCATTGATCCTGAAGATTATTAGTTGCAAACCAAATCAGAATATGCAGTGTGAATAAAGCCTGAGAGTCTCTAAGGATGGATCTACTTGGATGTGGTCCATGAAATGACATTGGGTGTTGTGCAGATTACAAAACAGAGCACATGGCTAGATCTAGCTTGGTGGTCTTCTGTTTTGAGCAAATAAGCCTTAAATGTCTTCAAGTATTCGATATTTCATAGTAGGTTATTTTACTAGACTAAAGTTGTAGAAGTTTCTTAATGGATCAAAACGTAATCTAATAGAGGTTCAAACATCCATAACAAGGTGAAATGAATCTAGCCTGCATCAAAACAGACAGCCCAGTGTCATTTTTTTATATATTGATGGACATGAATGTTTTCTCACCTTTCACCTTACATTTTTTAAGTTTTTCACATTACCACCATACATTCCCTACATTGTATTCATGTTCATTTCTAAAGATCTGTGTTGATCACCCATGTTTTTTCAATAATGTCACATTTCCAACATCTGTGCTAACTTGAAATTATCATTCTGTTTCCTAATAAAACTATCAAATTATGTATTTTGATCATTGTAGCTGGTGTGAAAGATTTATATATCTTTGTCTTTTTTTCTCTACACCCTGATGAAAAAAAACTGCTTAAAGCCTTAGGTAGTTTGGTGGTTTTAGCTTGCCACCATGCTAGTGTTACTAGTCAGGCTGATGGGTTTAGATAGTTTTGGAGGGATTTGGGGCATTTGTCATCTGTTCAGGCTGAAAGATCAGCTCGCCAACCAGTTAAACTAGTTAAACACCAGCTTGACCATCCTTGGAGACCAGCTATACCAGCTGAACATTGGCTTGATCAGGCTGAGAGGCCAGTTAAACCAGCTAAACCAGCAAACTGCCTTTGACTGGTTTAAGTTTTAGTTTTTTCAGCTGGGCACGAGTTTGGTCATTCAAGTAATATGATTAGCAGTTTTACTTTGGTTTAAGAGTGTGAGGAAGAATGCAACTTGTCATTAATTGTGAAGGAGTTTGAGGAAATAGTTGCTGCTTATAAATAGTTGTATATTGTAAACAGATACAATGAACAGATATAGCCTTGTTCTTAGTTTCTAAATTACATATTTGTTTAGGTGATTTCCATTATCATGTCTTAGATTCATATTGCCTCTCTGATTGTCACGTTGCAGGTGCGAGCAGTCAGTGGTATAAAAGGTCTGTTTCACAGAAACCCAAAGCAGGCATCTCTCGACAGCCATGCTGCTGCTCTGCTCAGCCGTAAGCCCACCTTCGGTGCTCACCTCCTGCGCCGCACAGCCAGTGTGCCCACCAAGGGCCAACCCAAAGTCAAGAGGGACTTCCCAGAGATCTCCATTGATACAAAAGACTGCAGCTCAGAGGGCGCCAGTGAGGAGCGTGAATCAGAAGCTGGGCCAATGGTCCAAAACAATGGAGACACAGCGTCAGCAAAATTTTGGGGCCATGGCACCAACGGGCAGCTTCATCCTGACGACAGTAAAGGTAAGAGTGCTTTCTTTAATCACAAGCCTTGTGCCAAACCTTACCGAAACAGGGGAACAATGAGTGAACCTCTGAAGCAAGCCAACAAGTTGCAGCTCCAAGATCTATTGGACAAGAAGCAAGGTGTGTTTGCATGTGTAGCAATCAACAGGCAGGTTGGGATGAATTCCAGTTGCATAAAGTGTGCAATTGGCTCCAACGAAAGACCTGTCTTGGAGAGGAAGGTTACAAGTACCAGTACCCAACATACCACAGGTTCCCGTCAGGCCTGAAAGGGCATCTAGGTCTCCAACATCTTGTAGACATGTTCAGCCAGAGCCTTGGCCCAAACTGACTCAAACCCCAAGCCAAACTCTAAGGTTCAACTCAAGCCTGTACCCTTATCTAGATCAAGGGTAAAGGTCAGGCAAACGTTGGGTGCACCACCCAGTCAGCCTCTTGAGGACCCTTCTTGGGGTTCTCAAATTTTTGGCACTTGCAGTGTTCCATGGCGACTCTTCCATTCCCCATCCACTCCAACTCCTCCAATAACAAACAACAAAACTAGCCTGTGCAGACAATGCCCCGCCCCACCCAACTAGGGCAGCAACTGCTACGTGACTAGATCTGTGAATGATGTCAAGAGCTTATCTGACCGTGAACTCCAACTGCTGTGACAGTTTGGCAATTCTTGATATTCCTGCCATGTTCCCACCATGGGGAATGGAGAACCGAATACAAGCTGCAGGGACACTGCAGCATGAGATGAATGCTCTGTTTGCCCAGAAAATGGAGAGATCCACTATAAATCCCCCTTGTTTTGATAAGGTGTTCTTAGTTGGATGGATCCCAAATAAAAATCTTTCCCAGTGCCTCAGTAGGGTAGAACTCTGTAGGTTGTGATGAAACCCAACAAATACCTTTGCCCTCCAAAGACCTTGCGGATGGTGAAGATCATCTAGTTGAAGGCTGATCTTCACTAGAACTCTGCAATTTTATTAGGGACCCCCAGTAAAAGTAACAAGACAAACAAAAATATTAAGAGTCCTAATAGATAGATCTTGGTAGGTTGTGATAGAACCCAAGAAATACCTTTGTCCTCCTAAGACCTTGCGGATGGTGTGGATCATCTTATTAAATGCTGATCTCTACTAGGACTCTACCATGTCAATAGGGACATCCTGTAAAAGTAATAAGAAAATCGAAAACAATAGGAGTCTTGGGTAGATCTCTGTAGGTTGTGATGGAACTAGGGATGTAACAGTTTCAAGGTTTCACAATATACCTCAATTTTAAAACGGACCATTATCATACCGTTGAAATCTTCGAATTGACGGTATTGCATAAATATAAAAGACAGATTTTTTCCGAATTTTTCTCAAATCCAAATCAGTTTAATTAATACAGAATCAGCTAAATTTACACAGCATCATTTAAACTTGGCGAGATAAAAGAAGTCTTTAAGTTGCACCTTCCTCATGTTACATTGACATGCAGGTGTCACGAGCGCATCACTAGCACATCAGAAGTGCAGCACTATCAGAGCGCAGCATGAGCACATCATACAGACATGTCCGAGCTTGAAGCTTTATTTCATCCACCAAAGCAGTTGAAGTCCACTGTCTGGGATTACTTTGGGTATGTTGAAGACCCATGAGGCACCATCATGTTGATGGTTACACAGTCTGTAAAGTTTGTTGTTCGGCTCAGGTAGGAAACACTTTGAAACTTAAGCACCATCTCTGTGAGCACCATTCCACAGAGTTTGCGGAGATGAATGTACGTGGAAATACAGAATACAGGAAAATAAATTATAGCCAGTTTCATAAAAACACCAGATTCAATGTAGTTTTATATGATTTGTAATTACTTGGTAGGCTAAAGTTATATTTATGCTTTGTGACATTCACAAATGCAGCAAACGGATATAAGTACACGTTCAAAATTTCGATGTGCCAACTGTTTGTTAATTTGCCTAAGTGCAAATTAGTCCAACAGTGTGCTTGATACTACTAATATTTTTTTATTTGTAAAACATACTGTAGTACTAAATAGGGTTTACTAATTGCATAGCTTTTGGTGTGCAGGAAATGTACATTGACAATATGCATGCAGGAAATTGACAGTGGCAAAACAAATGACAGTATTGGACAAAATGGCAATAAATAAACTGCAAATGAATAATATATTTTCAGTAGGTACTGTTTAGAATTAAATTAAATAATAAATGCAACAAATTACTGAATGCATACAAATGCATATCTAACTGTTAATCTGGGCAATAATCATTACAAATTATTACAATTAAATATCAAAAATCATAAAACAACAATAACAAAATATTTTTAGTTATTGTCATCTGACAACTGTACATGTTGCAGAGTGTTTTGTTATCATTGTTTTACCTGTTTGTGATTTTATCTTGTCGGATTAAGAGTGTGTCCTGGGCCCAGTTGTTTAAAAAACTTAATCTGGATCAGAATGACCGGATTTGTGAATCCCACGTTTTGCTACCCAGTATCAGGTAATCTAATCTATCTTACTTTTTTCAAAGCAACATTGGATTGGATCGCCCTGATCCAGATACAAACTTTTCAAGATTACCAGTAATCTAAATGGAACTACATATCACAATGTAGGCTACTATGTAAAGAACAACAGGTAGAATAGACAGCATTGTGGCTCACATATTTTGAGCATGTGTTTAAATCATAAAAAGGCTAAATATCCCTCTCTGTGATAACATTTATGATGCCTTTGTCATTCTCTCTGAATGAGGGACTAACTGGACGTGCAATAAGGGATGCAATTGTTAGAAACTAACCGCTCTATATAACCGTTATAAACCATCAAGGCAGCATGCGCTCTCGTCATATGTCACAACTTGCCCACCATCTCTTCCTTTTGGAGTCAGCAGCGACTCGCTGCACACCACCCATATCCTGGGCAACCTCAACCTGGCAACGGATGTGCTGTCGCAACAGGTCTCACTCAGCGGAGAGTGGAGGCTCCACCCCCAGGCGGTCCAGCTGATTTGGGACCGGTTCGGCATTGCACAGGTAGACCTCTTTGCTTCCCAAGACAATTCCCACTGCCTGCCCTGGTACTCCCTAATGGAGGGCCCTCTGGGGACAGACGTGCTGGCACACAGCTGGCCCCGGGGGCTGCGCAAGTACGCATTTTCCCCCAGTGAGCCTTCTTGCACTGGTGCTGTGCAAGGTCAGGGAGGACGGGGAACAAGTCACCTTAGCGGCCCCTTACTGGCCCACTCAGACTTGGTTCTCACACTCCTCACAACAGCACCTCCCTGGCAAATTCCCCTGAGCAAGGACCTTCTTTCCCAGGGACAGGGCACCCTCTTGCATTCGTGCCCAGACCTCTGGAACTTCCACGTCTGGCCCCTGGACAGGATGCGGAAGATCTGAGTGACCAACCACTGGTGGTTGTAGATATGATCAACCAAGACAGAGCTCCCTCTAGCAGGCAGCTTTACGGCCTAAAGTGTCGCTTGTTCACAAATTGGTGTTATTCTCTGTCTGAAGACCCGCAGAGATGTGCAGTTCGGTCAGTGCTTTCATTCCTGTAAGAGACCTTGAAGGTGTATGTAGCCGCTATTTCAGCCCACCACGATACAGTGGATATTAAGTCCTTGGGTAAGCACAACCTGATTATCAGGTTCCTTAGAGGTGCCTTGAGACTGAATCCTCCCCGGCCAAGCCAGTTTCCTTCCTGGGATCTCTCAGTGGTCCTCACGGGCCTTCAGAGAACCCCCTTCGAGCTGCTCGACTCAGTAGAGCTCAAGGCCCTCTCCTTAAAGACGGCCCTCCTGATAGCGCTAGCTTCCATCAAGAGGGATGGGGACCTGCAAGCTTTCTCTGTCAGTGACACTTTCCTGGAGTTCGGTCTGGCAGATACTCATGTTATCCTAATACCGCGACCGGGCTACGTGCCCAAGGTTCCTACAACCCCCTTCAGGGACCAGGTCATGAACCTGTAAGCGCTGTCCCGGGAGGAGGCAAACCCAGCCTTTTCGTTGCTGTGTCCGGTACGTGTTTTGCGTATCTATTTGGACCACGCGCATAGCATTAGATGTTCTGAGCAGCTCTCTGTCTGATTTGACGGACAGCTGAAAGGGAACGCTGTCACTGGGTCGTCGACGCCATCTCCCTGGCCAACCAGACCCGGGCCGTGCCCGCCCACTTGCAGGTTCGAGCACACTTGACAAGAAGTGTGGCATCCTCATGGGCACTGGCAAACACCCCCTCCCTAGCAGACAACACCCAAGATTCTATAATCTCAGGGTTGAGTCGGTCTCTTCCAGTGTTTTATCAGGTACGAGCAGGTAGAACTCGGTAACGGTGAACTTTCCCCTCCACTGAGGCGAACACGTGTGCTCTTCTCCCAGGAGATCCCACTAACTCGGCTCCCTGGATGGCTCCTCCCTAGCCTTCTGGCCTGCAAATTCAGCGGAGGAATTTGCGTCCAGACCCACAATGAGCTTCAAGTGCTCTGTTCTGGGATAGGGCTCCACAGGCCTAATTCCCTTTTCAGGCAACTCCCTGTGATGTATATTCCCCCTGTTGGCGGACCCGCGTCTCACTTTGAAAATGTCTCTCTGCCCTGGCTGCTGTGTTTGTAGAGCTCCTCCCTTACTAGGTAGGACCTACCACCGCACCACTTCCACGTGTGGCTTGACAACCCATGTGATGTATTGGCCACATGTAACCTCCCCCCAGCCTGGGCAGGATGTGGTCTCCGCGGAGTCTTTTCCCCCCTTTTAAAACAGAAAAGTTTTAGGTAATAGGAACGCCTTCCGTTTTATAGCGTTAAGATAGCCACAGCCGGCTTGCTCCCATGATAGTCATGCCACTTGTTCCCCCCTCAGGAGTGTTGGAAATCTAAGAACTGTATATTACACTTTTTTGGGGCGTTGGGGAGGGTTATGTGCGGCCAATACAGTTGCTTTTAGCATGCAGCAGCTTGCTTGCACCTGTGTCAACAGCTTACGTAACAGGGTTTATTGCATGATGTTTTTAAATGGGCACTAGACACTAGACCTACCGCTGTAAATGGCCGAACCTTACTCTTGGCTCCTCAGTGCAAAAACCTGACTGACAGAGGCACATACGCTTCCCTTTATACCCGTATTTCCGGGAACGGGACATGCAAATTCTGTCTGCCAATTTCTCATTGGCCTTTTCTCAAATCCAGAGGTACGCGAGGCTCTCAAGAAAGACCACTTGTGTCACTACAATCGACACAATGTCTTGTTCCCTCCATCAGGGAACGGAGGTTACAACAGTAACATGACGTTTTTTACCTAATATTGATCTTTAGACATGCCAGTCTTTTGCATACTGTGGCAACTCCGAAACAAACACAAAGACAATGTTCTGATATAATGTTGGAGTTATGGCTGCTAGAAATGGGGCCTGTATTTGATAAAAAATTACTTTTTTCAAATAGTGATGGTGCTGTTTTTTACATCAGTAATGTTCTGACTATGATTTGTGATCAGTTGAATGCCACTTTGGTGAAATAAATTACCAATTTCCTTCAGAAACAAATAAATCTGTACATTATTCCAAACGTTTGGCTTCCAGTATATATATAGATTATTCTTCTGAAGGATAACAGAAATTCCCACAGCCTACACAGTTTCATTTTGATGTGGGCAGGGAGAACAGAGATGTCAACTTTTATTTCCAGTGTAATTTGTTTTTTTCAATTAGTTGGAGAGGTAACCTACCTGCATCTTTAACAAAGTTTACAATATTGAAAACACACTTGCGATTCAGGTTACACTTTTTTTTAAGTCAATTTCAACATTATAATATTTATAATATTAAAATACATCAACTCAATTGTAATTCAGGCAATACCTTTTTAAACGGTCAATGTCATAATAAATTTTTTTTTTAATATGGATTGAAGACAGCATGCTTCGGATTGTTTGTGAGTCATTCTTAGGGATTTAGAAGTCATCAGAACAGGGGCGAAAATTTCATCAAAATGTTGGGGGAATTTTTGAAGTTTTGTTTTGTTGTTGCCCCATTTGCATTTGTATTCTTTTATTTCTTAAACAATTATTTTAAGAATATATCATTATATTATTTACAATACACATACTTTAATGATATTTTAGGGGGGGACAACCCTCAGATAGGGGGGTCCTGACCCCCCCGACCCCGCAATTTCCGCCTATGCATCAGAAGTACTTCTAAGCTGTCTGGGGTTTAGGAACTACTTTTAGCAGTAAAATACTTCATGGATTACTCTTAGGTGAAAATTAGGAGACGCCCCTAATTTATCAGAGTTGCTCCTACATTTTTGCATTAGGAGATTTTTGGTGACTACGGGCCCAGAGTTAGATACAAACGTAGCTGCACAGTGGCAGTGTGGACAACTTACACAATGAGGGGATCCATCCATATTTCTCTGGTATTTTGAAGCAATTGATTTGTGAATTATTTCTAGGAACAAATTTTTGCCAATACTTATAAATATAAAAATACATGATCTAAAAATCCCTTAGTTTAATGAAACCTAATTAGATAACTTTTGAAAAAGAATATTGACAAAAAACATCCTCCAAAGAGAAATAAAATTCTCTCATTTGTTTCCCCTAGACTGCAATGAGATTAGAGGGGAGCAAATGGAGACTCCTGCTTCTCAGAATTTCCTCTAAAAAAAGATTAGCCAAGATAACATGTAACAGGAAGTCTGCAATAAAAAAAAATCTGAGATCTCATTTTAAACAAATTTCTCAACAAATTCTTCAAAGACACAATGGCCTGGGCTAAGCAAGCCACACAAAATGTATAGCTCTATACCTTCGCTGTATGTCTACAGTTGTCTCATTTGTATCTACTTTTATTTCTCCTGAAGAATTTTAGGAGGAACATCAAAGTTAATTATATTCTTAAATGAAGCATAAATGAGAACTCCATTAAGTCTCCTAAGCTATGAAAAAGCAACCTCTGTGCAATAACATTGTCCTCTATGCTCCTGGAAATATCAGGGAATTTTAACATTGTGAACATGTCTTGTAAACATATTGCAACACAGTAACAAGACTCTTATGTAAGTCTTATGGATGTGTTCTTGTCTCTTGTGTTTGAGCTAACATAAACCAGATGCTTGGCTTCACCACTGGGGCAGATCATACATTCTCAAGTCTACTGTATGGGAAAAATACTATACACTTACTGTGTATGTGCATATTTATGTGTGAGTGGGGGATATGTGTGATGTGATTTATGTATGACAGAGTGCAGCTGCATATTAGTATTCCTGAAGGTATCATTCACATTGTATGTTTTCAGCTCCTCATCATGTTTGCTAATCCTCTTAGTCCTGACAAAAATTTAGATATCTTTAAAAGCTTAAGGAATAGTTCACAAAAAAAAATTGAAATTGTGTCATTGACTCACTTTCATGTTATTCCAAACCTGTATGACCTTCTTTTTTCTGTGGAATACAAAACATGTTAGGCAGAATGTTTGTCTCAGTCACTTATAATTGTATGGACAAAAGATGCAATGAAAGTGAATCATTATTATGACAGAATGTTCATTTTATGAATTAATTAACTCTTTTGACCTTCCCATAATATTTATATTGGAACATAGCAGAACATACAGGTTTTGTCAGTACATTTTCCTGGTGTAATCTATCCTTCCCATTTACTCTGAATCCTTTTGTTTCATTCTTCACTTCTCCTGCTAAATTGCCTGTTTGTTCCTTTCTTCTTGCATGCTTTCTGTCCCTAGTGCAAAACTGAGGGGCTGACAAATAACCAGGTAAACATATTTTGAGAATTTTAACAAGTGTATTGTCTTTTCATATTCTTTTAAATGATAAGGGGCTTTTTTTATATATATCTAGGCCTAAAGTAATTACTCCTGAATAATTTTCTCTTTTTATATAAGATATATAAGGGCGGCACGGTGGTGCAGCGGTTAGCACTGTCGCCTCACAGCAAGAAGGTTGTGGGTTCAAACCCTGGTTGCCCCAGCCTTTCTGTGTGGAGTTTGCATGTTCTCCCCGTGTCTGCGTGGGTTCTCTCCGGGTACTCCGGCTTCCTCCCACCATCCAAAAGACATGCAGGCTAGGTTAATTGGTGTCTCCAAAAAAATTACCCTAGGTGTGAGTGTATGTCTGTCTATGTGTGGCCCTGCGATGGACTGGCGACCTGTCCAGGGTGTCCCCCGCCTTTCGCCCAATGTTAGCTGGGATAGGCTCCAGCCCCCTGCGACCCTGTACACAGGATAAGCGGTTGACGATGGATGGATGGATATAAGATATATACATCATATCAAATATAAAATCATATATTATCATATATAATGTATGTTTTATGTGCCTTAGGTTTTGCAGTATAATTTATTACATTCTTTTTTTATTCATGTGGTGTTTTGCCCAGTTTTGTTGTAATATAAATAAAAACTTTATCAAATCATTCATTAAAATCTTCATTCAGTTTTCCATTTCTGCTACAGTAAAATGTTTAGATATGCATGTTACATGTTTGCAACACATTGGTGTCTGTATTTAGTTTCATCAGAATGTGCTTAATTGTTCCTTTTTTGTATGTTTGTTTTTTGCACTAAATGTGCTGTGTAAAAAATATTTGCATAATTTAATTCATTTGCAACATTGTTTATCTTTTTTTGCATTATGATATAGCCCATAACAAAATATCAAAACAAGTGGCATTTATTTTAAAGATATTTTGCACAAACATTTCAGAATTTTGTTAGGGTTAATATTTAAAAATAATAGATATTTGCGGCTCTATTTTTGTGAGTGCGCAAAGCGCAGTGCAACTTGCTACGACCATGGGTAACATCTTATACAATTTTCATGAGCGCTAATTCTAAGTGCAATTTGTGTGGGTGGGAGTGTTTGAGCTACTGTGGGTGTATTGTATGTAAATAAGTCACGCAGTTTGGTCGTTGTGCCAAGACCTTTCAATACCACGTCTTAACTCAGTGCAAAGTCATAATTCAGTACCTGCATTTGCAGTTTGGAGATTTCACCAGCAGTTGATAATTAAGTTCATGTCCGAATTCTGAAAGTACAGAACATCCAATGATGTCCATTCAGTCGCTGTTGAAGCCATTTGCTGAAACAAAACAAAAATTATGAGACTGGTGATAAACATTCTAGAGGTCATGGTTTTTTTTTTTTTAATTATTATTTTATTGTAATGTTTAATTTTGACTAGTAATTTTCTACCAGTTGTCATAGAGTGATTTTTTAATCACTGCAAAAGGGGCCAGTGGAACAAGTTGGAGAGAGTAAAATGTTTATAATAAAACATTTTTTATAATATTTTCAATTCATTTGAAGTGTCATTTGAATTTTGAAATATTTTTGGTTTAATATTGTTTGTTTCAATAAATAAAATAAAAAAATCAAAATCAAAATCGACCGGTAGAAGTGAAGTGTGCCGATACAATCACTGTTTATACTAGCCATGATTTACTAGCTGTGTCAGTAAATGAAAATTATTAATAATAATAACTTAATTTAGTGGAGCATGCATCCAAATGCTGACAAAAATCTAATTTCCCATGCGTATAAAAGGGGCGTGTCGCTGTCATAGAAATAAGCCTTACATTCATCAAGGACACGTTAATGCACAGAAAAACATAATTTCAATTCTTCTAACAAGTCACCTTAGTGGCCCCTTACTGGCCCACTCGGACTTGGTTCTCACACTCCTCACAACAGCACCTCCCTGGCAAATTCCCCTGAGGAAGGACCTTCTTTCCCAGGGACAGGGCACCCTCTTGCATTTGCGCCCAGACCTCTGGAACTTCCACGTCTGGCCCCTGGACAGGATGCGGAAGATCTGAGTGACCAACCACTGGTGGTTGTAGATATGATCAACCAAGACAGAGCTCCATCTAGCAGGCAGCTTTACGGCCTAAAGTGTCGCTTGTTCGCAAATTGGTGTTATTCTCTGTCTGAAGACCCGCAGAGATGTGCAGTTCGGTCAGTGCTTTCATTCCTGTAAGAGACCTTGAAGGTGTATGTAGCCGCTATTTCAGCCCACCACGACACAGTGGATATTAAGTCCTTGGGTAAGCACGACCTGATTATCAGGTTCCTTAGAGGCGCCTTGAGACTGAATCCTCCCCGGCCAAGCCAGTTTCCTTCCTGGGATCTCTCAGTGGTCCTCACGGGCCTTCAGAGAACCCCCTTCGAGCTGCTTGACTCAGTAGAGCTCAAGGCCCTCTCCTTAAAGACGGCCCTCCTGATAGCGCTAGCTTCCATCAAGAGGGATGGGGACCTGCAAGCTTTCTCTGTCAGTGACACTTTCCTGGAGTTCGGTCTTGCAGATACTCATGTTATCCTAATACCGCGACCGGGCTACGTGCCCAAGGTTCCTACAACCCCCTTCAGGGACCAGGTCATGAACCTGTAAGCACTGTCCCGGGAGGAGGCAGACCCAGCCTTTTCGTTGCTGTGTCCGGTACGTGCTTTGCGTATCTATTTGGACCACACGCATAGCCTTAGATGTTCTGAGCAGCTCTTTGTCTGATTTGGCGGACAGCTGAAAGGGAACGCTGTCACTGGGTCGTCGACGCCATCTCCCTGGCCAACCAGACCCGGGCCGTACCCGCCCACTTGCAGGTTCGAGCACACTTGACAAGAAGTGTGGCATCCTCATGGGCACTGGCAAACACCCCCTCCCTAGCAGACAACACCCAAGATTCTATAATCTCAGGGTTGAGTCGGTCTCTTCCAGTGTTTTATCAGGTACGAGCAGGTAGAACTCGGTAACGGTGAACTTTCCCCTCCACTGTGGCGAACATGTGTGCTCTTCTCCCAGGAGATCCCACTAACTCGGCTCCCTGGATGGCTCCTCCCTAGCCTTCTGGCCTGCAAATTCAGCGGAGGAATTTGCGTCCAGACCCACAATGAGCTTCAAGTGCTCTGTTCTGGTATAGGGCTCCACAGGCCTAATTCCCTTTTCAGGCAACTCCCTGTGATATATTTTCCGCGGTACGGTCCCCCTGTTGGCGGACCCACGTCTCCCTTTGAAAATGTCTCTCTGCCCTGGCTGCTGTGTTTGTAGAGCTCCTCCCTTACTAGGTAGGACCTACCACCGCACCACTTCCACGTGTGGCTTGACAACCCATGTGACGTATTGGCCACATGTAACCTCCCCCCAGCCTGGGCAGGATGTGGTCTCCGCAGAGTCTTTTCCCCCCTTTTAAAACAGAAAAGTTTTAGGTAATAGGAACGCCTTCCGTTTTATAGCGTTAAGATAGCCACAGCCGGCTTGCTCCCATGATAGTCATGCCACTTGTTCCCCCCCTCAGGAGTGTTGGAAATCTAAGAACTGTATATTACACTTTTTTGGGGCGTTGGGGAGGGTTATGTGCGGCCAATACAGTTGCTTTTAGCATGCAGCAGCTTGCTTGCACCTGTGTCAACAGCTTACGTAACAGGGTTTATTGCATGATGTTTTTAAATGGGCACTAGACACTAGACCTACCGCTGTAAATGGCCGAACCTTACTCTTGGCTCCTCAGTGCAAAAACCTGACTGACAGAGGCACATACGCTTCCCTTTATACCCGTATTTCCGGGAACGGGACATGCAAATTCTGTCTGCCAATTTCTCATTGGCCTTTTCTCAAATCCAGAGGTACGCGAGGCTCTCAAGAAAGACCACTTGTGTCACTACAATCGACACAACATCTTATTCCCTCCATCAGGGAACGGAGGTTACAACAGTAACATGATGTTTTTTACATAATATTGATCTTTAGACATGCCAGTCTTTTGCATACTGTGGCAACTCCGAAACAAACACAAAGACAATGTTCTGATATAATGGCAAGTGATTTTCTGTTACCAAATTAGCAATTTAGCATGATTACTCAAGGATACGGTGTTGGAGTTATGGCTGCTAGAAATGGGGCCTGTATTTGATAAAAAATTACTTTTTTCAAATAGTGATGGTGCTGTTTTTTACATCAGTAATGTTCTGACTATAATTTGTGATCAGTTGAATGCCACTTTGGTGAAATAAATTACCAATTTCCTTCAGAAACAAATAAATCTGTACATTATTCCAAACGTTTGGCTTCCAGTATATATATAGATTATTCTTCTGAAGGATAACAGAAATTTCCACAGCCTACACAGTTTCATTTTGATGTGGGCAGGGAGAACAGAGATGTCAACTTTTATTTCCAGTGTAATTTGTTTTTTCAATTAGTTGGAGAGGTAACCTACCTGCATCTTTAACAAAGTTTACAATATTGAAAACACACTTGCGATTCAGGTTACACTTTTTTTAAGATCAATTTCAACATTATAATATTTATAATATTAAAATACATCAACTCAATTGTAATTCAGGCAATACCTTTTTAAACGGTCAATGTCATAATAAAATTTTTTTTAATTTGGATTGAAGACAGCATGCTTCGGATTGTTTGTGAGTCATTCTTAGGGATTTAGAAGTCATCAGAACAGGGGCGAAAATTTCATCAAAATGTTGGGGGGGACAATAAACGTAACAATTCTCAAGAGCAATTTTTGAAGTTTTGTTTTGTTGTTGCCCCATTTGCGTTTGTATTCTTTTATTTCTTAAACAATTATTTTAAGAATATATCATTATATTATTTACAATACACATACTTTAATGATATTTTAGGGGGGGACAACCCTCAGATAGGGGGGTCCTGACCCCCCCGCAATTTCCCCCTATGCATCAGAAGTACTTCAAAGCTGTCTGGGGTTTAGGAACTACTTTTAGCAGTAAAATGCTTCACGAATTACTCTTAGGTGAAAATTAGGAGACGCCCTAATTTATCAGAGTTGCTCCTACATTTTTGCATTAGGAGATTTTTGGTGACTACGGGCCCAGAGTTAGATACAAACGTAGCTGCACAGTGGCAGTGTGGACAACTTACACAATGAGGGGATCCATCCATATTTCTCTGGTATTTTGAAGCAATTGATTTGTGAATTATTTCTAGGAACAAATTTTTGCCAATTCTTATAAATATAAAAATACATGATCTAAAAATCCCTTAGTTTAATGAAACCTAATTAGATAACTTTTGAAAAAGAATATTGACAAAAAACATCCTCCAAAGAGAAATAAAATTCTCTCATTTGTTTCCCATAGACTGCAATGAGATTAGAGGGGAGCAAATGGAGACTCCTGCTTCTCAGAATTTCCTCTAAAAAAAGATTAGCCAAGATAACATGTAACAGGAAGTTAAAATCTGAGATCTCATTTTAAACAAATTTCTCAACAAATTCTTCAAAGACACAATGGCCTGGGCTAAGCAAGCCACATAAAATGTATAGCTCTATACCTTCGCTGTATGTCTACAGTTGTCTCATTTGTATCTACTTTTATTTCTTCTGAAGAATTTTAGGAGGAACATCAAAGTTAATTATATTCTTAAATGAAGCATAAATGAGAACTCCATTAAGTCTCCTAAGCTATGAAAAAGCAACCTCTGTGCAATAACATTGTCCTCTATGCTCCTGGAAATATCAGGGAATTTTAACATTGTGAACATGTCTTGTAAACATATTGCAACACAGTAACAAGACTCTTATGTAAGTCTTATGGATGTGTTCTTGTCTCTTGTGTTTGAGCTAACATAAACCAGATGCTTGGCTTCACCACTGGGGCAGATCATACATTCTCAAGTCTACTGTATGGGAAAAATACTATACACTTACTGTGTATGTGCATATTTATGTGTGAGTGGGGGATATGTGTGATGTGATTTATGTATGACAGAGTGCAGCTGCATATTAGTATTCCTGAAGGTATCATTCACATTGTTTGTTTTCAGCTCCTCATCATGTTTGCTAATCCTCTTAGTCCTGACAAAAATTTAGATATCTTTAAAAGCTTAAGGAATAGTTCACAAAAAAAAAATTGAAATTGTGTCATTGACTCACTTTCATGTTATTCCAAACCTGTATGACCTTCTTTTTTCTGTGGAATACAAAACATGTTAGGCAGAATGTTTGTCTCAGTCACTTATAATTGTATGGACAAAAGATGCAATGAAAGAGAATCATTATTATGACAGAATGTTCATTTTATGAATTAATTAACTCTTTTGACCTTCCCATAATATTTATATTGGAACATAGCAGAACATACAGGTTTTGTCAGTACATTTTCCTGGTGTAATCTATCCTTCCCATTTACTCTGAATCCTTTTGTTTCATTCTTCACTTCTCCTGCTAAATTGCCTGTTTGTTCCTTTCTTCTTGCATGCTTTCTGTCCCTAGTGCAAAACTGAGGGGCTGACAAATAACCAGGTAAACATATTTTGAGAATTTTAACAAGTGTATTGTCTTTTCATATTCTTTTAAATGATAAGGGGCTTTTTTTATATATATCTAGGCCTAAAGTAATTACTCCTGAATAATTTTCTCTTTTTATATAAGATATATACATCATATCAAATATAAAATCATATATTATCATATATAATGTATGTTTTATGTGCCTTAGGTTTTGCAGTATAATTTATTACATTCTTTTTTTATTCATGTGGTGTTTTGCCCAGTTTTGTTGTAATATAAATAAAAACTTTATCAAATCATTCATTAAAATCTTCATTCAGTTTTCCATTTCTGCTACAGTAAAATGTTTAGATATGCATGTTACATGTTTGCAACACATTGGTGTCTGTATTTAGTTTCATCAGAATGTGCTTAATTGTTCCTTTTTTGTATGTTTGTTTTTTTGCACTAAATGTGCTGTGTAAAAAAATATTTGCATAATTTAATTCATTTGCAACATTGTTTATCTTTTTTTGCATTATGATATAGCCCATAACAAAATATCAAAACAAGTGGCATTTATTTTAAAGATATTTTGCACAAACATTTCAGAATTTTGTTAGGGTTAATATTTAAAAATAATAGATATTTGCGGCTCTATTTTTGTGAGTGCGCAAAGCGCAGTGCAACTTGCTACGACCATGGGAAACATCTTATACAATTTTCATGAGCGCTAATTCTAAGTGCAGTTTGTGTGGGTGGGAGTGTTTGAGCTACTGTGGGTGTATTGTATGTAAATAAGTCACGCAATTTGGTCGTTGTGCCAAGACCTTTCAATACCACGTCTTAACTCAGTGCAAAGTCATAATTCAGTACCTGCATTTGCAGTTTGGAGATTTCACCAGCAGTTGATAATTAAGTTCATGTCCGAATTCTGAAAGTACAGAACATCCAATGATGTCCATTCAGTCGCTGTTGAAGCCATTTGCTGAAACAAAACAAAAATTATGAGACTGGTGATAAACATTCTAGAGGTCATGGTTTATTTTTTTAAATTATTATTTTATTGTAATGTTTAATTTTGACTAGTAATTTTCTACCAGTTGTCATAGAGTGATTTTTAATCACTGCAAAAGGGGCCGGTGGAACAAGTTGGAGAGAGTAAAATGTTTATAATAAAACATTTTTTATAATATTTTCAATTCATTTGAAGTGTCATTTGAATTTTGAAATATTTTTGGTTTAATATTGTTTGTTTCAATAAATAAAATAAAAAAATCAAAATCAAAATCGACCGGTAGAAGTGAAGTGTGCCGATACAATCACTGTTTATACTAGCCATGATTTACTAGCTGTGTCAGTAAATGAAAATTATTAATAATAATAACTTAATTTAGTGGAGCATGCATCCAAATGCTGACAAAAATCAAATTTCCCATGCGTATAAAAGGGGCATGTCGCTGTCATAGAAATAAGCCTTACATTCATCAAGGACACGTTAATGCACAGAAAAACATAATTTCAATTCTTCTAATTCATTGCATTCAGTCTATTTACACTAGCAACTTCATATGTGACATGTGCTGTCATTGGTGCTTGAGGGGATGGACAATATAATAGGATGACGTTGAATAACCGGAGTAGAACCTCAAAATTAAATGGCACTTGGTCACACCTTTTGCGCATTAAAAGTTATTGGCTCAGAAGTGTGAAGTTAGTTCTGAGAAAAGGTCTAGCATCATTTGTTTGTAGATGCCACACAGATTGATATTTTGTTATCTACTGCACTGGTCCTCAATTCTGGTCTTTGAGTCCCCCAGCACTGCACATTTGTATGTTGCCTATATTAATCTCACCTGATTTATACTAACCCTAACTCATAAGAAGATGCTCCTAAGGAAAACATCCAAAGCGTGCAGTGTTCTTGAGGATCAGTATTGAGGACCTCTGATCATTCATGCATTTTTAAGAGTGTCTTGTGTCCAAAATGTCCAGTATTTTGTGTCACTATATATTTATGTTTCATTCTTTTTTAAATTTTCTCAAAAAGCATTTCAATTGTCATTACATCCATATTTATTTCTAATTCCTTGTCTTCTTGTCATGTTCCTACAGAACATTCTGAATTGCAGAGTCCAATTTCTTCAATGAACGCCTCATGTCTGGAATCCATTAACGAGGAAATTCCAGAGAATAACCCTTTGACCTCCACAAATAGTCCTGTGGATACCTCGTCACCCTGTCCCAGTCACTCCACTATGTTGTCTTCACCATTCATAGCAATAACAGCTTCTTCCAATGGGGAAAATCTTAGCCCTGTGAAAAACAATGAGGCCATTCTGAAACTATCTGGGCTAGCCCAGTGTTTCAGTCCATATAGCAGTGGTGGCAAAGATTTGGGGAACAGCCACATCAACTCTTCACTCTCCATGAATTACCTTGACATTGGATGTGATACACCCCCACCACCTGACCAGGCAGATGCTGAGGTTGTGAGAAACACAACCATTGAACCCAACATTGCTGAAATAAATTCAAGAAAGTTTCTAAAGATAGACACTGTAAAAGAAACAGCCATCATTCAGAGCTCTCAGAGGGTTGAGGTGTTGAAGGCTGTGTTTGACCGAGACATTGGACGAAGCTCCTCACAAGGACTGAGAACTCCAGTCAGGAGGACCAAAAGTGAAGGACAAATGAAGGCAGTAAATAAAGTGGACAAACCGTCTGCAGTCCCGGAGGTCTCAATCGACGCCACCCTGAACGACAGGCTCTGGAGCAAACTCGACCCCAGCAGCCATCGGGACAGTGTATCATCGTCTTCCAGCATTTCCTCCAATGACACTGTGATTGACTTGTCCTTGCCCAACCTTTCCAGGAAGAGCCTTACCTTCCTCAATGCAACCCGGGACTACTCGGACAACCAGGTGCCGATGGCCAACAAGAGCATCCAGCCTAGGTCAACTGTTGTGCCACGCAATGTCCCAAGGGTCAGCAAGAGTAAGTCCAACCCCAACCTCCGAGATGGTGAAATGTGCGAGCCAGAGGACGAGTTACAGCCCAGGCCTCTGGTGACAGAGAAAGACGCCAACCGGCTCATGCAGAGACGCCACACGTGGAGCCGGTTGTACATGGAGGGCTTAATGCAGTCATCAACCCTCGCTTCTGCTGGCTCCAAGAGGTTAACCACCCCCTTAGCAAAAGACATTGACAGCAGCTCCAAATCCAAGAGTCTTGGAGATCTCACTTCAGACGATTTTGTCTCTAACTTTGAGAGCAAGTACCGCAGCATTAGCCGCAGTTTCATTGTGAGGCCCAGTCGCCAACGAGGGCAACTTCAAAAGAAACCACAGAATGACCTAACAGAGCAGCTCAAGAAGCTCACTGATGTGGAGCCCCTCACCAGCAAAGACTTTGCTCAATGCAGGAGTGAGGCTGAGGTGGAACAGGACGAGGAGAGGACGCCCCCTTTGCGTAGAAGCTCCTCGCGGAGCCAAAGCCGGGTGAGATACATCGCTAACCGTGCAAAGCAAGCCCAGGAGAGGCATCGGCTGCAAAGCCTCATAATGACTGGCAGCCCCATCGAAGAGCGTGGCAATCCAGAAGGAGCTTGTAGTGTACCCCACAGTCCCTGTTCTAGCTTGGACCTCTTAAGCCAGCTTCCTCCAGGACCGCCCCAACAAAGCCCGCTGAGCCCGGACAATGAGGTCTTCTTCATGCTCAGGCTGTGAAAGAACAAGAGTGTGTTGAGTGTTTTGTGGGTAGCTGACAAACACAAAATCCAAACACAATCATCCATCTAGCATTCATTAAAGATATTTCATTGTAAAACCAATGTTGACATGTCTTAAGTGCACCTACTGTAATACACCTTCCATTTTAGCTTGATAGAATAATTTGCACATCTATATATTTTTTTTTCATATACATTGCTGACCTTCTCCCAACCATGAATAATGGGCAGTCAAAGTGGATAAAGCTTTAAACTTTTGGATGCAACGGTTTGCTAGTTTGTACAGATTATTTGTAAATGAGCATGCACTTGTTGAAAAAAGCCAAAGTTGCAAGAGCATAGGAGTTTTTTGCATTAGTATATTAAAAATATGTTTGCACCTAATTTAGAATAAAATACAAAACTGAAATGTTCTAAAATTAGACTATGCTAGTGGCATCTGCAGTACTGTAATATGATAAGTATTTTTTTTTTTCCAAGAACACCATGTCTTAACCAGGTGCAAAACTTTTATGTAATTCTGAGTTTTTGTCCTAACAAACTGTGACAAATGAAAGGACATTTTTCAGCCATTTGTTGTCTATTTCTGTGGCATCGTGCTAGGTAGTCTTGTCCACAATTTCATTAGTCCAAAACCTCTCTCCACGTAACTGTATATTCAACTTCAAATGTGTTCTGATTACCTCTGAATGTGTCGTGTCACACAGCATTTTCTTTTTAAATGTCTATGGACAAGATTTCTACAGTCACTGGAAATTTCTTTGTACTGTCATACTTGGTTAGGACATGGTGGATGGTGCAATTATCAGTTGCAGCCATAGATAATAAAATGCATATTGAGTTGTAAGCACTACTGATAAACCACAATTAAAAATAATTCCCTGAATTTACATATTTATTAGTTTGCGGCCAAATACAAATGCATTGTGTCTTTACTATTAATTGTATGAGAACAATTTTGTAACCAAGCATGGAATGTCACAATAATTTATTGTCCATTGAAATTAAAATGTTTTATATTATTTTTTAAATAGTTTTAGTGAAATTAATAAGTGCTATTTTCAATTATTTTAGCTTTTAACTTAAATTACATCTAACAGGATGAACTAAACAATTATGTTTCAAAGTGTACTCAGTCTTCACTGTTTATCTTCACATTATGTACAGTATTTGACCTTTTGAATTTTACTGTATGTCATTATTTCACCTATAGTCTACTGTATTCTTAAGTTTGAAAAGTTTTATGATTTATAAATGTACAGTTTATTGGAGTCTTGGTGTGAAGAGTTATGTAGATGTTATTCAATGTCAGTGCCCTAATAACTTTTATGAATTTTTTAAATAAAGCTACTCAACTAGAGGGAAATAAATTTTTACCAAGTACAGTATATCTTTTTCTTTTCTTGCTGTAGTATTTGTGCTGGTACAAGTTAACCAGGGCCAGACTTACACACAGGCTCTGCACTGATATGTAGGGGGGCCCCAAACAGTGTATGTGAGAAGTGGGAGCATGTTTTTGCCTTGAGAAGCACAGTTTTTCTGAAAGTCAGAGCGTCAGACTGTTTTCTCTTGCTCAAAGACCACTCTGATATCGCTCCGTCACAAGCATAAAGTCAGCGTAATTGACCGGTCAGAAAGAACGATGGATTGTCAGATATTTGGAAGGGGTCATGAAATAATATTTTTCCTTTAGGTCCACTGATAATGTTATTGCATTTTTGCACCAAAACAGTCATAATGTAGTAATATGCTCATTGTCACCCCTGTCTCTGGCCCTCAATCTGGCGTTGGCGCCTCCTTTATACTTCAGTGTAAATGTCCACAGTTGTGATTGGCTAACATCGTAAAGCCCCTCAAATTCAGCCATATTTGAAACTCAATCGGAAGAGAATGAACAACAGTATAAAACTACATTATAGGGTTTACACATAATGCACATCCAACACATTGCATCTGAATATATTAAACTGTTCACCTACTGTACACACAAAAGCACCATTAAATATGAAAGTCATGACATTTGAAATATTCATGAATGAAATGATTTACTTACGTTTTTGATCAGGTCCAAGTGTTTTAACTGCCCAATCCTTCAATAACAGCTCTTTTGCAAAGCAATCCATGCTGAAATGAGCTGAAGAAAACCCACACATATAGTCCAAAGCAAGGTGAAATGATGCAAACACATTAGCCCACAGAGGCCCACATCGCCAGAAACATCAAAATGGTCAAAGACGTCCATCAAGTCTACATACTCCAACAATTTAATGCAAAAAAAATGCAATCATGGCACGTTTGTGCTCAAAACAACAAGAGGCAGAGCAGCTGAATGAAAGAGAATGGCTTTTCCTCTTTAGAGTTGTAACTTCACACCACGTATTTTAAAAGTGTCGAGATACAAGACAACAGTCAAAGATGTCTGTGTAGTGCATGTTTATATGCAAAGTAATTAAAAATAGTCCAGATAGGTCCCCTTTGGTGTTCAGGAATAATTAGCTACACTAGGCCTCTATTCTGCTTTCTCGAACTGATAGCCAGAAGGGTAAGGGTGCGATGGTGCATGTTGTGTGATGTGTAAATACAAATGAGCAATGTCTCTTAAAGTCTATATAATTTGTAATTTAAATTTTTTTATTCAATTTTATCAACTGATTTTTATGAAAATATAAAAAATATGCTTGCAATTTTAAATTCAAATATTTAAAATGAAATATGGTTGGTGGTGAATGACATGTCGAATGGAATTGCACTACAAAAAAAATATCTGTAACAGAGGGACGTAGAATGACTGAATTGTTAAAATGTCCGTTATGGGTTGGGTTTCCTGAAAACGCTGCAACTAATGGTTTTAGAGGGATACTTCACCCAAAAATACAAATTATCTAATCATTTACTTACCCTCATACCACCCCAGATATGTATGACTTTCTTTCTTCTGCTGTACACAAAGGTTTTTAGAAAAACATCTCAGCTCTGTAGGTCCTCAAAATGCAAGTGAATGGTAACCAGAACATTGAAGCTTCAAATATCACATAAAGGCCATAAAAAAGTAATTGACTCCAGTGATTAAATCCATATCTTCAGAAGTGATATGGTATTGAAGTACTTTTTAAATAATTTAAATGTGAAAGTGGAGATTTTAAATATTCCTAACATTAAACACACCCATCTGAATATTTCTGCAATTAGACACAGTCTAGTTTCTGGGCATCAGTGGCACTGTCTCAGCAATTGCATACTGTGTCTTTAATGCTAATATCTCTATAAAGGAAACAGAAAAGTTCTGTCCAAAAATGTCGCCTCCTGAGCGGTAATTATGGTCTTTATATTGAGAAGAACAGATTTTATTCATGCATACCCTACAGAACCTCTCTGGCCTTGCACTGTGGACTCCCGTTGAGAAAAAATGTCCTGTAATAAACCCTGCCCTACACTTGATGTCCAATTACTTCTCAAACCAAAACACCATTAAAAGGCCTTCTGTTCATTATTTTTCATTTTCACAGTGCCAGTTTTGACTATAAATGGCTGCTGACATGCACCGAGATTAGCCCCCTTGTTTTAACCCTTGATCACACCATGACTACTGTTAAGACCTATTCATGGTCACTTATGAGTGATGTGCTGGATAAAAGCAGGGGCATGCCGAGGGCCATGGTTACCACGGATACAATGGCTGGTGAGAGGACCATAGCTGAATCCTTCTGCGTGGTTAAAAAAACACCTTGGGATTTACATGACTGTTTGAGTGACAGTGATTGTAGGCAGTTGTCTCCCGAACAAAAGTTCTCTTCATTAGGATTCAAGAGGCAAAGGCACTCACTTTGGATGCATATTTATCATGGTAGTTCAGTCTTCGTTTTTAGGTTGCCTTAGAGACATTTTAGTTTCTTTGTAATGGAGCCATGCTGTAGGAGTTGAAAACCTTGTATGTATCATGCCAGTGTTCATTCTATGGGGTTATAAATTATGATCAGGCCATTTTAGGGAGGCAAAAGGAATTCGAACAATAAAAACTCAGCTAACCATTGGCTTTTCTTGGAGCGTCTGCACAAAATCATTTCAGCATGCCCGGTGCACTGCATGGCCCTCAAATCCCTTGTTTGCTGGATCACATGCTTGTTATTCTTTGTTCAAATTTCAATCCCCCTCATCTTGCTTGCCTAGCCATAAATCGTGGTAGATTTGTTGTGGTCAGACATGGCCACCCCTTTTTACTCAACTCAAGAACTTCCCCTGTACTCTTATTGGCTGTTTCCAGACTCTTGCGGGTTTGTGCACGTTTATATATTGAGCTACTTTGTGCATTGTGCAATAAAGAGGGGTTGACCACAGTTTAGGGTAAGCATGAATTTTTTCTTATTTGAATTTAAACTTTTTATCCAAAAACTTGATGCATTTTGATCTGTGATATAAATATAAAAATAAACCTGGAAACAATAAAAGTTTAAAAAACACAAACTTTTTCTAGAGGTCAGTTGACCTACTTTGGAAATGCTAATTGCATATCTGTAACAGATTCTTGAATAAAGTATGCTTTGATACATTAAGTGCAATTCAATGTATTTCTAGGGCAACTCATTGGCAGTAATATGGCATCATTAGAAATCATCTTTATCACATCAGCACTGCTGGCCGGGGTCTGCGCTGCAGGTAATGTCATTACATAATATCAAAATCAGACATACTGTAGTTTCAGTGTTGAGGAAGCTACTTTGAAGCTGTTGCTTGCTACGCTACAACCTAATAATTATTTAAAATAGTTAAACTACAGGCAAGCTACTCTTAAAAATAAGTTAGTTATCTACACTACAACCTACCATCAAAACAAAGCTAACTACTTCATAGTGGAAGCTTTTACATTTACATAAAAATTACACTATACATAAAACACATAAAACTAGACACTAATTTACTAAATATGAGCAGAAAAACATTAAATACTTTGCAAAAAAAATTAAAAATTTGCAGGCACTTTATATGAAATTATGAACTGTCTGATGTAACGTTTTGTCATGATACATTTCTTCTAGTTGGAGAAAGAAGCTCTTTACTAGAAAAGCTAAATAATTTTTTAAAAGAGCTGACAAACTGGCATGCTATTGAAACATGGTTGCATTTCTACATTTAGGCACCATCCAAATTAATCCGGATACACCGTTTTCGAAATGCTCTCTTTCCACACTGCCGTTTTCAAGAGTTTTCCAAAAGTTTCTCGTCTAAACTGAAACGCATGAAATCCCAATTGTAAAAAATTTGAAAAATGCCATTCCATGTACGGTCTGAAATGCAGTTGTCCTCATGTTCCGTCACCAGACTGAAATTCAGAGTAAACTTACCGTTACCTTTGAAGTAATGCAATGTGAAGGTTGTACAAAGTAACAATTATCCTTAACAATGCTATAAAAGTGAATAGAAGGCACAACAACAATGCTACAACATGGGCTGCACTCTTGATTAATTTAAGTTGAATAGATGACATGACTGCAACACATCACAACAAATACTTTTTGTTTTCAGATATCTCTATGCAATGACTGCGTTTTGTATCCACGGTTTCCAATGTATCCACTTGGCAGAGCGTTTTAGAAAAGCTAAATTTTTGCTGTCAAAAACGCAGTCTCAGGCCAAAATATAGAGAAAATTGTTCAGAGTAAAATGTATTTTGTGAACGTGGAATTAGTTAGTTACTCCTCAAGGTCGACCAATAGTGGATTTTGCAGATACTGATAACTAACAGAGGTGGGTAGAGTAGCCAAAAACTGTACTCAAGTAAAAGTACAATTACTTCAAAAACATAATTACTCAAGTAGAAGTAAAAGTACTAACATAAATAATGACTTGAGTAAGAGTAAGAAAGTATCCAATTAAAAGAGTACTCAAGTAGTGAGTAACTTGTTACTTTCACAAATGACATAACAGATGTTTACTCCCCTATATTCCATTACATAATACACATTGAACATGTACTACAGAATTATGATTATTATTAATGGAAATTCTGTCATCATTTACTCGCCCTCATGCCATCCCAGATGTGTATGACTTTCCTTCTTCTGCACAACACAAATGAAGATTTTTTGAAGAATATTTTAGCTCTGTAGGCTAAAATTGTGATGCTCCTAAAGCACATAAAGGCAGAATTAAAGTAATCCTTAAGACTCCAGTGGTTCAATCCACGTCTTCAGAAGTGATATGATAGGTGTGGGAGAGAAACAGATCAATATTTGTCATTTTTGCTAGACAGCAGGGGACAATATGCAGAGAAGAATGTGAATCACCAAAAACACAAGATTATGAAAGTGATCCTTTTCTCTGTTTCTCATCCATACCTATCACATCACTTCTGAAGATACTGATTTAACCACTAGAGTCTCATGGATTATTTGTATGCTGACTTATGTTTGTTTGTTTAGCTTTAAAATGTTGCCACCCATTCACTTGCATTGTATGGACCCACAGAGCTGAAAAATTATTCCAAAAATCTTCATTTAAGTTCAGCAGAAGAAAGAAAGTTATACACATCTGGGGTGGCATGAGGGTGAGTAAATAATGAGAATTGTATTTTTGGGTGCACTATCCCTTTAAGTGCTCTTGTCAGATCTGGATGAATTTGTCAATAAGAAGAGAGATTTAGAAACATTTAATTATTACAGTGAAAACATGAAAATGTCCCACAAGGACATTATATATAATGTTGAAATTGAATGCCTTCTTTCACTATTTCATAGCTTTTAAAGTCCTGTGTGGATTCTTATTTCAGTGTAGTTACTGTTTTCAGTGTCATAAGTATTTAGATTGTTAGTTCTAAATACTCAGTATCGCTGCTCTCTAAATGCAGAGAACTCAGCCTAGGGCACCAACCCTGATCGTGGAACACTCGCTGTGTCTGAAACCACCCCCTATCCACTATATAGTGCACTATTTCGAGATTTTGCTATTTTGTAGGAGTGTCTGAATTCTGAGTGAGCCACTCGTTCTCTACTTTTGTTTACTCATTCTTATCCTCAATGCACTAATTTCAAGTGTACATTTCAAGTACACTCAATGATGGTTAATTTCCCACAATCCACCATGGGGAAGACAAGCTGGGAGTTTAATGCTTCCTTCACTCCTGCAATGTTTTATTTTATTCTGAATGTAGTAAATTACTTTGACAAATCATTACTGGATTAAAATAACATCATAACATATAAAGAGACAAAACATACAGAAAATGTACTCTTTATTTGATCAAATGTGTTTACCCTTTATATTAACGCACAGTACATATAAAAAAAAAAAAAATTACAAAACAGAATGAAGATTTATTGTATAAATATATTATTTATTAAGAATAACAAATAAGGTCCAAGTATTTTATAATTTCATATGTGACGTTTCTGCACCAGCCCCAGAGCTCTGACACTCACGTCCGAATTCACTAATTTCGTTCACTTACTGCTGAGATGAAGTGCACCACCTGCCATTTACTATATAGGAAATAGTGAATGAGTGAACGATTGCGGACACAGGAACTCTCGTCGCGAAAATTGCCTTTCCGCCCCGCGCACCTAGCTGTTCGCGCTCCAGTTATCGATCACGCGAATGGCAGTGATTAACTTGGATGTTTATATGGATTTATACAGTTAATGCGCCTGATGTAGCTGCGATAGTTTCCAGTACCCCCGCGAGGCTGCGGAGTAAATGAATAAATACTGCTTATGGCATGCGGGACAAAGCACACTGATATATTGCTGCACTGATTTAAAAATGGACACGTAAAAACTGATGTTATAAGAGCCCAGTAACAGAATCACCATCTCATTACACAGAAAAGCCCGCGTTAGAATTGTAGCCAAAACTTACCTCAGCATGCTACCTGAAGTTGGAGCTGTGACTTTAATCTTGAAATATCAGCTTTTTTTTTTATTTTTATTTTTTTTATTAAGGAACAATACACAGGACAATAGGTACAGAGAACATTACAAATACTGTAACCTGTTCAACAAAAATTAAATGTACAGTGTACAGACCAGAGGACAATAACAAATCAATTAATATAATTATAGAAGGGGAAAATTAAAAATTATGCAGTTCCTTCAAGAGATGAAATGTTCTTGTAGCCTTCATGTTTTGCATGTTCTCTATTGTTTTGTAATATGATTTAAAGTCCAGATGAAATGCCTTAAAACAAGGTTGTGAATTAGACCATTTACAGTTGTGAATATGGTATTTTCCGAGGATAATAAACAGTTGAATAACAAAAATTAATTTTTTCGACAAACCACAAAAATCAAAGTATAACATGACATCAAAAATATTGATTCTGATGTTTACATTCAATTTTGTGATTATATATTCTTCCAAATCAGACCAAAATGTTTTTGTGTACATACAGTGATAAAATAAATGAAAAATAGTCTCCTTATTAGATTGGCAAAAAACACAAGACTCTTCTAAGTTTATTTTAAATCTTCTTAACGTATCTTTAACAGGATAAATTTGATGTAAAATTTTAAATGAAACTTCTTTTACTTTATTATTAATACAGTATTTATGAATAGTAGTATTTGCCTTTTTCCAATTTAAATCACCCATGGTTGAACACCAAAAAAACTTTGCAGCAGGTGGAACCGAGCACGAAATTTCATTTCTAATATATTTATTGGTGCATTTTTTCTTTGTAATGTCTGTATCCCCAATAAAAATTCTATTAAATTCAACACTAATATCTGTGAATGATATGTGTTTTAGAATTTGAAGTGAACCTGTAGGGATTGCATCAAATACAACTGCGTATTCTTTTGGTGTCACTGGGAAGTTAAAATTTTGAAGAAATTCTGAATATGACATGAGCAAACCATCTTTGTTCAGTAACTGTCCTACCAACTGAATTCCTCTATCAAACCATGGCCGACAAAACAGAGACTTCCTTTTATAAAGGATTTCTTTGTTATTCCAAATTAAGTATCTATGTGGACTAAAGTTGTGTTTATAAATCAATATCCAAGATAGAAGGGCTTGTTTGTGGAAGTCAGCTAATTTCAAGGGAATTTTATCAATAGAAAAATTACATTTCAGTAGAAAATGTATGCCACCAAGACTATTGAACAAATATGATGGAAAAGCATTCCAGAAGCTGTCAGGGCTTTTCAAGAATTCTATAATCCATTTAATTTTAAAAGTATTGTTTATAGTATGAAAATCCAACACTTCCAGATCACCTTGGTCTCTACATCCTGTGATAACATCTTTTTTGAGATAATGGGGTTTTTTCCTCCAGATATAATCATACAGTATTTTATCCAATTCTTTAATTGTATTTTTTGGGATATCCAGAGATAAGGCAACATATACGGAGCGTGATATACCTTCTGCCTTTGAAATTAAGACCCTGCCAAATAGAGACAAGTCTCTCATTAACCATGAATTTAGTTTAGATTGTATTTTTTTTAACAATTGGATCAAAATTTAACTTATGACGTTCCTCTATATTTTTACAAAGTACAATTCCAAGATATGTCACTTTTTCATTAATTGGTATTCCATCAAGACTGGCCAGATTGCAATTTTTGAGGGGGAACAAAACTGATTTATTAATGTTCATTACCAATCCTGATACCTCACTAAATGTTTTGATACTATTTACTGCAGTCCCAATTTGGTTACGGTCACTTAAAAAGACTTGTCATCTGCAAGTTGGCAAATTTTAAACTTTTTACCAACAGCATTAATTCCTAAAAAGGGAGACATTTTTATGTGTGTAGCCATTGTCTGAGCAACTAAGAGAAACAAAAATGGAGACACCTGGCAGCCTTGTCTAATACCACGTGATATACTAAATCTTTCTGATGTGCCTGTTTTCAATTTAACAGAACTAGAACACCCATTATATAAGGTTTGAATTGCCTTTTGAAAACAGTTACCAAAGCCAAAAAAGGAAATAGATTTTAATATAAATTTATGCTCGATGGTGTCAAAAGCTTTATAAAAGTCAATAAATAGTATGAAGCTATCATTCGAAAGGAGGTCGCTGTAATCTATCATGTCTAAAATTAAACGTATGTTATTGCTTATGTGTCTATTGGGCATAAAGCCCTTGAAATATCAGCTTGGTGTTAAATGAAGGCATTGCATGATGAAACTATTATTTTTTTTCACTGTGTGGAGCGAAGAAAGTTTTGAAGATTTTGATGCTGCTGCACTGATGACTTGAGTGAGTCTCATCAAAGTGGAAGCGTCTCATCGCGCACAGTGAACTTCCGCTCTTGTAAAAGTCCCATTCAATAAATTACACATTCATTCAAATTAAACCCAGTAATGTAAAGACAGTAACATAACACATTGTAAAGAAGTAAAAGTACCAAAAAAAAAAAAAAAAAAAACACAACACACATTCGAAATTTACTTGAGTGAGAGTAAAGAGTAGGCTACCCACTTTTAAACCTACTCTAAAAGTAACATTTTCCCCAAAATTTTACTCAAGTATATGTAACGAGTTACTACACACCTCTCATAACTAAGGAGTGGAAAAAGCTGAAAACTGATTAATCGACCGATAGTTTTTAAAATTGATTTATTGAATTTTTTGTTTTTGTTTTTAACTCAGTCTTTCCTTACTGTGATGGGCAAAGACAGAGGCTACAATAGTCCAAATTGAATGAAATCCCAGATGCAGTTTATTGTGAAATCAAATTCTTGAAGAAAACAAAAGAAAGCTTCTCACTTCAGAAACAGCCTTGCGGTGTCATGTTCTGGAGAGAATGACAACAGTCTTATCTGAATCTCAAATTGTAGAGAAACACTGGACACATTTGTTCACATCGCAGCAAAACGCTTTTGTGCAATGAAAAAACCTCTTAAAAATAGAGAGACATAAACCTAACAATTTTTTATTTAATATTTATTTATAGATGGAAAGAAACAGTATGTGACAAATTGCAGTATAGTTGTTTTGTTTTGCCATCATTGTTGAATTTTTTTTAAATTAGACGCTAATTTCATGACAGACTTTTTTATAACAGAATATCAGCTATAATGAACAAATGTTTATAGCTTGACTTTAGTGTCATTATTAGCCTATGTCGCATTATTATGCATGGTCCATCACCGTGGCACAAAATAAAAACCGAAATGAGATTTTACCAATTTGTCTGGCAAACTTTATCATTCCAGGATACATTGGCCAGCACCAGATTTTTTTAGGTGAAAACGCTGAAACATTGTTTTATAACAAATATGAGCAGTATGTCATCAACAGTAGATCATCAGCAAAACCAATATATTGGTCGACCTCTCACACTGCATCGTTTTTTTTTTCCTTTTCTCTCAATTTGGAATGCCCAATTCCCACTACTTAGTAGGTCCTCGTGGTGGTGCGGTTACTGACCTCAATCTGGGTGGAGGAGGACTACACTCAGTTGCCTCCACTTCTGAGACAGTCAATCCGTGCATCTTATGTGGCTCATTGTGCATGACACCGTGGAGACTCTAAATGTGGAGGTTCATGCTGTTCTCCACAATCCATGCATAAATTATCAAACACCACATTGAGAGCGAGAACCACTAATCGTAGCCACAAGGAGGTTGCCCCATGTGACTCTACCCTCCCTAGCAATAGGGCCAATTTGGTTGCTTAGGAGACCTGGCTGAAGTCACTAAGCACACCATGGATTCAAACTCGCCAATCTAGGGGTGTAGCCAGCATCAATACTCATTGAGCTACCCAGGCCACTATGCTACATAATTAATGTCTAGCATTAAAATCTGGCAAATGTGAATAAAAATGCTGTAACATTAACTTACATTAATACTAAGTATTAACTAAATATTTTCCACTTTTTTAAATGTCTATGCTAATGTTTAAACCCTTTTGTAGCACAGTACGTTTGAGGTGAGGGAGAGTAGGGCTGGGTAATAAAACAATATTGAGATTTAAACGCAATTAAAAAAATCCTCGATATTGATAAGCTTTTGTGTCATTTTTTTATATTTAGACTGTGTTCTACATCTAGACGATCGGGCGCATGTCTAAAAAGCAAGCGGTTCGGCTTTCTCAGACTGTATGAAGTTGCTAATGATAGCTGCCTTGCTAAAGATTTTCCTTGTATACGAGTAGACATGAGGCAGTGCATAAGTTAACGTGGTTCCAGAGCGCCTTTAGACCACAATTTTTTTACTTCCAAATTTAACGTTATTAATCAGCATGTTACGAGTCGTTAATAATAAAACACATAACTTATGTGAATATATACTATACTAATTATATAATAATATACTAATTATGTGAAATTAAGAAAGCCAATCAAATTACTAGTTTGTAGTGTAGTCTTTCACTTTATTGAAAATATAAAAATGGTACATTCTGACTTTTAAATTTTCTAAATTGTCTTTTACGGGATACCCCTGAATCCCACATTAGTATCATTCTTCAGTCACAAGGGCTTGTATGCCCTCATACGTGGGTCTCTGAATGTAACGAAATATAAAAATTATTTGAATGTAAATATGATATGCTGTCTTTATGCTTCAAAACTAACAGATGATCTTTTAACCTTCATATCCAACTGCACCAGTTGTGGAGCTAGTGGTTGGCCATGGCCACCATGGACCGAAGCCTGGCCACCGAACTCGCAATTGCGGTTTTAGTAATTTTTTGGGTCATTTTTTGGCACAAACGTAATATCTGCGCACACCTCTCCATCCTGGGTATCATTGTATCAAATCATTGCATTCACAATCCGACAATATAAAAATGCTGCCCGAATATTTTTGTGCCACCACAGGCTGATCGCTTGCCCCTGCCTGGCCACCCTTTTGAAAAACTCCTGGCTCCACCCCTGAAAAGACTCGATTGATAAACTATATAAAATAATTAATATTTTGATAAAAGATCCCTCAGTCACTACTGCTCTGGCCCCCAATGCAGTTTTGAATAGACCTTTTTTTTTTTTTTTACCCTTTTCTGCTTGCAACTTGGAAATAATTTTTTTTTTTTTAAAGTGCAAATTTGAATGTATATCAAACAATAAAAAGAATATTGTGATAATATTTTTGCCCATATCAACCAGCTCTTAGGGAGAGGTGAAGTTTCAATAAGAACAATAAGATCAATTTCTTTCTAAAACAAAGCAAATCACAAGAAATCTGCAAAGAATGAACACAGACCTGTTTAGGCCATCACAATGATTTTGCTGGTGATAAAAATTATATTCACCAATTGTGAATTTCACAAATTTAAAGTGGTTTTTATTTGGCTAAATAAAATGGAGCGCATCATTAGACTAAATTCATAATTCCTCAGGGCTGCACATGTAATCAAAATAACATCAAAATCGTTATTGGAAATGTGATTATTAAACCACAAAAAAAATTTAATGAACAGCCTACATGGTTTGTGTGTGCTTCAGAATGAGTGAGTGATGCGCTTTTCTCCTTTCAAACGTGGGGCTCATGAATTGATTTGCATGCTATAAATTACTATTGCATAGGCTAAAACAAATCTAATCCTCAAAATAATACAATAATTATTCAGAGTTCAAAAATAAGTCCAGTTAGTATTTGCACACCTAATTAATTCACAGAAAGCATGTTTTAGTAAAACTATATGTACTGTAGGTAAATACTGCATTTTATTTCTGTAATGTTGTATATTTGTGCACATAAATGAAAATTATGAAATATTTTCTGAATCATGTTGATTCAGTGGAAAACATGCCTTCACTATTTTTAACTACTGGAAGTTTTTTTTACTTCATGCATTAATCATTTTAATTCTGCTTGTCTAGAATGCCTGTTTGCTTGAAATGATGGTAATTAAAAATATCACTTAGTATTTTCAGAGCAAATACATAATTATCGAGATGGTATATATCGAATAGGCGGTGTAAAAAACACTGTTGTTGTTTATTTCTTATTTTAATCAAATTTAAAGTTAGCAAGAAGCTCTAATCGGCAAGTAACTGGGTTTATTTAATGGATAATTCTGAATGGACCCACATACATTGGACTGAGCTTCCTGCAGAGTAGCCGCAGCTTGAGATCCCTTGTGGATAATCACTGTCCAGGCTGATGGCTCCTCTGGAGTGAGGGCACCTCCGCAGGTCAGCCTGAAAGTGTTGCGCTCGGACTGCTCACTGTAGCCGAACATGTGCGCTGTCCCACACCCTCTAGCTCTGCCTAATTCAATTGTCCACCGCTGGCACTGTAGATGGTTCTCCTGACCAAGGGAATATTGGGGGTTGATAGTTGAACTCGGGATGTGAACCTCGATTGGACACAATGTCTTCTGGTAATCCATAGACTCTGAATACTTGGTGGAATAGAGTATTAGCAGTTTCCATAGCTGTTGGTAAACCCTTGAGAGGGACAAGCCTACATTATTGTTGGTGGGTATTGGCAGTGGTTAGAGTAATCCCTCGGGAAGTTCCCTGATTGTCTTAGATTGTGCACACACTTGACAAGACTTCACATAGTTTGTAACATCACAAATTACAGATGGCCATCAAAAAGAATAACATACCAGAGCTATTTTCCTTTGGATGCCAGGGTGTCCTGTGTTCAATGAAGTGTGAACCCATTGGATAGTTCGAAGACGTAGAGCTTGTGGTACAAAGTGCTTGGCTTGGTGGGCAGTCAGGTGGTGACGGATCGTGCTGTTGTCCATATTGTATTTCTTCCATGATATCGCAACTAACTGGTGCAATGACAGATGGTGGTAGGATTGATCCAGGATGAGGTTGGATGTGGGGTGGATCATGTCTGTGTGAAAGTGCATCTGCTTGGCTATTCTTGCTGCCAGGGCGGTAAGTGACAGTACAATTGAACCTGGTAAAGAACAATGACCATCGGGCTTGATGTGGATTCAGTCTCTTGGCTGCCTTGATGTATTCAAGGTTTTTGTGATCAGTGATAACTTGAAATGGATGGACTGCCCCCTCTAACCTCTTCGAGTGCTGCCTTCATGGAAAGTTATTCATTGTGCTACTTTCTGGAGAAAAATGCTCAAAGGTAAAGCTTGCCTGGGGTATCGTGACGTTGTGACAGGAACGCTCCAATCCCACAATCAGAGGAGTCTACTTCAACGGTGAGAGGAAGATTGGGGTCGGGGTTTAGCAGTATAGGAGTGGTCGTGAAGCTTGACTTGACTAGGCTTGGTATGCAGCATCGTTCCATGGCAACTTGTTGGGTTTTCCCTTGAGCAATGATGTGAGTGGTGCTGCAACAATGCTGTAGTTTCTGATGAAGCAGCAGTAGAAATTGGCAAAGCCCAGAAACCGCTGTAGTGCCTTGATTGTGGAAGGTCGAGGCCATTCGGTAACTGCTGTGATTTTAGATACATCCATTTCTACACCTTGGTGGCTGATTTTGTAACATAGGAACATGGTATGGGAGATATGAAACACATTTTTCTGCCATGACAAATAGTTGATATTCCTGGAGACATGATATGACTGTTCTGACATGCTGGATATGTTGTTCCTTGTTTTGAGAGTAGATGAGGATGTTCTCAATGTAGGCCACCACACACTGATTCAGTAGGTCTCTGAAAATCTCATTGACAAAAAGACTGGAAAACACAGTTAGCAAGTCCATACGGCATGACCAGATATTCATAGTGCCCCCTGGTGGTGATGAATGCAGTTTTCCACTCATCTCCTCTGATTTTGAGGAGGTTATAAGCACTTTTTAGAACAAGCTTAGTATAAATCTTAGCCTCACAGAGTTGTTCAAGAGCTGAGGGGATAAGTGGCAGTGGGTAACTGTATTTCAAGGTGACAGAGTTCAGGCCTCAATAGTCGATACATGGACGTAGACCTCCATCCTTTTTCTCCAAAAGAAAAAAACCTGCAGCTGCTGGAGAGTTGGAGAGACGGATGTAAAAGGAGGCAAGGGCTTCCTCAATGCAAGTTTCCATAGCTAGGGTCTCGGGGCGTGACAATGGATTAGCCTTGCTTCTTGGTGGAGCTGTATTAGACTGAATTTCAATAGCGCAGCCCCATGGACCATGAGGAAGTTGAGTAGCTTTGACTTTACTAAAAACGTAATTGAATTCTGCATACTCCTCGGCAATCATGGTTACGGTTTGGAATTCAGGGCTTTCTATGCTAGTGGTAAGACAAGGCATGGAGACAGCAACACAGAGACATTGTTCAGGATAGAATCTGGACCAATGCGTGAGCTCACCCTGGTTCCAGGATATAGAGGGGTTGTGGATGGCCAGCCAAGGATCACCCAGGATAAGAATGTGATTGGGTGAGTTTATGACATACAGTGAAATGTTCTCCAAATGAAATAGTCTAATCTTGATGGTTAAGGGAACAGTCTGTTGGGTTATACCAGTACCAATGGGAGCATTGTCAACTGTGGTGATATTAAGTGTTGTAATGAATTGAATGGTGGGTATATTGAGTTCTTGTATGATCTCTTGATTTATGAGACTCACAGCAGCCCCAGAATCCACTAAAGCTGTAAAATATTTTATATGATCACCAGTGGAGATCTCTACAGGCAACAAATAACTGAAGGATAGGTGATACAAATTTTGCGTTACTCACTTTCAGCCTTGATTCATGTGTGGGCATGCAGCATTGAGATGACCTGGTTCACCACAGTAATAGCGAACATCGACTTTGGTATTCCTCCATAGAAACACGGTGTAAACAACTTGCTAAGGTTCAGGTGATTCAGTGGATGCCTGTGCCGGTACTGAGCCTGCAGACTTAGAAGCAGAGTGAAAATGGGGCTGCTAAAATGAAGCAGCTGAACAGAGATATCTTGACCACCCGCTGGATACTCGAAAACGTCTTGGAAAACGAAGTAGTCAAACGAGGTCTGGATTTGAGTACCCAAACAGCGGTGGCCCAATCAAGTGCTTTACCGGTAAGCAGAGACATCAAAAAGGTACATTTGTTGGTGTCTTGAAAAAATTATTCAGGTTGAATGATTCAAAAACCCTACATTTCTCAGCAGAAACATCAAACTTGTCAGGAAGAGCAAAGCTTACCGGTTCAGCATGGGGAACTGGCAGTGAGTGAATGTAGTGAGTCAAACATTTGTTGGCGGCTCGTAGGTTCTTCAGCTGGTCTTGATAACCCTCGCACTGGTGTGCAAATGCAGACTAGAGCTGTGAGACTTATGCTGGATCCATAGTAGGCGAAGTATTCTGTAACGAACTGGCCATGGAGACGGTGTTAGGATCCATGTGCAGGAAGTTTATTAAAAGAGACAAGTAAACAATCCAAAACATAAGGCAGTGAGACATAGTCATAAAACAGGCAGATAAATCCAGTAAACCAAATAGGCAGTCCAACCAGGCAAATAAAAAAGGGTAATCCAAGAAGCAGTAAATCGAGGAAAAACAGGCAATGGTTATAACATGAATCAAGAAACAATGGCAATGGGGAAAAACGCTTGGTAAGGCATGGTAAACTGGCAATACTTCACAATGAACAATGGAACTGCATGGCTATATATAAACAGGAAATGAGCAATGAAGAAATAGGTGAAGATCATTATTCGGGAGAGGGCTCCATCTGGTGGTTGGTAGGATGGATAACAACCTCAGATGTTACAGCCACCTGAGTTAAGGAAATTGCATAAAGCTAGCCAATCAGATCAGGGATTGGTGTTTTTTGTGCAACATACATCCAACAGTTTGTGAACAGACTGTGAGCAGACCAGGGGTGTGGCATCTGAGGCTGAGACCAAGCAGGATGTAGACAGAGCCAATATTAATCTGACACTGCTTGTTTCAGACACTGGCATGGCACTGCGCTGGCACTCTCTCATGGCATCAAGCCTGGCGTGGAGCAGTCTAGTCCATTGAATACTGCTGCCATTCACTATAATGAGTGGGATTAATCAATTAGCTACTGCTAACCAAGTAGTTACTAATGTGGGGCAAGCCATGGCGTGACTTAAGTTTTTATGGCATGTAAGTTTTTCATGGCTTGAATGGGAGGATGAGGAGTGTCAGTGATATGCTGTGACACAGATGGACACCTGCTGAGTGACACAGAAGAGACGGAATTTCAGCAGGACTTATTCATGATTGCTGAAACAGTTGCATAACTATAACTTTTCCCTCTTAGAATGTGTATCTGGATGCAAAGAATTAGATGTATATTCTATATAAAACAGTTTTGTCAATGAAAATACATTTTTACAATTTAGATTTTATTTTAATTGGTTAAAGGAATAGTTCACCCAAAAATGTAAATTTTCTAATCATTTACTCACCCTTGTGCCATCCAGATGTGTATGATTGCCTTCTTCAGCAGAACACAAATGAAGATTTTTTTAGAAGAATTTATTAAGCCGTTTTTGTCCATACAATGCAAGTGAATAGGTGCCCAAATTTTGATCACCTAGTTCAAGTCCTAAATCACATAGGTCAGCATAAAAATAATCCAAAGGACTCCAGTGGTTAAATCAATGTCTTCAGAAGTGATATGATAGGTGTGGATGAGAAATGGATCAATATTTTAGAAATATATAATAAATTTCTAGAGAAATAAATTCTCCTCCCTGCTCTGTCAATCTCCACTTTAACTTTCACTTTCACATTAATCTTCTTGTGTTTTTGGTGATTCACATTCTTCATGCATACGCCCCTTACTGGGCTGGGAGAACAATTCTGAGAAAAACGTACTTAAATATTGATCTGTTTCTCATCCACAACAATCATATCACTTCAGAAGATATGGATTTAACCACTGGAGTCTTATGGATTACTTTTATGCTGCCTTAATGTGCTTTTTTGAGGGAACATTTTTGACACCCATTCACTTGCATTGTATGGACCTAGAGAGCTGAGATATTCTACGAAAAAATGTATTTGTGTTCTGCAGGAGAAAGAAAGTCTAACACATCTGGGACGTCATGAGTGTGAGTAAATGAAATGAGAATTTTAATTTTTGGGTAAACTATCCCTTTAAGTTTTTTTTTTAAAACACACATTTAATTAAAAAATCATGAATGAACAGCAATGTAATTTGAAAGTCGTGTGAAAATGTCCAACTTGTTATAGACCACATCAGGGTTCTGCAATCACTCCTAAACAGCAGTTACTGAATGACACAGATGATTCGGTCTCCCTTCACTTTCAACTACTTATATACTGTATTTTTATATTAGAGTTGCATGTTTGCAATAAACTTCAACTATAATATTTTATACTTATAATCAATAGCTTGTATAGTTAGTATAGTTTTATACTTTACTATCATTTCAGATTCAATTACGTGATTCAAAATGCTTCGTGGGATGAGTAGTTTATTCACTACCCTTACGAAAATTAGCAAATTCGCCACTTATAATATTCACATGCAAATGTGCATTGCGACAAACTTGAGGCAAATTGTCCATTGTTGCCAAAGTTTTGCCAGTGGTTCACCACTACTGGTGAAGAGCTGCAAACTTGTGGCAAACACAGTCAAAACTTTTGACCTCCTGTCACCGATTTTTTGTGAGATCAATCTGGTAAAGTCAGCCATCGAGATTAGAGCTTGCCGGTTTGGGAAAGAAATTTCCAGTTTTATGTCAGTAAATTGACTGCGGGCAGTCTGTGTGCATGCTGTCTGAAGTTGAGACCAAATGAAAGATTAAACCTTCATTCTTGTTTTAGAATTCCCATACACATAAATCTCTCACGAATCAAGATGTCTGCTGGTTAATGTGAACTACTCTGCATGAAAAAAGACGGTCAAAACAATAACGGGAGCAACTTACAAGAGCACTAAGACTCTTTAGCCAGACAAGGGGGGGCACTTTCCCATCATTTTGTAAGCACTCTCTTTAGAGAGTTGCTGGAACTTTCACAAACTCTTAACGCATCCGTTCCGCTGCAGGAGGCAGTGCACACTAAAATGCAAGCTTTTGTTTATCCGCAGCTATCTCCTTTTAAGTCTCATTTGGTCAAAGTAAGATTAGTGGTCGTGAGGCAGAAGCTTTAACACAAGTGGTACATTGTCTGCATCTGCTAAATTTGGGAATATTAGTGGCTGTTTGAAGTAGACTGCAAAGTACATCACAGCATGATGGAAGGCTTAATTAGCAGCCAGAAATGCCATCCAAGTGTACTGCCCTCGTGAAATTAAGACAAGCAGTGATTTTTTTTTTTCTGTTTACTATACCCATGAGGTGTTCTCCGCCTGTTTCTAATCACTGACTGGAAAATTTGATTAGCTTTCAAAAAAGCCCTGACATCTAACTGCCAATTAGAAACAATAGGAATTATATTATGTTCTTAGAATTATAGGCAAATATCACTATTATTATTGCTCATACTGAGGGTTTGGGATTTTAGTATTAATCTTAGACATGTAACTAATCCTGCATTGTTGTTGTTCTACAAACGCAATTGATATTGCAATAGAGCACAGTGCTCGTCCACTTTTTATTCGTCACGGTTCTGAAAGTATTTTTCCCATTCTTTTATTCAATGGGAATTTCATAAACTCCTTCATGAAAGAGTTCTAATGCATTAACCAAACTGACCAGCTGCGAGGTGAATCAATCACAACATTACAAACATTGATTTGATGCAAATAAGAAAATAAGACAAAAGGTATAAGACTTAACATCTTTAATGAGTGAATGAACTACTTTCCCATTAAGCATTGTGAATCATGCAAAAAAATTAAAAACGATAGAAAAATATAAAACTATTTATTTTAAATTTATTTTTTATAACAGTATATTTTAATTGTATTGCAAATTATTCAGATATATACAAATATATAAGTAGTTTAAAAGTGTAGGCAGACCGACTCGATTGCATCATTAACAGTGCATCATGGTATTGGGCTGTCAGTGCGGGGCACTTTTGTCGCATTTTGTTGGCCATGATTCTCTGATTGGTGGATCTTTCTCTGCAGGATCATGGGTTGTGTAGTTCTTCAACAGAAATTCTGCTAATAAATGTATTTTATTTATTTTAATTAAAATAATGTTGACTGATGGCATCAGCAGAAGTGTAAACCATAAATGAATTACCGCGGCGCTGACAGTAGGTCTGTCTTAAAGGTTTATAAGTTATCACTTGAAAAAATTCCCCTATGGAAAAAACAAACAGGGACTGTTGCACTCATGGATGGGGAGTAGTGGATTACATGTAATGGATTACGTATTTAAAATACAAAATATTAGTAACTATTTCACTACAGTTACAATTTGTTGGAAATCAGAAAACAGTTACATTCAAAAAGTATTTTGATTACTAAAGAGATTTCTTTGCATTTTATTGTCATTTGTTTCATGTAATATTTAGTCTATTCAGTTGGAAAACATTTATCCGTATATATTATGCAATCCGAGGAATGTTTGAACAGCGGTGAAACAATTTCTTATAATGTATTATATACATACAAGCAAACAGAGTGCGCTTTCACACTGTTTAAAACTGGGGTTCTCACAGGGACGCTACCGCCCACCAGTGGGCGTTCATAGGATGCCAGGGGGTGCTGAGAGCAAATTAGTACAGATGGGTGAGTTAGGTTACAAATGGGGCCGTTTATCAGTCATGTTAATCAAATCTATTGTCAAGTTCCTGTTTGCATAAAAGTTGCATTAAAAAGTTTATATAGACTGCATTATACGGGTTGGTATGCATTTGTACCGCAGTTCATCTGATTCTGAAGTCTAGCGACGCATGTGAAGTGTCTGGTTTAGCAGCGTCAAATAGACATGCAACCTTACAACCTCCGCTAACGCACCTGTATGGCTCTGTAAGTGGATACGGCTCAATTTACAGAGCAGCATGAGCACAGACAGGTGGGGTTTTTTTTATCACAGACCGGTCTCGAGCTCTTAAATGCTCACCTCTGATCATTGCAGCACTGTCAGAACCAGTGAGATGCATGGCGCAAGACAAGGAAACCATTTTAATTTGGCACAGAATGATATATGACCACCATTGAATTTAATATAATAACAAAAACTGTACTTTATGCAGAAATAGATTCATAATACATATTATCATATCACTACTTCAGCTCTATTAAATATGTCAGTAATGGGGCATTCATCAGAAAAAGGTTGAGAACCTCTGGTTTAACAGGTGTATATAATTTGAAGTAAGTTTGGAGAAGCAGAAATAATTAACCTTGTGCTAAGCAAAAATTATATTTATTTTTTATGATTAACATTTTTTTTATTCATACATCGAACACAGAAAAGAAAAACATTTACACACAGAATCAACATTTCACTCCTTTTTCTCACTTTTCTCACAAAGAAAAAAAAATAAAGAAAAATAAATTATATATACACATTAACAACCGCCCCTCTCTCTCCACTACTCCACCCCGAGAACCCTCCAAGAATGCCAAATAGCTGCCCCATTTCCCAAAAAATATATCCATATTTCTTTGTCTGGGGCACAATGAAATTTGAGTGCCCAATATGGCACACATAAAACTCTGAGTCCTCAACCAAAATTCTTGAATTGTAACACACCACCAAAAAACATGGGTTGTATTTCCATTTTCTGTTTGGCATCGCTAGCAGGTGTAAGTGTCTTTAAGACTAAGACTATAAAATCTAGAGGGGGTCTAATAGAATCTATGTAAAATCTTGAATTGCATAAGGCGAACCCTTGCATCTCTAGTTGCGGACTTGACGTTTTGTTGAATCCTAGCTCATGCTCCCTCTTCCAATACCAAGTTTAAATCTTTCTCCAATAATCTCTTGACAGAAGTTAATGCTCCTTCCCCCAGACTCTGAATTAGCAGGGAGTAATACACTGATTCCTCATGACCTTTTCCAAAGGCAGTAATCACCAGAGAATCAGCTGCTTTAGTGTGCATGCTACTCCCAAAGATAGTACAGAGTAGGCGGCACAGCTGTAAATACCTAAAGAACTGAGATCTGGGAATCCCAAAATGTTGAACCAAATTTTCAAAGGATCTCAACACTCAACTTTCATATAGGTCACCGAGTGTATTAACCTTCCTCACAATCCACTCTGACCAGCAGAAAGGGGACTTATTAATACATAATTCTGGGTTCAGCCATATGCTTGAGGCAATATTTAAGTAAATGTCAGAATTAAACACTCTGAACATTTGTGTCCATATCAAATGCAAACACGAGATAATGGGGTATAACTTAACTTCCTTGATTAGTTTGATAGAAAGGCTTTGCAATGGTGACATAGGGGCAAGAACTTCCTGTTCAATACAAAAAAAGGGAGGAGCTCTCTCAGGTGGAAGCAACCAATGCACCATATGTCTGAGACCGAATGCATAATAATAAAACAAACTCTTGGGTAGGCCTAGTCCACCTTTGTCAATCGAACTATGCAACTAACTGAAATGTAGTCTGGGACATTTACTATTACATGCATTACATACATTTTATATGCTATCAAATTGCTTGAAATAAGCGAGGGGGACATCGATATGGAGAGACTGCAGGTTATTGAATTTTGGAATACAATTCATATTAATTACATTAACCTCCCCAAACATAGACAAATGTAATGAAGCCCACTTACCCACATCGCTCTTTAATAATTTTTATTAAAGGGTCAAAACTAACTCTAACTAAATCACACAAATTTGCTGGGAATAAAAGACCCAAATACTTAATGCCCTGTTTGGGCCACTGGAAGGCGCCAGGCTGAAAAGCCGTTACCGGGCAGTATACTGTCAGAGCCAAAGCTTTGGATTTAGACCAATTAATTCTGTATTCCAAGAACTTAGATAAGGAAATAATAATTCTGTGGAGGTAAGGCATAGATCTAGTAGGGTCAGAGACGAATAATAAAATATCATTGTGTAAAGCAAAAGCTTATGCGTCACACTTCCCGTCAACACCCCTGGAAAATAATCCTCCTTTCTTACCATGCCTGCTAATTGTTCCAGGGCAAGGCAGAACAATAATGGGGAAAGAGGGCAACCCTGCCAGGTGCCCCTATCCAGTGTAAAACAATCTGAAAATACTCCATTTATTTGTACCACCGCTACCTGGTGTCTATAAGTAACTTAATCCAACCAATAAAAGTATTCCCGTACCTGTACATTTCCAAAATCTTAAAAATATAATCCCATTCTACCATATCATATGCCTTTTCGGCATCAAGCGAGATGGCAGTGATTGAAGTCTGATCATTCGCCACTGACAACATGATATTGATTAAACGCCTAATGTTATCAGAAGAGCTGTAGCCATGAATAAACCCCACCTGATCTATATGTATAAGAGATGTCATAACTTTACCTAATTGGTTAGCCAAATTTTTTTATAATATTTTTATGTCTAGCTGGATCAGGGAGATATAACTCTTACACTCGCTTGGATCTTTGTCCTTTTTAAGAATCAGACTGATCCAGCTTGTGTCTTGGTTGGCAGAAGTAGTAGAGTAGTAGAGCCAGTTCTGTAGAATAAGATCTAAAAATTCAGTGGCAAAGCCGTCTGGTCCCAGAAACTTGCCTGTAGGCAAAGCCTAAATTACCTTGCCAAGATCCTCCAAGATTATCTCCGAATAATTTACTCATTCATCAGTTTAGGGAGTTCTAATGGTTTCACAAAGTTTCTAATATCTTCATCAGTAGAAGAAGTGGTGGAACTATAGAGATCAAGATATAATTCTTTAAAAGCATTATTAATATCAATGGCTGAGGTAAATATTTCACCATCAGCAGATTTCACTGAGGGAATGGTAGAAAAAGAATCTCTCTGCTTTATATATCTAGCCAGATGTTTTCCTGTTTTCCTGTTTTCCTGCTTTGTCCCCTGACTCAAAGTATGACTCCACCTTCCGCAACAAAATAGTATTATATCTGTATTTAAATTGGATCAATTCTCTGAGGCCATCAGACGACATTCAGCACTTCAGCTCTGCCTCTGCACTTTTAATATTCCCTTCCAACTCCACAAGTTCTCGTACTTTGGATCTTTTGACGAATGAGGCATACCGTATGATCTGATCCCTAAGAACCGCCTTAAGTGCCTCCCAAGCCATGCCCACAGAGGATACTGAGGACCAGTTGGTCTCCATTTAAACATTGATTTCGGCCTTTAACGTTTTATTTTTACAAAAGGGATATATTAAAGAGCCAACTACATGATTTATTTTTCTCCTTATGAGGCAACACCTCTAAACTCACCAGGGCATGACCTGAGACTAAGATATTTCCAATTGAGCAATCAACAACAGATGGAATGAGGAACATATATATATATATATATATATATATATATATATATATATATATATTTAAATCTATTCTAGAATAAATCTTATGGACTGATGAAAAACATTTATAGTCCCTACCAGATGGTTCAACAGTCTCCAAAAATCTGTAAGACCAACATTTTTACACATGCTGTGAACCGTCACTGTTGCTCTAGGCTAGGGGACGTATACACATTTACTTCACTACAATCAAGGACTGAGTCCATCAAAAGGTTCAAGTCTCCTCCCAATATTATATCATGGGGGGTGCCAGTAGCTTGCAACATCCCCTCGAGATCTATAAAAAAGCCTTGATCATCAGCGTTATGTGCGTGAATATTAGCCAAAATCAACCCTTGCCCCTGAATCTCTGCTAAAACAATAATTACTCTTCCTAATATATCTTTAATCTGTTTGAGGTATTTGAATTGTAGATGTCACTCATCAATGTAATGACTCCCCTGCTCTTACTTGATCCAGCACTAAAGAAAACATGTCCACCCTGTATCTTCCCAAATATTTCAGCTTCCTAAGGTGGAAATATGCATTTGTTGAAGAAACACTATATAATTTTTCTTACATTTAAGAAAAGAAATAACCTTTCTTCTTTTTATGGGGTGCCCAAACCCATTCACATTCCACGTGAAGATAGACAATCTGCTCATGTTAACATTTTACATTTTGACATATTACAAAAAAATAGATTGTGTGTCAAACAGAAATTATAACGACCACATTCTAACATTAGTGCAACAATCAAACCCCGAGCATCCCCCAGAACAAAAAAACATGCGCATTAACCCCATGCACGACAGCGCCAACTAGTGTCCATCTCTCTAAACTCAAACAGTCCATGTACACCTATGAGAGCCCCTGCAACAACTTTGCTGTCAGATTGCTCAAGTCCAGAGTTTCTATACAAATTTTGTGAGACAGAATTACACAACAAAAGATAATCTATAAAACAAACTCCAGCCAATAGGTGGGACAAACACAAAGAATGTGCAGATTCATACACAAACTGTCATGAAGGAGTGTTATTCTACTAATAAACTCCAGCCGCTAGGTGGAACCAGCACAAAAAAAAGAAACAAAAAGGCACTCATTTTCATCAGACAGTCAAGTGAATGTTTAGTGAGTGAGGCCCACTCAGCTGCAAAGTGAATATCACACAATGACATACTCACTCCATTGACTTTATGAAGGACATTGCTTGCTGTGGGTATATCAATATTTTGCATCCATTGTTAGCATCTATTCTCATTTTTGCCGGGAACAAAAGCGACCGTTGATGTAAGAGTTTCTTGCATTCCTTGAATCGATCACTTTTCTCTCTTGTCGAATTTGCAAAGTCTGGGAAAATTAAATGCTGTGGTTCTTCCAAGAAAGCCTTCCTTTACTCCTAGCCTTGCGTAACACAAGATCTTTATCGGATGATCTCTGAAATTTGGCCAGAATTAATCGGGGCCTGTCTCCCTCCGCAGATCTCAGAGCCATTACTCTGTGAGCTCGCTCGATTTCCAGCTTATGGCCTGTTATGTCGAGCAGACTCGGGAATAGCCCGTCTAGGAATTTCACCATATTTCGGCCTTCTTTGTCTTCAGAAATTCCAACAATTTGGATGTCGTTTTGCCGGTTACGTTACTCCAAGTCTTCCAACTTTTCCCAGACATGCTCAAAGTCTGCCTTAGTCGCTGGTGGGTTAGCAGCTAATTCCCTCTCCGATGACTCCAGTTTCTCGATACCCGCCACTCTTGTAACCATCTCAGTGAATTTCATCTTCATGGCAGTGATCGATTGATGCATTACAGCAAGATCCTCCAAGTCATCAATGACCTTCGTCAGCATTGCCAACACATTCATCAATTGATCAGAATTTCCTTCACTTCACCTTCCAAATTGACTCCCAGGCTTTCGGCCTGCTGCTCAGGGGCTTCAGCTTGAGCACATAAATGTCTTTTAATATCTCCAGAGCCTGAGGATTTTGAACTATTAGACATATTGTTTACCTAGAACAGTTATGTATCAGGGTGTATCTAATATTACCGGTTTATGACACAAAAAGTATTAAAACTTGGAAAGTGAGCAGAGCTCGCCGTTCACATGTCCGAACCTCACATGGCGCCACGCAACCTCCTAAAATGCTATTTTTAACCCTTTTACAGGATGAAAGAGAGAAAAATAAAATCACTCACTGGTTCTTTGATGCGCCGTCACTTGGTCCTCGATCACTCCTCCACCCTCTCAGATGACAGCCACTCCTCCCCGGGTGGATCAGAGTTAAACCTCTGACCCCAAGCTGACAGAACATCCCTCTGTGTTTCTGGCCCCCCTTGGGGACACTCCTCCGCCCCTGGCTGCGGCCCTACTGCTCCAGGCTGTCGGGTAGTTTATTCCCTCCTCCCTTCAAGGACGGCGGTCTTCCCTCGACCCCTACGCATTTCAGCTAGCAGGGTACTCCTGCACCCCTGGCAGCGGCTCCATCGCGTCAGGCGGTCAGGGAGTCCATTCCATCCTCACCTTGCAGATGGTGGTCGTTCTCCACATCCGGGCGGTCGGGCTACTCTGTCCCCCGGTGAATGGCAGCGGCACTCCCCCGGGTGGACGGTAGTGTCGAGGACTCTACGACAGGCATCCCTCCTCCCTCCTGACATTCAGCACCAATGTAAAGGGGTTGAAAGGGAAGAGGCAAGAACCAGCTTGAAGGTGTAACTCATAATTTAACGGTGAATTTAAAGCAAAAGCCAAATAACAAACAAACATGCTGAACAACTGCCTGTAGCTCTCTCTCTCTCGAACTGCAATCTCCGGTCGCCTTTATCCCTCGGTTGCCTCATCAGGCCGATTGGGGTCTGGGTATGCGTCATTCTGGCCCAGCCCTGCCCTCTTCTGCGCTACAGTCCTTTTAATGTAAATTATTATAGATGTTTCTTTTCACTTTTTATTGACGTGTTTATAGTCAAAAAAAGTGGAAAAAAATAGTATCCAAAGTATTCAGATTACGATGCTCACCTTGAGTAATCTAACAGAATACATTACAAATTACAGCATGAATTCTGCAATCTGTAGTAGAATACATTTTTAAAGTAACACTCCCAACCCTGGTTGCACTCTATTAAGCAATCAGAGATAACGATTTTTGCCTCTTGGCTTGGGCCAGTAAGAAACCACCAGAACACCCTAACAACTACCAAGCAATCCATTAGCAACCACTCAGAACGCAACTGCTCAGCAATGCCCTGGCAATCACCCACATATCCACAGAAATGTTACAATGTATTGGTAACATATGAATTAATAAAAAAAAATTTTTTGCGATTTTTACTTTTTTTGTACTATTTTTTACCTTTTATCTTGGCATCTGTAACGATTACCTGTCTTGTTTCTCTGTTGCCCTTTTGTTTACCATTTGTTGTCACTTTTGCATTTCTCAGTTTTCACTTTAGTCCCTTATGTAATTCCATAGTCTCTTTGTTAGCGTTCGTGTTTTCCTCTGTTCATTGTTTTCACCTGCCCTTGTTAATTTGCCTTTGGTTTCTGTTAATCACATTGTTATCTTGTTTGAGTTCTGTTCTTCCATTGGTCCCTTTTTTCCCTGTCTGTGTATTTATACCCCGTGTCTTTGTTCAGTCTTTGTCAATCGTCGTTTGATGTTTAACCTGATGTTTCTTTCCTTCCCGAGTTCCCTGTTCGTGTCAACCTCGGTCAGCTCATTCAGTTTATGTTTCATTTCCCCATCGTGGGTTGTTGCTTTGTGTTTTTGCCCTGTTTATTCAGTTAAATAAAGTTCAACTGCGTTTGGATCCGCACCTCCTCGTCAGCCTCATTACTCAAGCGTAACAGAACGATTGACCACCCATGGATCCAGCAGTTATACGGGCCAACTGCCGGTTGCTCAACCTCACACAAGAAGGCCGCCCTGTTGAAGACCACATCAGCGACTTCCTCGCGCTGGCGAAGTTCACGGACTTCCCGGACTCAGCCCTGGTGGTTTTCTTCAGGGACACGTTACACAGTTCGCTCAGGGAGCGTTTACCGCCGGCAACGCTTGGGTGGACTCTCCACGACTTCCTGGAGGCGACCTTACTGGTCTGCGGCTCACCCTACACCGTGGTCTTCGCCGAGGAGGATTCCACCTCTCCCCCCACTGTGGTGACTCCCCAGTCGTCCTTGGCGCTTCCCGTCGCGCCAGCCCCACCTGTCAGCGAGCCCGTCCCCACGCCAGGCGCCTTCCACGAGCCAGCGCGGCCCACTGCATCTGCTCGGAGGAGGGAGAGAAGACGGGCTTCCACCTCCCGGCCTGCGCCTGCCACGGTGAGCGAGCTAGGGCCCGCGCATGTCACGGTGAGCGAGCTAGGGCCCGCGCATGTCACGGTGAGCGAGCTAGAGCCCACGCATGTCACGGTGAGCGAGCTAGGGCCCGCACATGTCACGGTGAGCGAGCTAGGGCCCGCGCATGTCACGGTGAGCGAGCTAGGGCCCACGCATGTCACGGTGAGCGAGCTAGAGCCCACGCATGTCACCGTGAGCGAGCCCGAATCCTCGTCAACCACGGTAACCCAGCCAGAGCCTGTAGCCTAAGACGTCAGTGAGCCAGTGCCGCTAGCCTCAAACGTCAATGAGCCAGTGCCGCTAGCCTCAACCGTCAATGAGCCAGTGCCGCTAGCCTCAAACGTCAATGAGCCAGTGCCGCAAGCCTCAAACGTCAATGAGCCAGCGCCTGTAGCCTCGACCGTCCCTGAGCCAGCGCCTGTAGCCTCGACCGTCCCTGAGCCAGCGCCTGTGGCCACGACCGTCCCTGAGCCAGCGTCAGTAGCCACGACCGTCCCTGAGCCAGCGTCAGTAGCCATGACCGTCCAAGAGCCAGTGCCAGTAGCCATGACCATCCAAGAGCCAGTGCCAGTAGCCATGACCGTCCAAGAGCCAACGCCAGTGGTCGTGCCCATCCTAGAGCCAGCACCTCTCGAGCCTTCTAGGGCTCCTCCTCCCGAGCTTTCCAGAGCTCAGCCATCCGAGTTTCCCGAGCATTCCAGAGCTCAGCCATCCGAGTTTCCCGAGCATTCCAGAGCTCAGCCATCCGAGTTTCCCGAGCTTTCCAGAGCTCAGCCATCCGAGTTTCCCGAGCTTTCCAGAGCTCAGCCATCCGAGTTTCCCGGGCTTTCCAGAGCTCCGCCTTCCGAGTTTCCCGAGCTTTCCAGAGCTCCGCCTTCCGAGTTTCCCGAGCTTTCCAGAGCTCCGCCTTCCGAGTTTCCCGAGCCTTCCGGGGCTCCGCCCCTCGAGCCTACCATGGCTCCGCCCCTCGAGCCTCTCGAGCCTTCCGGGGCTCCGTCCCTCAAGCCTCTCGAGCCTTCCAGGGCTCCACCCCTCAAGCCTCTCGGGCCTTCCAGGGCTCCGCCTCTCGAGCCTACCATGGCTCCGCCCCTCAAGCCTCTCGAGCCTCCCGGGGCTCCGCCCCTCAAGCCTCTCGAGCCTCCCGGGGCTCCGCCTCTCGAGCCTTCCAGGGCTCCGCCTCTCGAGCCTTCCAGGGCTCCGCCCCTCAAGCCTCTCGAGCCTTCCAGGGCTCCGCCCCTCAAGCCTCTCGAGCCTTCCAGGGCTCCACCCCTCAAGCCTCTCGAGCCTCCCAGGGCTCCGCCCCTCAAGCCTCTCGAGCCTCCCAGGGCTCCGCCCCTCAAGCCTCTCGAGCCTCCCAGGGCTCCGCCCCTCAAGCCTCTCGAGCCTCCCAGGGCTCCGCCCCTCAAGCCTCTCGAGCCTCCCAGGGCTCCGCCCCTCAAGCCTCTCGAGCCTTCCAGGGCACCGCCCCTCAAGCCTCTCGGGCCTTCCAGGGCTCCGCCTCTCAAGCCCCTCGAGCTTCCCAGGGCTCCACCCTTCAAGCCTCTTGAGCCATCCACACTCCGCCTTCCGAGCCTCCTCCGGAGCCTCCTGCGGCTCCGCCTCCAGAGCCTCCTGCGGCTCCGTCTCCTGAGCCTTCCTTGGCTCCGTCTCCTGTGCCTTCCTCAGCTCCGTCCCCGGAGCCTTCCAGGCCTCCGCCTCAAGAACTGCCTACGGCGCCACCGCCCTCTGCTCCGCCTCCTGAGCTTTCCAGGGCTCCGCCCCCGAGCCTCCTACGGCTCCGCCTCCAGAGCCTTCTAGGGCTCCGCCTCTAGAGCATCCTACGGCGCCACCTCACTCGGCTCCACCTCCAGAGCCCTCCAGGCCTCCGCCTCTAGAACCTCCTTCGGCTCCGCCTCCTGAACCTCCCTCAGCTCCGCCTTCTGAGCCTTCTACGCCATCGCCTCCCTCGGCTCCACCTCCCGAGCCTCCCTCGGCTCCGTCTCCCGAGCCTTCCACGGCGCCGCCTCCCAAGCCTTCTACTGCTCCGCCCCCAGGGTCTCCTGCGGCCCTGCCTATGCCTCCTGCGGCGCCGCCACCCAAGTCTTCGACTGCCCCACCTCAGAGGTCCTCCTTGGCTCCGCCTCACGCGGCTCCGCCAGCTCCCCCAGTGGCCACACCTCCCAGGTTCCCTGAACCAGCCCTTGCCCTGTGGTCATCTCCCAGGTCCCCTGAACCGGCCATTGGCCCACGACCACCTCCCAGGCCACCGAAGCCGGCCTCTATCCTGTGGCCTCCTCCCAGGCCTCCTGACCCGGTCCCTGTCTTGTGGCCTCCTCCCAGGGCTTCTGACCCTGTTCCCGTCCTGTGGCCTCCACCCAGGCCTCCTGCCCCTGTTCCCGTCCTGAGTCCTCTCTCCTGGCCTCCTGACCTAGTCCCTACCCAGTGGATGTCCACCAGGCCACCTGACCCTGGTCCCTTGACACACCCCCATAGACTGCTTGCCTGCCCTCTCGGCCTCCATGGTCTACCTGTCTACCCTCTCCACCTCCCTGGACTGCCTAATGGCCCCCGTGGACTGTCGCAGTGCCCCTTGTACCCCCGTGAACTGTCTCATTTCCCCTCATGGCCCCCCCCCGGACTTCCTGCCTGCCCAGTGTTCCCCCCTGGTCTGCCCGTCTACCTATGTGCCCACTTGTACTGTCTGTTTGCCCCTGGTGCCCTCATGTTGTTCTTATGGACTTTTGTCTTTTGTTGTGTGTTTTTTAGGATCGTCTGGAATCCGATCTTTAAAGGGGGTGCTATGTAACGATTACCCTGTCTTGTTTCTCTGTTGCCCTTTTGTTTACCATTTGTTGTCACTTTTGCATTTCTCAGTTTTCACTTTAGTCCCTTATGTAATTCCATAGTCCTTGTTAGCGTTCGTGTTTTCCTCTGTTCATTGTTTTCACCTGCCCTTGTTAATTTGCCTTTGGTTTCTGTTAATCACATTGTTATCTTGTTTGAGTTCTGTTCTTCCATTGGTCCCTTTTTTCCCTGTCTGTGTATTTATACCCCGTGTCTTTGTTCAGTCTTTGTCAATCGTCGTTTGACGTTTAACCTGATGTTTCTTTCCTTCCCGAGTTCCCTGTTCGTGTCAACCTCGGTCAGCTCATTCAGTTTGTTTCATTTCCCAATCGTGGGTTGTTGCTTTGTGTTTTTGCCCTGTTTATTCAGTTAAATAAAGTTCAACTGCGTTTGGATCCGCACCTCCTCGTCAGCCTCATTACTCAAGCGTAACAGCATCTATGCTGTTATATTTGTTTACAATTGACAATATTAAGCCAGACTGAGTTAAGCGTTTAATATGCTCTTCCCTATAGTTAATTACAGTTACAGTGGTGTGGGATATTATGGATTTATAATAAGTTTAAATAAATGTTTTGTTTTTAGGACCACAACCATTAAGGGTGACAACGATCAAGGTGAGTTAAATCAATTTAATCTTATTTATCACCACTATCCATTGGCAAGAAGTGAATGGAGCAGACATTTTCAGTTCATTCACTATGAGAGTTGAGCAGCAGGCTCGTAGAGGTCATTGTGGGATTCAGGTTTTCCAAAACACTCTTGGTAACATTCTATATAACGTGGATTATCAGGTTTTGTTCATGACAGTGCAAGTGCATGCTGTCATTAAAACAATGGGGGGACATACCTAAAACTAATACATTCTGAAATTCATATTGATCTTTCAATCAGTATCAAGTTGATATGTAGGGTTGTAAATTTGTAATAAAAAAACTGCTAAATTTAAGCTTTTTCATAAATGCCACTGTATATACCACTCTGATATTTGATATTTTTAATGATGTGTAACTGAATAATATTTTCCACAATTCTGTTCAGGAGGAACCGTATGTGATGTCTAAAGGCTCTGAGCTGGAAGGTTTCTGTATTGACCTGCTATCAGCTCTCTCTAAGAAACTGGACTTTAAATATGATGTTCACATGGTGAAGGACAGCCGATATGGCAAAACTGATGACAGTGGCAACTGGAACGGCATGATTGGAGAGATTATCAGAGGCGTGAGTTCACAAACTGTTACCTTTTTTTTTTAAATTAACCTTATTGTGTCCAACCAGGTGTGACACAATCTTCCAGTGAAATTTTATTTGGATTTGAAGCTAATAGTATTTGAAAATTAGGTTACAACAGTGTGTATGTAACAGATTCAAGGAATGAGGAAGCAGGAGACAGTGAATCCAACTCAAAGGTACATTTATTAATAACACATAACATGTTTGCTTGACGGCACAATGGTATAGCTTCACATAAATCACTCAAACGGTAATCTCATGGAAATGGTAATGGCCAACATACTCAAATATTGTCAGCTGGGCTCTCTTTTTCCCTCAAAAAAAGGGTTTTGCCCCTTTTTATTTCCCCGTCACTCACTGCGAACATAGAAACGGAAATTACCAGCAACTCATCAGAGTGAAAACTCTTACTGCTTACTCTCTCCCCAGACGAACGCTCGACCACGCCCTCACCTCCACTCAGGGCGTTACATTTTGACACCACGTTAACTTTCCTATAATCCACACAGAACCAGACTGAACCAACACTCTTAGGTACCAGAAACACCAGGCTGGCCCAAATACTGTGGTATTCTTCTATAACCCCCTAATCAGGCATGGCCTTTAATTCTTCCTGTAATACCTGTTTCTTGTGTCGTGTAAGCAGTGAGAATGACTAAAAACCACTCGATGTGCTGTTTTATGAGTTTAGTGCAGCCAGGGAGAGGCGAAAGCACATCAGATAATTTTTTTGTAAATCTGACATGCCCTGCCCCTATCCATATGCACTACCTCATAGTTGACTTCCTCAACTCGCCGTGTGACCTCAAAGAGCCCTTGCCACTCCACGAGTAATTTCGAGCTCGATGTGGGCAGCAATACAAGTACAAATACAGGAACTCCCGTAGATGAGCTCCCCTGTTATACAGCCGGGACGACGTTCTTGCGCCTGTTACAAATTCTCCTGTGAAAGTCATCCCAGTGTGTGGAGTTTTGAGCTCAGGTCAAGAACGTATTGAAATTAATTTTTGCTCTGTGAAGGTCCCTCCTACCAATTTTCCTTCATGACGTCTAACACGCCCAGGGGCTTATGTCCATGTAACAATTCAAATGGGGAAAACCCTTTGGAGGCTTGTGGGACCTCTCGAACTGCAAATAACAGGGTTTGAGCCACTTATCCCAGTTCCGAGCATTTTCGTGCACAAATTTCCAAATCATATTCTTTAAGGTCTTATTAAATCCTTTGACCAAGCCGTCCGTTTGTGGATGGTATACACTTGTCCGAATCAATTTAATATCCAATCATTTGTACAGCTCAAGTAGTGTACATGGAATAAAAGCAGTGTCCTGATCATTGAAAATTTATTTCGGAATCCCAACACGGGAGATTATTCTGAATAGTGCCTCTGCAACACTACGTGCTGAGATGTTGCACAGAGGCACTGCTTCTGGATATTGCGTTGCTTAATCCACCAGGACTAGCGCAAAGCGATGTCAGCGTGCAATCCATTCTAATGGCCCGATGAGATCCATGCAACTAATTCGAAGGGGACCTCAATCATGGGAGGGGAAACAATTGTGCTTTTGGAGCAGCTGGCGGATTCACCAGCTGACATTCACGGCATGCTGCACACCACTGGCGAGCATCCCCGTGAATGCCCGGCCAATAGAAATGGGCCATGAGGCTTAGTGTTTTCCCTTGTCCCAAGTCGGACATCAATAGACCTCGGTCTATTGATGGACTACGATCTTGAAATGGAATGCTTAAACTAACTATTGCCAACAAAAGCCTTCATCAGCCAATTAACAAGGACAGTTGCATCCATGTGAATTTCTGCAATTAATCAAGATGGACTTCAAAGACTTTGGTCATTAATCATACAGATCAAACACAATCGATGTTTAACCACTGACCCTTAACACTTACTTAGTTTAATCATTTTAAACCATGATTTTACCTATACATAATTAATATTTACATTACATTCGTAATGTTAGCCAGAGGGGAACTGGCCCCCACAGTGAGTCTGGTTTCTCCCAAGGTTATTTTTCTCCATTAATCTACATCTTATGGAGTTTTGTGTTCCTTGCCACAGTCGCCTACAGCTTGCTCACTGGGGTTATTAATATAGTTATCATTTAATTATTTTTAAACACTATTAAAATCTTATTTTATCTAAATTACACAATGATGATTCATCGACTTTATAGACATTACAGTTTTATCGTCTGTTAATGCTGATATTCTGTAAAGCTGCTTTGAAACGATGTGTGTTGTGAAAGGCGCTATACAAATAAAATTGAATTGAATTGAACTTCCAGACGCTTTTTTCGCTGCAAATCACTTTAGACAATTGTTAGCACAGGCTATTTATTATAGAGCCCCTCTTATGAAACAATTCAAATTAAATGAGAAGAAAAATTAAATACAGTAAATGTGTGTATAATTGGAAAAACAAATTAGGAAAAGAAAAATGGAAAGGAAAGGGAAAACAAATATCAGGATCTTTGAATTTTCACCTAGGTTGTCCCAAAATTAATATTCGCTTTTATTTATTCAATTTTGTAATAATTTATTACGTTAAGCAATGATAATGAGAGTTTGTGGCTTTTATATTCAGGAATAGCTTAATTTTCCTTAGTTCTGCAAAAACCCTCTTTGTTTGCGTGTTGTTGTTGGTCTCTACAGGAAGCAGACATCGCTGTGGCACCGCTCACACTTCTGGCAAAACGTGAGGCAGCAGTGGACATGACAAAACCTTACATGCAGACTGGCATTAGCTTCATCCTGAGAAAAGATCTGGTCTCTGAAGACTACCTCAGTCTGATCAACCTCTTCTCCACTGAGATGTGGATCGGTGTGCTGGTCGCTTACCTGTTGACCTCTGTCTGTATCTTCTTAGTGGCACGGTAAGGCAGAATTTACTCTTAGATATACCAAAGTCCCTTTCAGGCAAGTCAGGTCACTAGGTACAAATAAAGCTCCAATCTTCTTGAATAGAGAGAGAAAGACCAAAATCTCATCACAACAATATTAAGTTCATATAACATATGCAATAAAATCTGATAATCATGGTTTGTTCTAAATGTTTCTTCTTTACATTACATGCTAAAAAAACAATAAGGTTATGACTGTAACCACGGTTCCCTGAAAGGAGGGAATAAAATATTGCGTCGCTGATGCTTTGGGTTATCTCCGCAGGTGTAACCAATCTCTGAAACGCTTTAAACTCTCGCCAATTTTAATTGGCAGATACCGTTTAGTGCTCCGCCTCCCTGTGCATATGATCGGGCATAAGTACTGTGACGGACAGCGCTATCTACTCAGTATATTTGACTGAAGGGTACAGAGTGATACTCGGTCCTTGTAGCGATGATTCAGTAGCGTGGCTAGCTTACGCAGCATTTCATTCCTTTCTTTCAGGGAACTGTGGTTACAAATGTCACCTTATCGTTCCCTTTCAAGTCTGTCTATTCAATGCTGTATCACAGATGCTTTGGGGAATGTATGCAATCATGCTGTACTACTGATTCACATACAAAACAATACCTAGTAGCCAAAAGGGTAGTTGACACCCACAGAATCGACTCTTCGTTTCATAATAAGAAGGGAGAAGTAAAATGATGAAACATGGTGAGGATGCTAGCCGATTCAGGTACCACAGCATCGCAGGATGATTTAAATCACTAACATATGTGAATATGTATTGTGAAGGCACTAACCGAATGTGTAGTGGAAATTCATATAGGGTGACAGCTGACTGTGGCTTATGGAATGAGCATGTATAAATAAGCTGGTAGTAAGCAACAGAATACACAGTCTAGCTCTCCTTCAAAATAAACACTTGGGAAGAGAGAGAGAGGTGACATCCAGGTTGTGAAACTGAGCAACAGTGCTGGGGGAAGCCCAACCTGCAGCTAGACAGATTTCTTCAAGGGAAACACCATTAGATCATGCTCATGAAGAGGCCATGCCTCTAGTGGAGTGAGCTTTAACTCCAATGGGGCACTGTATGCCAAGCCCATGAAGCGACCTGTTATGCACACAAAAAGCTGATTTGATAGCCTCATTTGCCTTGTATGATCAGCATCTGCATGTAATGCCCTTATGGGATATAGTGTGTGAAGCCTCTTAACCTCTTCCGAATTAAATTGCGCTCTGAAGGGAGTGGTCAAAATTGTTGGCATGTTACCATTTCTGGGTTTAAGAGCAGCTTTTGACAAACCCGGTCCAAACTTTAAACAAGAGTTATTAACTGATATTGCTTGAAGGTTCCCGACACGTTTAAATGAAGCCAAAGCGAGAGGCAGTGCTGTCTTTAATGAGAGAATGCGTAAACTCACAGTATCCAACAGCTCGAACGGCAGTGCCATGAGGGCTTTTTATACAAGTACTAAGTCCCAAACCAGATAAGTAACATGGCCAGATGGTCTCAACCACCTAGTGGACATACACTTTAAGTTTAGACGGAGTAAGACCTGCATCCAAGCGCTCTTGCTGAAAGTGAAGTGTGGGCTGTTAAGCGCATTATAGGTACCTTGCCTCAAGAAAAACAAGTCAGCAAAAACCCAGTCTCTCCATTTTAAGGTGTATAAACGTCTCATCGAAGGGGCTCTGGCCTATAATATGGTGTCGAGTACTGGTTTTGAGAGCCCTTCTGCATAAAATGGACACCGTTCAGGGGCCAGATGTGAAGTTTCCCCAATTCCAGTTGTGGATGCCAAATCGTGCCCCCTGCCTGCATGAGCAGATCCCTGCTCAGTAGAATCCTCCACAGAGGGGAATTCAAGAGCTCTATTAACTGTGGAAAACACAGTTGGGACATTGAGGAGAAAATAGCAGTACAGGTTCCTTGTCCTCAGAAGTAAGTGGATGGGATGGAATGCATACTTGTGTCCGGCTAGCCATTTGTGGTCTAGAGCATCCAGACACAGCAGAGCATGAGCCAGGAAATACCATAGGTGACAAGGCATTGTCTCTGGGTATGCAAATAGATCTATGTGACAGATCTCTTGCTCTGTTTATTAAGGAGGAAGCGGGAGCTTGAATAAAAATCCAACATGAGTCTTTTTATTTAAAAAACTCTTTCAGTGTAACACACATACTAATGGCTTTTCAGCACAATCAGAATCACACAGTCAGCTTTGTGCATCTCTCTCCCCCTACTGTGGCTCTGGCTGCTCCTTTATCTCTCTCCAGCTCGTTCATGCCCACATCACCACATACACTCATCACATACAATCATACGGCCTGTGACTTGCCCCCCATTTTTAGAGAGGAAATCTGCCACAGCTATCTGCACCCCCAGCCTATGGACCATATCAAACTTAAAAGGATGGAGAGCTAGATACCGACGGGTGAACTGTACGTTAGCATTCTTCATGCGATGAAGCCACTGGAGCGGGGTGTGGTCCGAACAGAGGGTGAAAGCACACCCCAAAAATGGACCACTCCACCTTTTAATTAAAAATACAATAAAACTTGGCGAGCGCAGTGTCAGCGTGGGCTCTGCCAAGGCAATCACAGTGCTTGTACTGAACAGGCAAAGACACCTGATGTGGGAGGCACGAAGGGCTGAGTCAGTGATAAATCCTTCTCAAATCTGTGCTTTATCCCATCCTCACACACCTCCCTCTTGCGGTTCTTAGGAAGCTGCAGAAGGAGTATGGTGAGAGGAGAGGGACCAGCTTCATCTTTCTGAATGAAAACCGAGCCGAGAGCAAAGTGTCTTGATATTCACAGTGAACACAATCGGCAGAGCTTTACATAAAACAGCACTCGTGCCCGTCAGACAGAGGGATATGTGCTTGTTTTCATGTGCTTGTGGAAACATTTACAAAATGCTATCTTTATAAATACATCATTCAGCAAAAGGCTCTTTTATACTTGTAAACATTATAAAAATACACACAAATGCAATTAGGCTGTAGCGCTTATGTTACACGCTACAGAAAACTCCAATGAAATTCCAATAATTCCAATAATTCAAAGGATACATTCCATTGAGGCCCACAGCTTTAGAATAATCGCTGTGAGGCAAAGAAAGCGCCGGTTTTGTCTGTCCGTTGTCCCACAGGAGGAAATTCCAAACATCTGACATTCAGCAGCAGATGTAGGATGTAGCCATCACCAGAGCTCCAAGGGAGTAGATGTGAACTCCGATCCACCTGCTGTAAAGGTGCAGATCTTGACGGCGATTCAGTACAGAAAAATTCTGTAGTAGTGCAGAATACAAGGGAGAGATAAAGGTACATTGAAAAAGAAATTCTGAGGAGATCACCGTATATATTCACGATGATACACATGGGGAGGCAGAGCACAAAACGCTATCTGCCAATTAAAATTGGCAAGATAAATAGTTTCAGAGATTGATTACACCATTGGACATAACCCAAAGCATCAGTGACACAGCATTGAAATTACTGATTTCAAAGGGATCTGCAATCTTTCAGGCTAACCTAGCTACTGCACATGCACATTCTCAAGTAAATCAACAGGCAATTGGTTCTTTTAAATGTAAGGCGGGAGTTCCAGCTCTATGGTGCTTCTATCAGGAATGTGATTTGCTCTTCCAACTGTAAAGCGGGACTACAGCTACCTTATTGAGTGAAATTATTTATTCTATTCACATGTATACAAGTGACCTCTGTAGTTTGTTTCCTATATAATCGTGGAGACCTGTCATTGCCACACTACAGAAATGGAATACTACATATACTGAGTGATTACCATATTTATATAGCCTATTATATTATTTATACTACCTTTCAAATGTTTGGAAGCACTAAGATATTTTTTATGTTTTGAAAGAAATTGATTTTTTATTAACCAAAGCATTTAATTGATCAAAAAATACAATAAAAATTTATATTTTAAAATATTATTATTAAATATTATTAGTGTTACCATGTTGCCATATACCCCCGAAAAACATTCATAATATATAGTAATTTTTGTTTGTAGCTATTATAAAAAGTGATTTTAGCCAATTTGCTAAATGACCAAGTTCAGGCATGAAACTCTGAATGGTGCAAGCTGATGTTATCTGTTAGCCAATTACCTCGCTCACATTTAATATGTTAAGCCAAAATGCTCACATGGTGTAAGCTGATAGAGCCTTTGATGTGTAATCAGGTTGCCAATTAACTTGCATAATCTCTCTTTGTCTAACATTTAAATTTGCTCCGTTTGCAAGTAAACAAACAAAAAAAAAAAAAAATGCAAATTGCTCTGGTGGTTGCTGGGGATTTTTCTTCTATCAGCTTGCACGGTAAGATCTGCTTTTGACTATGACACACTGAAGTGCGTCTTGCACACATCAGGCACTGGCACACATCCCTATCTTAAGTCATTAGTTATAATAAGTCCACACATAGCTAGGCTAAGTCACTAGTTTTATAAGCCCTGGTCTTTCGAAACCCTCCACCTTGCCATGTCTAGATCTTATACATAGGGATTGTATTTATGTCTAATTGTGCAGCAGCATGTCATACATGCTTGATTCCGCATGCCATATATGCTTGATGCAGCATGTCTTGTGTTTTTCTAATTGTGCAGCAACATGCTTGACTCAGTATGTCTGTGCATGTTCTAGCAGTAGCAAGTCCCCATACTTGCATTGCAGCATCAGCATACAGATGAAGACCAGTATCCTATCAATATGTCATACCCACATTAACATGTTAATTCTTTCAGAGAGTTGTCATGATGGAACTTACATTTTGCTAACTCATGAACACACAAAAAGATTGACAGCCAGATAGTGTTTTCTGTTCGACAAGTTTTCAAATTGGCTTAAAAAGTGTGGGCCAGCCACCAGACTCTTTTTTTTTTTTTTTTGTTGCTGTTTAGCACTATCTCAGAGACAGGTGTGATTTTATGAGGACACCTGCTTCAGTGATATCTGCCATGTTTCATGTAGTTTATCCCATTAAAACCATGTACAGCAACTTCAAAGTGAAGTTAATGGTAACATAACTACAGGGGGAATTACTTTTTAAATGTATATCACTAGATTACAGAAAACATGCTGTAAAATGTAATTTGTAACATATCCTGTTAGATTACTCAAGGCCAGGAACGTATTCTAAATACTTTGGATTACTTCTTCAGCAGTGATAGAATTTTTCACTTGTTTTGACTATAAAAACTCACAGTTAGCCAAAATACACATTTTAAAAATACATTCTCTGAAAAGCCTAAATATCTTATGCAGTGTTGTTTCTAAAACAAGATAAATCGAATTGATCTTGTTTTTAAGGCTGTTTAGATATTTTTACAGGAAAACAATACAAAAATTATTATCGAGAATACGACTTTTACCCTAATATCAAAGATCGTACTAGAAAAAATACATTTTGATCTAACGTAAATTTTCTTGATAGAAATATATGATCGTATCTGGTAACGTGCATGTAAAAGAGCAACCCCTAGTGTCACATCATCGACACAATGTTGAGTGAGTGACAGAAGGGGAAAGCATTTTAGCTTAGCATAAAGCTTACAATTTACACAAGATTTATTTCTATTTCTTCTGCTCCAAACTTATTTCAAACTTACTTCTCTGTCTGCTGGTATGAATGTACACATCATAAGAAAGTGTTTCACTGCTGTTCAAATGCACTTTGGATCGCATCATTTATATGTATAAATGTTTTCCATCTGAAAGGACTAAATATTAAATGAAACAAATGACCATAAAATGCAAAGTAGTCTCTTCAGTAATCAAAATAATTTTTGAATGTAACTGTATTCTAAATACCAATTATTTAAATTGTAACTGTAGTGGAATACAGTTACTTATATCTTGTATTTTATATACGTAATCCTGTTACATGTATTTTGTTACTCCCCAACCCTACATAACTATTCAATGCAAGTGGCACAAACAATAAAGCTTTGAGGTTCATGTGGTAGAGCATCATTAGAAGCAGATTATAGGATAATATAACAGTCATAGGCTTGTGAAATATGTGTTTTATGATGTTGTTTTTTAGGATTAGCCCCTGTGAATGGGAGCAACCAGAGAAAGAACATAATTCCTTCACACTGTCACACAGTTTCTGGTATACTGTTGGAGCGCTGACACTTCAAGGTAATGTACCCTTGGTGAGTGAGGTTATGAAGACACCCTCACATACACCCTTCTGAATGAGAGAAACAATACAACAAATCAACTTCATAGATACAGTCAGCCCTGCTGGAACAGCTTAATGTGTTTGGACCAGTTTAATTCCAATGGACCAGCTTGATTGTGCATCTTCAGTTCCAGCACATTTCATCAGCATCCTAACAGTATGACAATACGATTTGATGCTTGGGGGGGCATAGGGATATTTGGGAGTGGGGGGTCTGACCCTGCTGTTTACTCCACTGGTTACCCCAAAAAGCGAATCTGTAAAAGTTGACTAAATTTGGCTTGTGTGATAGGTGCTGGTCCTCACCCCAAGGCCCTGTCAGGACGGGTTATTACCGCCATCTGGTGGCTGTTTTCAATACTGCTGCTTGCCTGTTACTTTGCCAACCTCAGTTCATGGCTGCATACAGACAACGATCAACTGTCAATCAAGAGCTTTGAAGACCTTGCCAATCAAAACTTGATCGAGTATGGAACCATTAAAGATTCTTCATCTTTTGCCTTCTTCAAGGTAGGACAGAACTTAAGTCATTATCATCTTTTCACATTCAATGACATATTTATATATCAACGCATTTCTAAGTAATTTCTACACTTCTGCTTTTTGAAATTTTATAAATATTTTTGTCAGCGTTAAAGGGACATGTTAAAGATTTTATATGCCATGCTCAATGCCTAATTTTGATCTTTATCAGATCAAAAAAAAATCTGATGTACATTTGGTTAAATAGGCAGGGTCAGCCTGGACAATAACAGGGTGGACGTTAATACAATTATCCACTACATGGTCTGTAAATGATATCTGGTGAACATATTTGTACATTTATTGCTGAATTAATTTCTGTGAACATAAATATATTGACCTTTTTAAATTACATACATTTTCCCATTTTCTTCCCATAATGGGGTGGACATGTAATGCTTTACCACATATAACTATCATCCCACAATAAAGGAAAACATAAAGAGTTATGTACTTTAAATAAATGGAAATAATTCTGGTTAATGGCTTATGTCGCCTCCACGGTGTGTGTCATTTCATAACATATATCTTCAATGGCATAACAGAGTGGATACATTTAGGCATGTGCATAAAAACCTTGACTATCAGTGTTAAATTACTCCAGTTACACTATTTGTAAAATTAGTAGTACAAATAATGTAATCCTGAACTCTTAATTTAGTCTGTCCTGTGTACATCTATAACTGTCTGGTTTGGTGTCATCCACCAAATCAGACAGAAGGAAACTACAACTGACAGTCCGGACTGCTGAGAGTATTATTGGTGCCCCCCTACCCACCCTCTAAGACCTATACGTCTCCAGAGTGAGGAAGTGTAGAAGTACTCTGGACCCCACACACCCTGCCCACTCCATCTCTGAACTGTTGCCCTCTGGTCGGTGATACAGAGCACTGAGCGCCAGGACATCCAGGCACAAGAACAGTTTCTACCCTCAGGCCATCTTCCACATGAACGGTTAAACTGCCTCAGGACTCCCATAGTGCAATAATGTGAATACATATATAAATTCACATATTTAATTCAATAACCATACATACCCCTACCTTGCAAATACATTACTCTTGCCTTGTTTTGTATTCTGTGTCTCCCTGTAATGTTCTGCGTTCACTTGTTTCTCCTATATATTCCTTGTGAACGTTAGAACACTTGGCAATAAATCTCATTTCTGATTAAAGGTGACCTCCGTAATGATTTCCTTATTAAAAATGTAAACTCCTAAAGACATTAATTGTAATTTTGCAATATATGTAGGAAATCATGACAACTCACATTAAAATGAAGACTCCAGTCATATCAGTAACCTTATAAAAGCTGTTTTATTCAACATGGAGAGGGTCCGCACATGGGGGCTGCCATGTTAGAATCCCATGACCCACTGAATACATCTAGCTTTATCTCTGTAACTGTCCTGTTATTTGACACTTTCACTCATTGATTTAAAATAATCATGGCTGACTGTGAATAATTAATTTCTACAATGGTATCCGAAACCATTGTAGAAATTAATTATTATTTTTTAGGTAAAAATAGGTGAAAACAAATGATAGAAATACCACAACTTGTACTGGGCAAATAAATGCCACCAAATTGTAGGAATGACCCTTATCAGTTTCAGGTAATTTCACTTTTATCCAAAGTAACTTACAGTGCATTCAAGGTATATATATTTTTTTTATAAGTTTTCTCTACAAGAAGAGCTACAGGAACCCTAAAACCATCCTTTTCTGGACTCAAACTCACTATTTTTGGACCTGTAGTCCAGCGCTTTTACTATTGCACCACTCATTCGACATTATACTCAAGTTTATTCATACACTTGATACCCAATACTTTTATACCCAATACTAGTTAAACACAAGTTAATGGCTTTGACTGTGGTTTCATTAATTAAGGCTGTCGATTTAACACATTAATTCAGTCACTTTATCATACCTCCTAACCGTACGTAAATTCTGTAATAAGAAATAGTCCATCCAATGGAGCAATTCAAGCTTTAAGTACCATATCTGTTTTTGCGAGTTATTTCGGCTCCAGCAGTACAGGCAACACACAGCTGAAAAGACAACAAACTGGCAGCTCTTCAAAGACAGCGGTTCGGAGCAGAGTGCAGTCTTCCGTTTTTTTTTTTTTTTTACATTTCAAACTACATTTAACTTGACAAAGTCCTAAAAAGTGAAATGCGATGCTAACACAGTGAGATGCTCCAAAAGCATGTCTGTCTGTCTGTGGCCCGAGTTTTCTAACAGCATGTACTCTGAACGTGCATGCGCCTGGAATTTTTACACCAATTTGTGGGTCCACTTGGTGGCAACACTCACAATAAAGCCGTTGCTTTCACGAAGAAGTGCAAGAATATGTAAACAACCGGAGACGAAGGTGGAAACAACAACAGTGGATGTGCACATTAAGAGCGTGTGTGATGAGGTCAGGAGATACCTGCATTTGTATAACTCGAGGCTGAAGGACTATGAAGACGTGTTTATGTCTAAACTCTTGAAGAGAAATAGTCCAATATCTCATAGCGTGCATGTGCCAACCACATGTGGATGCATGCCCAGTCATATGGAGTATACTTTGAAAGGCTGACCGTTCAACTGTATGCATACGCTAAGCATTCGGTTAAGAACAAACCAAATCTAATTCAGACAGATTGACGAACTCTGTGCTTAACTCACGTGTCACAATTTAATGTCTTTGAATTATCTGCATTACTGTATTTATTATTAGGGATGCACAGATATAACAAGGAATTAAGTTACTAAGTGGTACAAAAGCTTTTTTTACTGTTCTGACAATAAATTATTTCCATTAAAACATGGATTGGATCACAGGCCAAAATTTTTAAAAGAGCCACAATGTAAGAAAAATAAATAAAATAAAAAAAGCCCTAACTGAAGCACTGAATGCAGACTATATTTTAAAATGCAACCTTTTAGGGTTTGGTAATATGGCAAGGACATATTGTGATTTCAATCTTAATTCGATCAATCATGCAGCATTAATGGATATCATACCGATCTTAGAGTCACAGTTTGTTAGTTTTAAAGCTTTTCAGATTATCCTCATGTAGTCTATAGGAAAGTGCCGCTTTCACAACTGTCACGTTCATTTATGGCAGAATGAGAATGAGAAGAAATATGAAATTAAATCCAATATTTGGATTATTAATTGTGTTATTAATTCATTATAAATAAAAATATAGTTTTTCATATCTGTTTACATGCTAATAACTGATATGCTGATGGCTTTAATTTGGTCAATATTTGGCCGATACAAATTGGCAGCCAATACATTATTGCGTCCCTATATATATATATATATATATATATTAGTTATAGTTTCAGGAAATGTATGATTTATTTGATTATTTAATCAGCAGCTTAATTAATTTGATAAAAAATTAAAACATCCTTGGATAAAATATTAGATTTAAGGCAAATAAGTCACAAACGTTTCTATAAGATCTGTTATAGCTGTACAGATATATATACTGTTTATATAGATTAACAGTCATTTCTGTATAAAGGACAAAATGATGAAAACTGTGTCCACAACTATATGATGTGCTCTCAACAGATGTCAATCATTCTTCAATTATTATCTGCCTTTGAACAGAATTCCAACAACCCGACATTCCACAGAATCTACGAGCACATGAAGAAAGCCCAAAGTGCTTCTCTCAGTACGGAGGAAGGCATTCGCAAGGCGCTAAAAGGAAACTATGCATTCATTGGCGAGTCTGTGTCTCTGGATCTGGCAGTGGCGAAGTACTGTAACCTCACACGAGCCCCGGAAATCATCAGCATGAGGGGCTACAGCATTGCTGCACCTTTGGGTGGGTACATTACACTATCCCTCAAACACTTCAGATAGAGAGGGAAAAAACAAAATAGCTTTACAGATACTAAATTCACTCATATTTAATTCAAAAACTGTACATACCCATACCTTGCACATATATTACCATTTGCACATGTAAATAAGCCATTCTATGATATATGTCCTATTTTTTTTGTATGTCTACTTATACTCCTACCATGTTTTATATTCTGTGTTTCACTGTAAAGTTCTGTGTGCACTTGCTTGTTTCTCCAATCACCAAAAAAAATATTCCAGGTGTATTTGAGAAGACTTGGCAATACAGCTCATTCAGATGCTGATTCTGATTCTGAAATTAAATGTCCATGTAAAAACTGTAAACAAAATACAAATGTAATTAAAGAGCCCATCAAAATACAGAATGATGCACAATGTTCAGTGGAGAATGTTATTTAATGAATAATATACAGTATTTGTGAGTTTGTGCTTGCTGTACATGTGTTTGCTTTTAAGCTGATTTTATAAGAATTAATCTACTTATACATTTGAATTTATGCATCTTTTCGTTCATTACAGTGATTTCAGGGGAATGCACTAACAAAAGAGTGATTTGTACAATGTTAAATCCATGTTTTTGTAAGGTCTTACTATGTGTGTGGATGTCCTCAGGTTCTCCTTTGATAAAAAACCTCAGTGTTGCTATTCTCCATCTGAGTGAGTCTGGTGATCTGGATTATTTCCGAAGTAAGTGGTGGGCGAGCAGTTGTGTGGCTAAAAATGGCAAGAGCTCTCCACTGACGCCTGCCAGTCTGAAGGGAATCTTCTTATTACTGGCGCTGGGTCTGGGACTGGGACTCTTCGTGGCTCTCATGGAACTGGCTGCAAAATCACGCAACATAGCTAACATTAAGCAGGTGAGTTGCATATTATGTCCATTGTACCAAAAACTGCCATGTAATATACTGTTTTTCAAAAATATATATTTTTTTTACATTTTTTTATACCATACCACAAACTTTTGGACCATATTACAGTATTCTTTTTAAAGATCTTGAAGTACCATGTCGATACAATGGTACTGTGTATTAACATGATTCTCATTCAGCACTATAGTATTTATATATACCGGTCAAACATTTTAGGCAGCTGTGAAAAATTTTGTATAGTGAGGGTGTTTTCAAAAATAATGCCATGAATCATTTTTATTTGTCAGTTAACTTTATACAAAGTGCAGTAAAAATAAATAAAACACTAATTCAGTATTTGGTGTGACCACCCTATGCCTTTAAAACCGCATCTAGACTACTATGTGCACAGATTTTCAAGGTTGTTGGCAGATATATTTTCCAAACATCTTGGCGAACACAGTTCTATGTATTTATCTATGGCTCAATTGCTTCTGTAATTGTGTAATGTCAGACTGACTTTGCAGGACTCCTTGATCTATTTCCATTCTATTTGTTAAAGGAATGTTTGGAAATCTAAAATTGATATTTCATATTGACACACTAACATGTAAGACATGTAAGACCTTGGCACTGTATATTAAAGTACCATGATATTACCATCTGAACCACCACCACAATATAGTTATATAATAGTTAGAAGCTATTTGCAGAAATGTCAGTGAGTGTAAATCTTATCTTATTACACAACTCTCGGAAATACTTGTCAGGGTTCCCACACGTCCTGGAAAACCTGGCATTTTGCAATGCAGTTTTCCAGTCATGGAAAATGAGAACAATACTGAAATATCCTGGAAAATAATGTAGTGTAATGAAACAGTTTGACTTACTAACAAGGTTTTGCTACATGTACAAAAAAAATAGTAACAATCGGGACTCAGGATATCTGTTGTCAAATACACAAATTAGTATTGCTTTGTCAATGCCGGCAGCTGTGCTTTATAAAACAATATCAACTGTTGACTGTCATGAATGAAGACCTGTCACGTACATTCAATGATGATGGTCAGACTGCTGATTTAAAAACAAATTATAATTAATTCATACCCAGAGGTGGTAGGGTGGCCTTTACACTTCGGGATGTGAATTAATATGTAATAATTAAATGACTGGAGTCCACTTAATCCACGGTTAGCACATGTAGGGCCCTATGATTTCTGTGATTTCAAAAAACACAGAAAATCACTAAATCCATACATAATAATGCCATTAGCTATAAAACATGGAATGTTAAGGAATTTGACATATTTGTGATGAAAAGGAATGTTTGATTGCACCATTAAACAAAGTAAATTGCAATATTTCCTAGTGTGATTATTAAACTGCAAAATGCTGTAATTTAATTGAATAAATATATGATCTGTATGTGCTGCGTGCTTCAAAAGGAATGTGTGAAGCCTCTAATACACTAAAAATGCTGTTTGTGTGTTTAGTAGAAGACAAAGCAGCACATACATACATACTATATAATTATTTAATTAAATTGCAGATTTTTGGAGTTTAATAATCACACCGGACCATGTAGCAAACTGCTTATCTGGAAGTGAGAAACTACTGTCAAAAACACACAGATGCAAAAAATAAAAGCTTGATTTTAAATGGAAGTGTAAAATGGGGGAGTGGGGATTTAAACAATTTATTTGATTAGACACAAATAAAATTGTATTCTATTTTGGTAATAAAATGGAAAAAAAATCCGATAACCTTAATATACATTATGGTCTCGTGTATTTTTGCTTAAATATTTCACCCGTTGGGCACATACCTGTAAAATGTCCTGGAAAATTGTGCCTTAAAAAGAGTGGGAAATATATTTTTTATAATGGCAGCTAAATGGCTTCCGATACCAGGCCATCATTTATTTTATTGTTACTTTTCTAATGCAATGCATACACAGATTTGATAGTTTTTGCCTTGTCCCAGACCCAGACTTTCAATATTATGAAAATCCATTATAAAAATATAAATGTTTAAATTTAAAAAAAATATTATAATCTAAAAAATATTGAGATAAACAAACCATTTCAATGTTTGTTGTGTGGACATTATTTCTTAAAAAAAAATATATATATATATATATATATATATATATATATATATATATATAAATAAAAAAAAATAATAAATGCTAATGCTAAATTATACCTGTCCCACAGTCGTGGTGTAACTTCCACCACAATAAACACATTTGCCCTTCAAATGTTAGTGTACTTGTTAACCAAGTCAACAAATGTGTCATTGAAGAGTATGCATAAGATGAAATTTGAGAAGCATATTCAAGTTAAATATCACTTGTAAGTAGAATATTTTTGTTGGGCGTCATTTCCAATCAAGCTGTAATTTTGCAAAATAATGCAAAGGTGTGAAAATAAATAAATAAAATGTTATCTATGAAATTTGCCTTGGCAAGACAAATTAGTTGGTCATTTTATTCCAAAAACATTGTTCATTCCACAAAAGAATCCTATTAAACACTATACAGAATTTGAGATGTGCTGGAAATGACACTGTGGTAGGAATATTCATTACTTCCAGAACAAATATGGCAAAAAAGACCTAAATCTCCTGTGATGCATGTGTATATACTGTACACTGTTGGACATTGAAAAATGTGTGTGAAAAAAGTGAGTGTGAAAAATGTTTTATTGAGACATTACGTTAAATTTCACAGTGCTATAAGTGTCCTATTTCAATTAAAACCACTTTGATAATAGGTGAATATTGAAATGTACTAATCAAAAATGAAATGAAGTGGCCATCTGATGTCTTGAGGAATGTCAGTTGTGACTATGATGCACAGATTCTGAAATTAAAATGACTTTCAACATCCTCTTCACTCATAGACATCCTGCTGCTCCGTGTTGTCTGCTGAGCTCAGCCAGCGCTTTAGAGGTGGTGTGGTGATGTCATCGGAATCTTCTGACAAAAGCAAAGCCTGAACCTCATCAAAGCACTGACACGTTCATTTAATCACTTAATGTTCAGTATGTCTAGTACAAAGTTATTATACGTATTACTAATACGGCTGGGTAATACTCATTAGCTATAGACCATATATGGCACTATTAATTCCCCCTATTTAATTAAACAAATCTAAGGTTTAGTTTAATTTAGGGTTAGCTGAGAAAATGAAGGATACGACAATAATTCAATGATACATTAATAACATGTTCTTTAATTTAAGCGATATCACACAGTAGTGCTGATATTCAATACAACAGCACAGTGGTGAATGTGATTATTGCGTTTATACAACAGTATTGTAATAGAGAAATTAATGTAAATTAACATATATTTCAGACAAAATGTATCCAGTTAGTTCTTTCATTTGTTCTCTGCGCAATGAAAATAATTCCAAAAGAAGCCAAAGCATAAAGCTTTGCATGTCACCACAGACAAGCAGAGTGTTACAAACCATGAAGTGTCCCAGTGCTGTTATACTAAACATCAGAACTCTTGGAATGCCCATTGTCCAATCAGATTAGAGGACTGGAACTAACTGTTGTATAATACAATATTATTTACATTGCATTTATGTTTAAAAAAGTTTAATTGGAGCAGAATACCTAAGAGTTTGAAAATGACCAGAACTCTGACAAAGTTGTTATATTCAGCATGTTTATTTTGGGGTTATTGAGAACTTAATGATCTGTATTGTTCAGTTATTAAGTAAAAACATGCAAATTATTGAATACTTTCTTTCTGCAATGACTCTATATACTGGATACACAGTCTTGAAAAAAATTCTGACCCTTATTTTATTGTGCCACTGCTTTTGTTAGAGAATTTTCTTAACAAAAAATAAAAATGCTGAAATATGCTATCTGCATATTTATTTCCTGCAGTTTGCAGTGTTCATTTCTCACATTTCAATGTTCTGTAGACCCACTTTTGTCACCTTAACACCAAGTCTTTTGAGTATGTACCAGATTGGCATGTTGATCATAGGTCATATGCATTGCCACTTCGAGTATAATTTTAGTCTTAAGTGTGAAAAAATTCTAAGAATGATGTCATTTGTCTGAGCCGTAGCCTAGAGTGCTGCACACATAATGGTGGTGCTGATGCATTGTGGATGACACGAGTTTGAGTACCGGCTCGTGGGATACTTTCCTGATTCCATTCCCACTCTTACCCCTCTCAGTTCCTGTCACTGACATAATTTTACTCTTATTCTTAGACATGTGAATTCATAAATGTTCGTAAGTGTTCAGATTTGATCTCCGCTCCTAAATTGTTTAAGCCTACCAGGTTGCTGGTTCGATCCCCACAGCCACCACAATTGTGTCCATGAGCAAGGCACTTAACTCCAGGTTGCTCCGGGGGGATTGTCCCTGTAATAAGTTGTGGGAGGCCGGGCCGGGTCCCTTATCAGGCTAATCAAGCCTCCGAGAGGGATAAAGGCCTCTCGGTTATGCGGGAGAGAGAGATCATTTATATGTGTGTGTGTGTGTGTGTGTGTGTGTGTGTGTGTGATGGGAAATGAGGAGGCGAGAACCGACTTGATAATATTATTAATAATAAATGACACAAACACACACATGATGGACATGTCTGTTAACGATCTCTCTCTCCCGCACCATCCTCCGCAGTCTTTATCCCTCTCGGAGGCTTGATTAGCCTGATAAGGGACGGGGTGTGTAGAATCACGACCCCGCCTGCCCTGCCACATAAGTGTTTTATTATCGTTCCATTTTGTGATTTAAATCGCCCCCTTCTACATTAAAACTCTGCAAAATTTTGTTTTGGTAACGTGAAAAGTATTTACAATTTATATTGCAAGATTTTGCATTTAGATTTTTTTGTTGCCATCAAGTTGCCTAATGTTTGAGGACAACATTTGGCAAGATATGGGGGGAAAAATACAGGAAATTTAATTTGGTTTCTCATTTGGTTAATCAAAGAATGAATCAACAGAAAATAACCTATTATCAAAATATTGTTTTTTAATGTGTTGTATTAAATCATGAATGAATGAATGAATGAATGAATGAATGAATGTTGTCATACCAGCTGGGACATATTACCCTTGCAGGCTCAATATTGGCTTATTCAATGTTTGAGGGCAGCCATTTTGGGTCGACATCATTGTTTCACAACACTTAATGTCACCTCAGTCAGCAGTTAAGAATCAGTCTTAGACTTCACTGAAAGTTGCTTTTAGCATCTTTATAAAAAAGGTCCTACTCTACAAGTCCTACTCTTTGCTCTTAAGTCAAACTTAAGACTATTCTTAAGAGCATTTCTCAGAATTGTTATACATACAGCCCAGGTGTGATTTTTAGCCCCATTGTTTTTGGTAGATTTGTTCCTGCTTATTCAGGTAATTGTGTGTACTACAATTATTCCTCAGTTTCTCTATTAGATGTAGATCAGGACTTTCATTGTGTCCAGCTCAAAGAATAAGAAACAGGTTCTCTGGCAGTACACTGAAAATAAAAGTGGGATTTACTTAATAAAATAAAAATAGGAAACAATTTCCACTCAGAAATTGCTAGTACATTTTATAGACCATATTTTGCAATGCTATATTTTAAGTACATTTTGCTCACTCTTTGTACATTTTACTCAAGCAATGTAGCACTGAATCAAGCCATGCTTATAAAAGTGTACTAGCATTTAATTATTTTTATAATTGTTTTTTATTTATTTATTTATAGTGTAACTGAGAAAATTGGTCTATGAAGTGTTTACTTATTGTTGTCTCTGCATATTAAGCTGGAATAGAAGAAAGTATTTTAACACTGAAAAAGCAAAATGGCAAAAGAAACAAAACACGATGATGGTAACAATCAACAGATCCTTTTTTTTATTATCATAAATGGGTAATTTTTTGTAGAAAATGAACTTCAAACTTCACAAAACAAGAAGTTACCCAACTTAACAACAAAATCAACAAAAAAACCAATGTAAATCCACTTGTAAACAATGAAACCATGCAAGCTCATTAATTATCCAATCCAGGTGCATGCTAAGAACGCCAGCTTCAAAAAGTAAATTTGACTTTGCTCAAATTAGCAAACAAATATGACACAGTTTTCTACATTACGATTGATACATGATGCATTGTAAAGATAGTAAACAATCATAAATAATATTTACTTGTAAACTAGAACATCAATTTTATATAATTGAATTGAGTACAAATGTAAAATGTACTTCATATTTTCAAGTTCACACTTACAGTATACTAGCTTATTTATATTCACTTCGCCACAAATAAAAACGATTTCCAGTTTATTTTTCTAGAGTATGCATTTTCTTTTGTCGTAAAAAGTCGTCCACAGTCCGTCAAGGAAAAAGAGACCCACAGAAGATTATTCCGGGTTCAATAAAAGTTAAACTCAATCGACAGCATTTGTGGCATAGTACTGATTACCATAAAAATGTATTTTTCCTTTAAGAGAAGCAAAAATCCTGGTAACAGTGAGGCACTTACAATGGAAGTGAATGGGGCCAAGTATTTGGAGGGTTTAAAGGCAGAAATGTGAAGCTTATAATTTGCTATAAGCACTTATATTCCTCTGAAGTCCTCTGTTAAAGCTTGTGTATAATTTGAGCTGTAAAGTTCTTTAAATCTTTAGTTTTTAATATCATTTTAGGGTTTGTTGACACTAAATTGTCATGTGGTAATTAATTTTGTGGTAATTAATCTTGTGCATTGAACCTGGAATATTCCTTTAAGAGCCGTGTGCATTTACTGATAAATTACAACATGCATCATGATGCATCATCCATCACATTAAAAGGGTAAATGAATGGAAACATTTGTTAATTTAATTAGCACAAAATTGAAAATCAGGAAAAGAGGCCTTTTTACCCCACAACAAGTTAAAATGTTCCCAGCTGTCATCTGATTTTTACTTTTACTTTTTAATTTTGAAAGTGTCATAAATGCAAAATACTTAAATTGTACATCTTATACATTTAGGTTATAAAAACTGAATTAAATAAATATATCGGAGAGATACATTTCTTATTTTAAAACATGGAAGAAACATCACAAAAACAACAATGACCATAAAGATGTTTAAAAATTATGCAATGGAAGCAGTGCAGGGTAGGTAACTTCTTAATTGGAATCTGGTACTGATTAGAAATGCATGGCTAAATTTGTAATAACCACTGTAATCTCTTTAGATTATCTCTAGATTACCTATAAAATTATATTTTATATAATTAATATAAAAATATAATTATTTTTCAAAGCAGCGCTAGACACTGGCGGAGTGCAACTCGCATAATTTCGCAATATATATATATTTCGCCTGTGCTTTTTTGCTCGCATCTTAGCGTATTAATGATGGAAAGTATTAGAAACTTATAATGATGATAATGTTATATTATTTGTTTGCACTAAGGTTTAAATACCTGCCACATAGTGTGCCTATTTGCACTGAAATAGTCTAGAATTTTTCAGAATTATTATTAAGAAATCTTGTTGTCTTCTTGAAATCTCATATAGCATCCCATGTTTCTTGGATACAGTAATATTTTGACATAAATTAATGTTAAAGGTGGAGTAAATCATTTTAATTCAAATTCCGAGAATATCTCTTCAAGACCCGCTGGCGGTCCTTTCTGTGTATGAGCTTGGAATAGGCAAGTCGATCTGACCAATCCACTCAAGGCGCATGCATGAATTTGGGGCGGAGCTTCTGATACTATTGCTGAAGGGAGGGGTGTGTTTGTTTGGCTGTTGATTTCAAATATCAAATGTCTTTCCAGGAATGTTTTACTCCACCTTTAAGGCACATTTGACTTTACATTTTAGATTATGTTATTGTGACTTAATTTATATTAATATTGATTAATGAATTAAAAAGTGTTTGTGTTGGAAAAAAAACTAGCTGCTCTTTTAAGACGTTTATCGCTTTTAAAAATGGAAAATGTCAAACAAATCTTGTGGATATTTTGTTCATTTCCAACCTTTGTTTATTAAAATATAAAGTTGCTTCTAAATGGATTATAATACAGGACTTTTTTTTACAAGGAGCAAATATGTTACCGCTTAAACACCCAGACGGACTCTCATTAATTGAGCTGACTGATTTACTTCACCAGTGACCAGCAATATCTCATGACAGAAAGTAGCAGACGTAGAGCAAAAGTTATAAAAATTATTTATTTTCAAGCTTGAACTGATCATCAAAACAGACCATTTAAAATGATCTTTTACGAGCGACCCCTAGCTGTGCGACTTCAAATTAACGACGTGTAAGAATCTCGCGAGATTGACGAGAGAGGGATCCCTTCTAGACACGATCGTGACTCTAATGTGAACAGGCGGAAGCTGGAGTCTGGTAGCACTTCCGGTGTGTCTGTTCTGTTGGTTTTCATCAGCACTCATGACTGTCGCTTTGTGCTGCTCTCTGGCTTATGGACTCTGTTATTACCTGCAAAAGCACTTAAGAAATCAACACGTCACAGATGAGAGCTGATCTTTGAGGGTCTACCTGTAAGTACCCGCGTGTGATGTTGAGCGATTATTAGTTTCAATAATAGTGTTTATAATAATAATACGGTATTATGTGAGCGGCCCGTCTGCAGTAGAGGCCGAGCAGACCTGAAACCAGCTGATCATCTCCATAAACACTGACTGACACATACTCATAAATATCATCGTGTGTCATGCATTGATGATGAAGAATTGATGAAGGTGCTTTTGTGTTTGACACTATCAGCTGATGCTGGTAAATAGCGCAGATATAGTGTGCTAACATGATATTACCTTCTTATTTTATCATTCTTATTATTACTCCTGGTCTATATGAGATGAGGCATCTAAAAACATGCTCCATAAATGTTAATATAAGTGTAATCAGGTGTAATACTGAAATTGACTTGACTTTCCGTCGTCTGTTTCATTAGCAGCTCAGCTAACTATTAGCACAAACAAAAACACATCTGTCAGATCAAACATGCCATTTACATACTTCAGCTAATTCAGACTGAAAACATATGAACCCAGACACATAACATACATAAATCATAGATCTATTCCTCATAAACCACATAATTGTTCAGTAAATGTGCGTTAGCCGATAGTGACAGCTGTTCATTTAGCTGTAATGGAGCTAAAAACATAATGGCTTTGTCCCAAACCCTTGTAGGCTATCTACTTAGTATGCCGTTTTAGACCTTTATTCACAGTAACTCCATCTTTGATTTTTGACGTGAATGAAAACGAGGCTGAGAAGGACAGACTTACAGCTACCAAAAAGCTATACTTTTTCACAACTCATGTTGATAAAATGTTTTGCCAGATATTTAAAAAAATGTTTCGGCAGCAGAACGCTTTATACATCAGTATAACCCATTGAAGAGACAGTAGGCTACAACTATTCCTCACTGCCTCGTTGTCATTTCTGTAAAAAATATAAAGATGGCACTACTGTGAATAAGGTTAATAAGGTGCATTTTTAGGCATAAGGGTCTCAGTTCAGACCGAACACGTTCCTGCGATGAAAAAAAGCTAGATGCAGCGAAATGAATTAGAACAGACTGCAGGTGTCTTGAGACACATTTTATGTAAATATTTTTTTTTATCTAGACACTCAAAAAAAAACATGACACAACGGTTAAGACGTCCATCTAGCCCATGTTTATATAGAAAAACAATTCAAAACAGTGCACTGCTAAATTAATCGAATGTTCGGAAAGCACCTATTAGCTATGGTTCCATCCAAGTTTCGAATTGAATTTTGTGAGAAATCTAAATATCGCAACAATAACTTGCAAATACAGCAACATTTCTATTCCATTTGTTCAAGAGAACAAAATCATCCCTTCTGGGGTAATTTGCACAAAATTGGCAACATTTGAAATGTTTTATGAAATTGGTCCATTGGTTAGTCCAGTTATGAGCAAATTCAGTCACGTGTCTTTTGATGCACATCTAGGAATTTATTTGGTAAATGTTTTTTTTATTGTACTTTATGCGTATGTCTTCATATCGAACAAAAAATGTAGGGCTCAACATTAAGCGTTGTCATGTGCTTGTCCTATGGACAAGTACATTTGTCATTCCCTTGTCCAAGTAAAAAAAAAAATCAATTGCATGCTCTAGATTATTTTCAGCAGCAGAATATGACATTTTTTATTAGTGACACAGGCCTAGGCTATATCACAAATGTAGATGGTTATTGTTTTAGTTATTAACATTTTAATCAGGCTACTTGTCCGGTTGGTAAAAATCTGTAGCACCCCCTTTAAAATGGACATGTAAGACGGCATCTGTAGCACCCCCATTTTCACCTAGTCAGCAGAATTGGTACATATATAGTTCTCATCAAGCCGGACAACTTTCATAATTCTAGTTATTAGCTCAGTTCAACAAAAAGTTGGCCATTTGGGATTTTTTTTTTATATTGCAGTCTGGCAAGTGAACAAATTCAATGTTTGGAATGCACCTACAACAGCCAAATCGGAACATACCTATGTAAATCCAAAGAAATGTTCGGAGTGTAGCTATGTTGTTGAATAGAATCAAATATATGGAAAATACAACAAATGCCCTGATTGAATCAGACATTTTGAAAAACCTGAACCTGAGATACCCAAATCAAATTATAAGGACAGAACACGCCTATGATGCCTAATAATGCTTAAATGCTCCTAGTCAAACTATGATGCCCCAAACTGCTGTCTAAGTAGACAGCACATTTGATTTTGAGACCAAGCCGCTGTCTGACTTGCGACACTCAAACCGGTTTGACAGGAAACATTAGCTTTACAACGCCTCAGAGCAGGCACTGTTTTTCAATTTTAGTGAGTTTATACTTGATAAAACTGTTAAGATCGGCTTTTGTTAGAATACATCTGTAATAGGGCTGGGTATTGAAACAGATTTCCTGATTTAATTCTGATTCACAGGATCTCGATTCTGATTTTGATTCAATATCAGTTCATATTGGTATATTTCAGTTATTATATAAATTTTTGCTTGCAAATGAAATGAAAAATGAAAGAAATTATTTCCCAGCTAATGCTGTTAATTATACAGGGGACTTTTTTACTAGGTACATTACAAAAATGTACATTTTACAAATTATATTTTATTTGTTTTTCATCATTTTGGTCACATTTAAGCTTTTTCAAAATGCACAAATCCATGTATTCCATCAATAAATATGTTATTATACTGTATATATTTTGTAATATGTTTGATTAATGCATAACTTACACTATTTACAAGTATTTACATTGTATATTTGGACAGTGCCAATCTTTAGAAGGAATTGTCTCTTTAAGAAAACCATCAGTTCTTTAGAGAGTATCTGTAAATGAGTGCATATTAACAAGAGAGGAGTGGCTTCCTTACCTGCTATTCGTGATTAGAATAAAATGGTTGTGTTTTCATGTTTTTGATCAACAATTTACTAAGAACTGAAAGAATATTAAGAGACATTATTTAATAAAAATGTAATTGCGTGGATCTCATCTGTGGACACATTTCACGAAATGAGTCAAATCAAATTTGAAATCTCAACATGCCTGGAAAGAATGCTGAATACTACTTGCACTATACTACTCAATCACTGGTGAGTTAAATATGAACATTTACCAGCCAGTGACTAATCACAGACATTTTTAGTCATGATTTGGTCTCTCATGCGAGTGATTTACTCGCATTGAAGAGAGTTGTGTATATAGTACAAGATCAATCTTGGGATTTAAGAATCAATATCAAGATATTTTTATCCAGTCCTGAATTTTTCCCCATGACCTTAGGGACAAGAAACCGCTTCATATCAATTCAACAATAAATGCCCATCCCAGTAGTCTTTTGATCATTTCACCATCCATAGAGCAACACCATATATTCCCAAATTAAAAAAGAGGTTTACGTGGCATGTGAAATCATTGTAAATTGTGTTTCTCATATTTCTTAACAAGCAGGTTTTACTACTTTGTAACCTTTAAAATCAGCCAAACTACTGTATATTTTGGATTCACTTTCCATAAATTGTTGAGAGTTTTGTTATATATATAGCTTTGTTTTGTGTCCTTTGGGTGTAATTTTGAAGGGGTCATTCACTAAATTTTTTATGTTATAATGTTTCAGATTGTCATGACTATTTTCTCTCCACGGTAGGTAGGGAGTGTTACCCCTCTGTTTTTAGTAGTGTAGGCAGTTTTATTTTTGATGTACTTTTGTTTCATTAGAATCCACTGCCCTTCATTTAGCTGTCTTTATTTAGCTTATCTTTGTTCTTTTATTAGGCAACACTTTTGTTTCATTTTTCCTTTCAATTTATACTTGCTATTGAGTTCATTGTAAATATCTGAATAGAATCTAAAATTAAGTGTTTCTGCTTTTTTTACTTTACGCCTTTGGAAGTATGTTTTGAGTTAATTTGTTAGTTTGGATCATAGTTTCAAACTGTCTCTCACACACAGTTCTAGTCTCTAGATGCTCTGAGTATCATCCTTGATGGTAGAAAGAAAAAGAAACAAAACTGTGGTGCTTTATTTGAAATGAAAAACAGATAAATCCTCTCACATCATACTGGATCAAATTAAGAATATTGAATAAATAAAATAAATTCAAGTCATTTTTATTTGTGTAGTGCTTTTCACAATACACATCGTTTCATAGCAGCTTTACAGAAAATCATACTTTATCAGAAAATGAAACCGTAATATCTATCAAGTCTTAGTCATCATTGTGTAGTTTGATTAAATATTATTGTAAATTGTTTATAAAAATAAATAATTAAATAGTTAAATATAATTGTATTTAGAACCCCAGTGAGCAAGCCGAAAGTGACTGTGGCAAGGAACACAAAACTCCATAAGATGTTTATTAATGGAGAAAAATAACCTTGGGAGAATCCAGGCTCTCTGTGGGGGCCACTCTGGCTAACAGCATGAATATAAAGCCAATATTACTTATGTATTCAAGTCATGGTTTAAAATTATTAAACTAAGTAAGTGTTAAGGGCCAGTGTTTAAACAAAGATTTTGTAAGAACTGTAAGATTTATGACTAATGTCTTTGAAGTCCATCCTGGATTAAATGCAGAAGTTCATAGATGCAATTGGCTGATGAAGGCTTTTGTTGGCAATTAATTGATAGTCTATGCATTACATTTCAAGAGTGTAGTCCATCAATAAACAAAGGTGATGCAGGCAGAGATCAAATCCTGCAATGATGTGTATCACAGTTCAACCGGAAGGTCATCTCTGTGAGGTTTGGTGGGTCCATCCTAAATCAAATGTTCAGGCAGTGGCATATGAAGTATATATATATGAAGTAGTATGTCTTACAGTTGGAGTTGGCATCAGTTCATCCTCTGAAGTCCATCGTAAAAGACTTAAGTGATGTCTGGCTAGTACCGGCTGTAGTTTTCTTCATCACTCAGCTACACGTAGCAGTAGAGTCCAACACCAAACAGGAATGAAGCTGATCTGGCTGGCTCTGGAATATATTCCGAGGTTGAGAAAGGGAAACAAATAGAATAATATTAGCATAGATGCCTTTCAATTTATTGCAGAGTTATAGATTATGAGAAATGTTTCCGGTTCTGGCAGACCTAACTAATGCAGCCTAATTGTGATTTGATGGATATATTAGTTGTATGCCTGGCTAAATAGATGAGTCTTCAGTCTAGACTTAAACTGAGTATGTCTGCATCCCGAACAGTGTTCTTTTTGTGGATTTTGATATTCTAGGAACTATTAACAGGCCAGAATTTTGTGATCGTAATGAATGTGATGGAATATAGCATGGTAGAAAGTCACTGGAGTACTGTGGATCTAAACCATTCAAAGCTTTGTATGTAGTTAACAGAATTTTTTAGCAAATGCAATGACTATAAAATGGTGCTAATATGATCATATTTCTTGGTTCTAGTCAGCACTATATATAGGGTTGCAGGCGGTATACCGGTATGACCACAGTATGAAATTTGACAGTTATCAAACCATGTACATTTGCTTAACTACGGTATTGAGAAAAAAATGCAACCGGATGGAGAATCTCACATGCATGTGTGCATCACCTTTCCCCCTTGTCTGCTTGTCAGACTCCTCAACTTGCATCACACACAGTGGAGAAAATGTCAGGGAGAGGCGAGGGGGGTCTGACGTGTGTGTGTGTGTGTGTGTGTGTGTGTGTGTGTGTGTGTGTGTGTGTGTGTGTGTGTGTGTGTGTGTGTGTGTGTGTGTGTGTGTGTGTGTGTGTGTGTGTGTGTGTGTGTGTGTGTGTGTGTGTTAAAGCAGTGTTTCTCAACTGGTCTATTCGGACTGGGACGCGGACAGCAGGGAAAGAACAATGCCATGGTTTTCCCATTTAAAATATTCCGACGGCCTCCCAAGTGATAGCCTATTTAGGACTGCAGAGGCAGATTTAATGATAATCTCGCAAACAACTAAAGACTTCTCATCTGCACTTTCACACGATCATGATCCGCTCTTCTCTCTGGCACACGCGTGCAACAACTGGGCTTCCCTCGATATTGCGGAGTGCAGACATCAAAACTGATGTGACCAATTTCAATTCTAGTGAGACTTTTCTAGTTTAAAGCATTACTGTTGAACCTCTCGAAATGTAGACAGCCCGTACATACCAAACAGCACTGAGGAGAAAAAGAGCAACACTGTGTTATGTGCTAAAAAATAAAACCATTACACATATTCACTTTTACAAAATTATTTCGCAATTTTACCTGAGTAAAATTACTGTTATATTTTGACAAAATGTTATAGTTTCATATGAAATAATCTAAAAGGTAGAATCTATTAGACCTAATTTTATATCAACAGTGGCAGTTGTAGTTAAAGTTTCAAGATGTGTTTCAGCTAGTATTTATTTTTAATAAATGCTATAATTTGTTGTTATTACTATTATTTAAGACTAGCTACACTGACCTAACCATGGTAATGAGGAGCCTTTCCTTCTGTGTAATATGTATGTTCTGTTTGAATTATTTTTGAAATTAGGAAACAAACAGGATAATAATGGCCTCATATAAATAAATATGCTCTTCGATTTTTAAAAAGGCGGAGAGCCAACTTCCTGTAGATTTGGTTGTTGGCATCAACAACAAAAATAATGTCACTTGATGGATATCCTTGTACTGGAAAACCACAAACAAAACTATGCAACATAAAAGGAAATGCGACCCAGGATACATTAAATACAGGTTATGTTTAATCTATGGTGGGTCGCCACTTGATGTCCAATGTAAAATCTGTCCTGAAGCAAAACCAGTTGAAAACCACTGAGTTAAAGATACAGACAAGAGCAGTCTGGATGTGCTGTCACGCACCTACAGTATATGTTCATTATTAATAGCTCACACAGCTGATGTTATTTTTCATTTAGTAGTTACATGCTAAAGTGTAGACATATTGTTAAATCATCCCTAACAGCTGTGGTTTTCAATTTGTTGTTGGTTTATTGGTTGGCCTGGATGAGTGCGAGACTCCTGGACTGAAATTATGTCCCAGTTTAGCCCCCTTGATTTTTAGCCTTCCACTGGATACTGATAACCTTTTTGGCAACTATAAAGCCTACGGTTGACTATAAAAAGTGGCTGGGCTTTAAGCGTAGGGTCCATTACACACCACGGAGAACGCAGCATTTTATTTACAAGCTCTTCCTCATTTTCTCTCAGAATGTGAAGTGATTAGAACCTGAGGCATGCACTCTCTTCACCCATGCACACTCCTCAGAAACCATTTCATCCATGAACTTGAGAAAACGGCACCTTTTAATGCTAAAAATAAAGTTGTTCCCCCCCAGTTTAACTAGATTTGGAGTCGTCCCACATTCTGTGTTCATCTTTCTTCATGTTTGTCTCTCACTGTCAGACACAAGTGCCACCAGGAGGAGCGTCGCGCAAAGATATTTACATTTGCGATATAGACGGTATAGAAAAATCTCTACAGGTTGACATCTCAAGGGCACAATGTCAATAGCTCACGACTTGTTTCTTGCAAGGATTTGAACCAGCAACCTCCACGTCATCAGCCCTGAGCTTTAACCTCTAGGCCACATAAAAAAAAAAGTTATTTATTGACAAATGTAGAACAGTACAAAATGTATTTCTTCAATAAATTGCTAAATAGTGCACAAATTAAACAATGTAAGGGTACACTCACTGAGTCTCAAAGGTAAGGAATAAACAGAAGAAGAATAAATAAAATGTGAGTAAAAAAATGCAAAAGGAAAAAAAAAAAGAGCATTTATTATAAGTAATGGCACGGGAAAGATCTAATTATAACATATAAGAAAGGACAGGCATATATTATTATTATTTACTTGCATTTATTAAATAGATTAGGAATATTAGTACTAATACTACTTTCTCCTCAGTGACATCACTCTGTCACCAACTTCTCTTCACACACAGAGCTCAGAAATGCAGCTGAACATTCCTCATGCCAGTGCTTTGTTAGTTCTGAGAAAAAAAGCTTCTCTGAATGACCGCAGAGTAGGAAAATTCTTGCCAGGGTTGAAAGTGCAGAGTTATGAACGGTTGTTGCATGTATCTATTTCTTATCACTTTGGCACAAAACAATCGATATGGATATTTTTTACTCACCATTCAAATCTGTGTGACTTTCTTTCTTCCTTGGAACACAAATTTTGAGGAAGCTTCATTCAGATCTTTTCCATAGAATTATATAGTTCATTATTTACAAATACATTTCTTAATTTCACTTTCATTTGCATATGCAAATGTATGTAACTTAAATTTTGTATAAACCTAGTTGAAACTAGGGCTGGGTGATTAGGCAAAAAAAAAGATCTCGATTTTTATCAAACCTATGGAGGATTCATGATTCAATTTCTTTTTTCAACTTTTAAGTGTACTCCAACATGATTCAAATTGTATGTATGTTCTTTATTAGAATGCCAGGCAACCTGGTTAGAGAAAGCCAAGTTCTTTTCATTATAGGAAAAAAAGGTGAGCAAGAAAAATTTACAAATGCACCACAGTGGAAAGTTGTCAATGGAGTGTAAATGTAAAATAAATTAAAATCTTATAAACCCAGATGTTTAGAATTCATAGAATAAGAAAACTGCAGAGGACTTCTTTGCCAGTGTTGGTATACATTTTATCTAAGCAAGTCTATCTAGAAAGTTATCTAGAAATCAATATCTATAAATGATCAAGTCAAGTTTATCTAGAAAGTACTCCTTGTATATCAAACAATTTGTGTGAATATTCATAAACCCCTGCAGATAGAGAGGCACCATTTAGCGATTCACGCTGAGCAGCGCAGCAATATAAAATAATTTATCATTACAATTCAACTAGCAAAGTTTGTCAAAACGATCGCTTTCCAAATGTTGGCTATAGATGCAGTACACTTGAAACGCATAACAGAACAAAGCAATAATTAGCCATCTATCTGAATCATCATGGCAAAAGGAGCAGCATATGTTTGATTCACCCATACATAGCCTCTCCATGATATGAAATGAAGCGCCCATAACTAACGTTTATTTATGGTTAAAAAGAAAAGAAAGGCGACCGTTCATCAACATGCATACGCCGAGGCCAGTTATGGTCTTAATACGGTATATACCTGCATGATGGATGAAGTTGAGCTACTGTTACACTGTGTACAATCTTACTGGGAAAATTACCGCTGTCTTTTATATCATTCTCCATGTTGTTAAACTGTCACGTTCATTTGGAGCGCGCCACACACGTGCAGCTGATCAGATCAATAGCGGCATTTAGACAAAATTTGTGTCAGCCTAGGCCTGTGTCACTTATTAGAAAGTTCATATTCTGCTGTTAAATGTAATCCAGAGCACATCATTTTATAATTATGATTAATTGACTTTATAGACATTACAGTTTTATCGTCTGTTAATGCTTATATTCTGTAAAGCTGCTTTGAAACGATGTGTGTTGTGAAAGGCGCTATACAAATAAAATTGAATTGAATTGAATTGAATCATTTTATAATTATTTAACGATCTAGTAACAGCTGCACCTTGTTTGATTGACAGGCGGTATATATGTGTGCGCTGAACATGTGCGTTTGTTCTGAAAAGTTCACGCTAATGTGCACTTGAATGGTCAAATACATTTCAAAATTCTGCCAACATGCCCATCTTGGTGAGGTATTCATGTAAACACAGAGAGTGATGTCTAAAGTGAATGTAAACTGCGGAGAGAAAAAAAGCAGATTTGTATTAAAATGTCAGACTTGTAAGTGTAAATTTAAGCTAATAGACCTGCTGCTGTCTAGTGTGTCATTATAATTATCAAACAACCGTAATGAGAAAACACTCACTGCTCTTGACTGAGTAACTTTAGTAGATTTAAATAGTATGAATGTATTATAATCATGCCGTAAAGACCAGTAGTATTTTTGTTGCATTTCATTCTGAATTTTTCCTTGGAATATTTAAAAAAGCTGTTAAAAAGCACTGAATTTTGTATTTTATTTTTCTATTATTTGTAATCTATTTCTATTCATTGCTGTTTTATTATCTAATTACTGTTTGTTTACTAGTCTTGAATTATTACTTAAGAACTTGAAACCGTTCTTCTATAATTAACATATTAGTTAGTGTTATTAATTGTTGTGGTTTTGAAGCTGGTATTGAGAATCAACTACTGAAATTTTGGTATTGTGATAATATAGATATAGCCTCTTTATTGTACATGGAAGATCACGCTGCAATAACATGATGAAAAAGTAGATCTCATTCCATAGACGTGTGAGCATCCCTACTGTAAATGATTGTGATGGAGGCTTTCCTTTATTTGACTACCATACGTGACATAAAATAATGATCATATGACAATAGCCTCCTCAAGTTCAAGGAAATCCACTGTTAAAAAGACAAGTTTTTTTTTTTTTTTAAAGTTCAGTAAATGCATGATGTCAAAGTCAATGAGTAATTGTGATCTCAATATTGACCAAAATAACCATGATTATGATTTTTGCCATAATCAAGCAGACCTAGCTTGAGTGTGTGTGTGTGTGTGTGTGTGTGCGCGTGCTTGCGTGTTGTGTTCTGCCTTCTGGTTGTGTCAGTCTTACCCATATATTTTGGTGTTTGTGTGTGTGCTATTAGGGAAAGGTGATATACCAGTATGATAAACCTGTAGAAATTTGCCAAGCAGTATAAATGTTTGATTATCATCTGTATTGCGGTAATGCAAAATATGTGCACTTCATTCTATTCACGTCACATGTATGCGTTACACATTCTGTCGGAGGCTTCATGTGAGACTGGGAGAAATGAAGAAACAGGGTTTTTCAGGTACTGACAATTTTTTATTTTTTTTTTATCAGCCCACCTTGTGAAATTTCGAACCGCAGAAGCAAATTCAATTACATTCTTCTTGCATTCTAAATATGCTTCTCATCTCACACACACAGCTGTGTATCACGCACGCGAGTCCACTCCAGCAGGCTTCCAGATTGTGCTCCACAGACAGGAGAACGCAGAGCGTGTGATCACTGGCACTTCTCTCTCTATTGTGGCGCAACTTCAAAACTTGCGTGACACATTTGAGTTTTGAGCTTTTTACCCTAAAACAATATGAAGTCAAACATCTCAAACTGCAAGAGAGCCTGACACTCTAACCAACACTGATGAGGAAAACAGCTAAAACAATGTCATGCGCCAACAATTAAATGTCATTTGGATTTTTTAAACTGCACATCATCATCCTTAGTAAAATTCAGTGGGAATGATGTTCGATATTAGAAAACAAACAGGTTTTGCTTTCAGATATTCAAATATAGTCTACAGAGATGACTTTAAGAGCTTAATGAAGTGATTTTTATCAAGGATAGGAGCAATATTTTTTTTACTCATTAATTATTTCCATTTTGCATTGCTTTCAGAAGATGCCAAGTTTCTTGAGGAAAGTTTTATTATAATAATACTAGTCAACAACATCAGACTGAAATGTAAAATTTGCATTGTGGTAAGGTTGATTACCACTTGTTGACTACTTACCAATTCTATGTCAAGTTCAAAATAAAGAGAAAATTATGAGGAATCATATATAAAGTATTTAATTAAATTACTGGATTTTTCAAAACTTGGCATTACAATATATGTATTTAATTTGTAAACCAATTTGTAGTAATTTATTTATTTATTTTTAAATGTAACTATATTGTGATGTATCGCTATTGTGATATACAATTAGTGATGTCATTATGTAAGATTTTGGTCACATCACCCATCCCTATGTGCTTACATTATAGGTGTTTTATGGTCTTACCCACTTATTTATATGTGTTCTCTTTATGTGTGTGTTGTTCATTGTGGCTGATTTATTGATTTTCTTTGACAAATAAATAAAATTGCTCTGTTTTATAGTGTCACCAGTTCATTTGAGTGTGTGGGGAGGGTGTATGTTTTAAACTCTGTTGTGAAGTCTCACCCTTTTACTTCTGTGTTTGTTTTTCTGTAGCTAATTTAGATATTGTATTTGACCATTTAAAAAAAAATAAATTGCATTTTTTTTTTGTCTTACCCATTCATTTTCTCTGGTAGGTCTCTTTTGACTGTGAACCGCAAAGGTGTCACTTAGATTTATGAAATCATGTCCACATTTTTTGTGTGTGTTCAGATGACATGTTGTGGAAAAGTCACAAAGTCTTGTACCGCTCAGATAAACTATTATATAACCATTTTAATAACATCAGAAAAATGTATTTTGGTTAAAAGTGACCAAACACAATAGAAGGGTTAAATTAAACGCAAGCACAGGAGAGATTTGTGTACTTTTATAGTGTTTTGGGAAATTCTGTGTGAAAATTCTTTATTATTTCTCATTTTCATATTCACCTTACTATCGCAATATTATTCTTGTGTTCATTTAGAGAAAAAATTTGTAAACAGGCCTTCAATTTTAATTAAATAGATTTTTATATCAAACAAAAACATTTTGAATCTACTTTGCTACAATGTCTGTTTGGTTGAATCATGGTTGATATAAGGTTTTTGCCTTATATCATTTCAGATCAAACACAAAATTATCAAGATATATATTGAATCGCATCAGTAGGCTGAAAATTATGCCATATTGCTATATTACCCAGTCCTATTATTTAAAATGAAGTTACTTTTGGCAAAGTTTGTTTCAAGTGCATGATTAATACAAAATAATTGTTTCTCTTCAGCAGGTTGCCAGATCTTGTTGAGGTTTGTGTGCCGGTTAATGTATAGAAGAAAAAGGGTGAAACTTGAAGACGAAACTGAAGGTAGTTGGAAAAGGTACGGCACTATTTTCCAATATTCTTTTCCAGTTTAATATTAAACTGCTTTTGACTGTTTGACTGATGGGTTGCTGCTGTGTTCAGTTTTGCAGCTGTCAGAATGACTGCAGTCAATGACATCTCAGACAGCACAGAGATTGTGGAAATGGATGACGTTCCATCCCAGTTTTTTGTGGAGAAGCACTCGTGGGATGGCTTACGTGACATCATTCACGGCAGCCGCAAGTACTCTGGAATGATCATAAACAAGGCGCCGCACGACTTCCAGTTTGTTCAGAAGCACGATGAGTCTGGCCCTCACTCGCATCGCCTCTACTACCTAGGTATCTTATTTAGAACCGGTTGCATTTAGCTTCCATCAATGATTCTTGAACGGCATTTTTCTGCATATGCGGACAGCACACCACACTAAAATACTCTGACAGTGTTTCCTGCAGTGCAATTCAGTAGCAGTACTGCCACGCTACTGATTCCAAAGCATGAAACACACAATGCGTCCAGTGTAGTTGTAACTTCATTCACATCAATAAATGTCATTTTTATTTTTAAATATTAAATATAAAACGGAATTGTAAAATTTCTCACGATTCCCATCCCTAGGTGTGGGTTTGGATCTTTTAAAAACCACATAAGTGTAAACACACCCTTAATTGTTCGATGATTTGCATAGATTTATTTTTTCATTTTTGTTTGAAATGTATTTTTTCTTTAATGTTTCTACTTTGTCATACTCAGGAATGCCCTATGGTAGCAGAGAAAACTCATTGCTCTACTCTGAAATTCCCAAAAAAATACGAAAAGAAGCCCTCTTGGTGTTATCATGGAAACAGATGTTAGATCACTTTCAGGTATCTTTCTTTTGAACTGGTTCACTGATGAGAGATTGATTCATTAGAATTTTTTAACCCTTATCCAGTAATCACAAATGCCTGGAAATGTCATGGAAATTGATTGATTGGTCAAAAAGGGTGGGAATCCTGTACACAATTGTATTTTAAATTTGTGACTGTAGGCGACTCCGTATCATGGCTTGTATTCCCGCGAGGAGGAACTTCTCCGTGAGAGGAAGCGTCTGGGGGTGTTTGGCATCACTTCCTATGACTATCACCCACAAAGCGGCCTTTTCCTCTTCCAAGCAAGCAACAGCCTTTTCTATTGCCGTGATGGCGGCCATAACGGTTTCATTGTGAGTTAGTTGTCTTTCCTGCTCTCCTCAATTTAAAGGGATAGTAAACCCATTTACTCACCATTATGTCATTCCATAAATGGATGACTTTCTTTCATGAAAGATAAAAGGAGAAATTGAATAATGTACTGGCTGCTCTTTTCCATGCTATTATAATGAATGGGGACTGAAGCTTTAATAGGAACACAAAAGCACCAATAAAGTATCATAAAAGTAGTCAATACAAATTTATATGAGAAACAAAATGTAGTAATTGCATGAATTATTTGCCGTTATTCTGCCCCTCCTGTGAACTGTTAAGTCAAGAACCACTGCAGTGTTATCATTTTTCAGTGAGAACTGTAAACAAATCATTCAAATGGTTTGTATACCAAATCAACTGATACTTTAGGATATCTGAGTCAAAACATTATTTGTTCACTAATTTTCATGTGCAAAATATTTAGTTCTGTTCACACAAAGCTGTCATATGTCTTCAGAGTACTCTGAATATTGCGTACTAGTTGTTTGGACCTCTTTCGTGGTTCTTATATGGTGATTTTGCATCCTTTTTGAAGCTTGAAAGCTTTTGTCTCGATTCATTGTAATGACATGCAAAAAAGTGAACAGTCATATGTGTGTGAAGCTCTGTGTGTCCATGCCTGAAGGTCATGTGATGTTTAGCAGGCCGCCTCAGTGAAGCCAGTGGAAATAAAGACTCAGTGCACAGGGATACGCATGGACCCCAAGATCTCGCCCGGTGACCCCAGTTTCATTGCCTTCATTAATAATAACGACCTGTGGGTGGCGAATATCGAAACTGGAGAGGAGCGAAGACTTACTTTCTGTCATAAAGGTTTGAGTTGGATCTATTCATGTACAGCAGCAGCAGCAGTAGTTGTTGTGATGATGTTCCTTGATAAAAAGTAATTTTCTATGTAATAAATGTCTGTTACTAGGGGTGGGAAATGTATACCAGTATGGTGAAACAATAAACGGGTAGAAATTTGTTAGTGAACATTTGTGTTTTCATTTTCTGGAAACCCTTTTATTCACGGTTTTGCAAACATAGACCAAGAGAAGCTATCAGGTTAAGTAAATTATCTTTGGAATTTTTAAATAGCATCTGGATTAACCATGTTATTATATTTACTATAAAGCCAACAGGTTTGCAGTATTTCTGGGAAAGCTATATACAAAACTTGAAAGAAATGCATGATGGAGAGGGTTGCTTCAGAATCAAATCAAACACTTATGTTAGACTAAAGATCATTTTTTAGTTTATACATTTTAGATTAAAAAAGGACCCACTTTATATTAGGTCTCTTTTTATTATTATGTAATTAAGTATTTGATACAATGAACTTTTGTTCATTTGGTTGTTGTATTGTACTTGCATTAAAAGTACCTGCATTTAATTACATCTGTAGTTCGCTTAACCTTATCCCTAACCCCAACCCTTAACCCTTAATCCTACATCTAAATCTACCCGTACCTCAACATCTGAAGCAGCAAATGTAAATCTTGAGGATTTTGCAGAACAAGATGTTGTTACACAATAAATACATTGTATTGCATGTATTTTAATATAAGTACATATTTAAAGACACCTAATATGAAGTGGGACCAAAAAACAAATGCCATTCAGAAAACATATTTTTAATATGAATTATTATTGATAAATTTGTTTCAAAATAATAATAATAATACAAAATATATTAGAATTCTTCAAATGTTTGATAAGACTTTTCCTTGGACCTGGTTTTGAGTAAAAAAACTAATATTTGAAATGTAACCCCCTTCTTAAAACTTGAAGAGTGATATGGAAAGCACTAAGAATATGCTTTATGATTTGTCTTCTACACTTACAGGGTTGAATAACGTCAAGGATGACCCAAAGTCTGCTGGTGTCGCAACGTTTGTGATTCAGGAAGAGTTTGATCGCTTCACAGGATACTGGTGGTCTCCGGCTGCTCCTAAAGGTTTGTTGAACACTTTGTAGGGGTGTGTTGACTTTATTTGGTCAGGTTTTAGACCAAATCACACAGAAACTGCCCTTCTAAGGGTTACCAATGACTTATTGATTGCTCCAGTTTAGTGTTGCTTGAATTAACTGCAGCGTTGGATACAAAGAGATGGGTGGGAATATCTGGGATGGGTTTAGACTGTTTCCTATCTGTCAAATAGGATATTTGTAGAGTCTGTTGAAGATGAGATGTCCTCCTCTTCAACAATAAATTGTGGTGTCCCACAAGGATCCCTGTTATGGCCAATTTAGTTTTATCTTGGTTCTGTGATTCGAAAATACAACTAATTTTAATTACCATGCAGATGACCTACAGTTATATTTGTCGTTGAGTCCCAATGACCTGTCTAGAATAATCAGTTCTTTAAGAAGGCAAGCAAGCAAGCAACAGATGGCATGTAATTTTCTGCAGTTAAATTCTGATAAAACAGATGTTGTTCGAGTTGATCATGATTAAAAAAATGTTTTTTATTGAGTTAGCACTTAATCAAGTGGTGCTGAATATTCAGCAGGTCAGTAGAAATTTGGGTATCTATTTTGACACAAATTTAGTTGTGAATATCACGTCAGGAAGTTAGTTCAGTCTTGTTTTTATCAGTTAAGGAACATTTCCAAGGTGAGACAGGTTTTGAGTTTTAGGGATACAGAGAAGCTTCTTCATGCCATTATTTAATCTTGCCTAGATTATTTTAATGCATTTTTTCAAATGCGTGAAATGGAGAATAAAATGTTCCCAGTTTCCTAGAGGTAACTGTACTATAAAAACATACTGTACATTTCACAACTCAACTTTCTCTCTAGTCTAAAAAGAGCATTTATAGTTTCCACCCTGCTGAAACTTATTGTTTTGAAACTTATTGTCTTTACTGAGTGTATTGATTTTATGTTTTGTGAAGCACTTTGTGATCAATTGCTAAATGGTGCTATATAAAAAGTTATTAAAGTTATAATGACCATTATAGCTGTTATTATTGAACCCTGCATGCCCATATCATTCTGTTTATGTTTGCATTGCAGACACAGATGGATGCAGAACGCTGCAGTTGTTGTATGAGGAAGTTGATGAGTCAGAAGTGGAGATTATTCATGTGCCCTCACCAGCCCTAGAGGAGCGGAAGGCAGATGTGTACAGATACCCCCGCACCGGTAACCAGACATGCACAACACACAGGTGTTTAGGTTATGGAATTGAAAACTTGTTCCCATTCTTGGATAGAGCGATATAGCCAAACAACAATATTCAATGTATATCTCTATGTATTTGCTCTGAATAGGCTTTAAGGTTTTTTTATTTAATCAGAGGAACCATCATTTCAACCAAATAGCCGCTGTTTCCAATTAGATTTTTAAAAACATTATGCAAGGAATGAAATGGAGTTTCCCACATTGTTTTCCTTAATATGAACCATGAAACAATACACATTAATAAAGAGCAAACTGAGTTGTTTTAAAGTTTGTGAGACTTAAATCAGTTTAAAAATGGACTGGCTGTTCATATAACAGTGTTTAGTTAAAGATACACATTCACAACAGAGGTTTGTTGTAATAAATGGTACTTGTAAAAACAAAAAGGGTTTATTTAATAGAATCGATACTATAGATACCAATGCCAATGAACTTCTCTTTGCTTTTAGGGAGTAAAAACCCTCAAATTAGCCTGAAAATAGCAGAGATTCGAACTGACCAGCATGGGAAGGTAGGTGCCCAGTGCCAGAGCTCGCTTCATATTTAGGTCTGGTTGAGAGACTAATAATGTCGTTTTATGCCTTGTTTTCTAGATTGTTAACACGCAAAACAAAGAGCTTGTTCTCCCATTCACAACACTGTTTCCTGGGGTTGAGTACATCGCTAGAGCTGGATGGACAAGAGATGGCAAATTGTAAGTTTTCATAATTGTTATCAAGCTCCAAAAATGCCAGAAAAAGCCTCATAAAAGTTAGCCATGCAATTTGTGTGGTATATTCCAAGTCATCTGAAGCCATACAATACCTTTGTACAGTTGAAGTCAGAGGTTTACATACACCTTAGCCAAATACATTTAAGCTCATTGTTTCACATTCCCTGTTTTAGGTCAGTTAGGATCACTACTTTATTTTAAGAATATGAAATGTCAGAAAAATAGTCAAGTCATTTTTATTTGTGTAGCACCTTTCACAAAACACATAGTTTCAAAGCAGCTTTACGGAAATTGAAACCGTAATTTATATAATGTCTTAGTCATCATTGTGCAATTTGATAAAATACGATTGTGAATTGTGTTTAAAAATAGGTAATGAAATAGTAATTGTATTTAGAATCCCAGTGAGCATGCCAAAGGCGACTGTGGCCAGGAACGCAAAATTCCATAAGATGATGTTTAATGGAGAAAACTAACCTTGGGAGAATCCAGGCTCACTGTGGGGCCAGTTCCCCTCTGGATAACATCATGAAAATAATAGCAATATTAATTATTTTTGTATAGTGCAAGTCATGGTTTAAAATGATTTAAGTAAGTGTTAAGGGTCAGTGTTTAAACAAAGATTTTGTAACAAAGAAACAAAGTAAGATTAATGAATAATGCCTTTGATTAACTGCAGATTTTCACATAGATGCATTGTCTTTTGTTAGTTGGCTGATGAAGGGTTTTGTTGGCAATTAATTGATAGTCTATGCATTCCATTATAAGAGTGTAGTCCATCATTAGACCGAGGTGATGCAGGCAGAGATCAGTGAGGTGCATCGCAGTTCAACCGGCTGGTAATTTCGGTGAGGTCTATCATAAGTCAAAGGTTCAGGCAATGACATATGATGTATTCCATTGTCTTATGGTTGGAGTTGGCATCAGTTCATCCTCTGAAGTCCATCGTAATAGACTGAAGTGATGTTTGGCTGGCACTGGCTGCAATTAGTCGTCATCACTCAGAGACACATAGCAGTGGAGTCCAACACGAAGCAGGAATGGAGTTGGATCCAGCCAGTTCTGGTGACCTCAGTATAGGAATCCTGAGGTTGTGACCGGGATACAAATCTATGCTGATAGAATAATATCAGCATAGATGCCATTCAATTTATTGCAGAGTTATAGATCATGATCAATGTTTCTGGTTCCTGCAGACCTAACTAATGCAGCTTAATTGTGAGTTAAAGGATAAATTAGGTGTATGCCTTGCTAAAAAGATGACTCATTAATCTAGACTTAAACTGAGTGTGTCTGTATCTCGAACAGTGTTAGGGAGAATATTCCATAGTTTGGGAGCCAAATATGAAAAGGATCTACCTCCTTTTGTGGATTTGGATATTCTAGGAGCTATTAACAGACCAGAATTGTGTGATCGTAATGAACATGATGGAATATAGAGTGGTAGAAGGTCACTTAAGTACTGTGGAGCTAGACCATTCAAAGCTTTGTACGTAGTTAACAGAATTTTCAAATGAATACGAAATTGAACAGATAGCCAATGTAACAATGATAAAATTGGGCTAATTTGATCACATTTCTTGGTTCTAGTCAGCACTCTGGCTGCTGCATTTTGAACCAATTGAAGTTTATTTATTATTATTTATCTTGCTGGACATCCTCCCAGTAATGCATTACAGTAATCTAGTCTTGAGGTCATGAACGCATTAGTTTTTCAGTATCAGCAACAGAGAGCATGTGATGTAATTTAGCAATATTTCTTAGGTGGAAGAATGCTGTTCTACAAACATTGGTAATTTGATTGTCAAGGACAGATTTGTATCAAATATAACACCTAGCTCTTTGCTGTTGAAGACGATGTAACAGTACATCCATCAAGAGTCAAAGTTCACAAATGCCAACATATTTCTCTAGCCTATTCAAGAGTATGTTGTGATTTATCATGTCAAAGGCAGCACTAAGATCTAAAAGGACTAGAAGTGAAATGCAGCTGCGATCAGATGATAAGAGAAAGTCATTTGTAACTCTGATAAGTGCAGTCTCTCTACTGTGATGGGGCCTAAATTCTGACTGAAATAGTTAATATATACTATTTCTCTGTAGCAATTAACATAGTTGGGAGGACAATACCTTTTCTAGTATTTACAACATAATCGGGAGATTTGAAATCGGTCTATAATCATTTCATCTAATATTTATTAGAATATTTCTACCTGAACGATAGCATGGTATAGATTGAGTAACCTTAGCTGATCACAGCATACAAGAGACGAGGTAATGATCTGAGATGTCATCGCTCTGCGGAAGGATTTCTATTGTATCAACATCAACTCCATATGACTTGAATCAAGCGTATGATAATGGTGATGAGTTGGTCATGTCACATTTTGGCTTACTCCAAGAGAGTTGAGAAATTCGATAAATGCTAATCCCAGTGTGTCATTTTCTTTATCTGTTGAAGTCACCATCAATTAAAGTCACAATCTTTCTACAGTAAATACAAGATCTGATAAAAGATTTGCAAATTCACTAAGGAAATCAGAATAAGGCCCAGGTGATCTACATACTGTAGCAAGATATATTTATTTATATCTTACGGTGTCACATTAAGCATTATTAGTTAAAAAGACAAACTTATTTGCTGTCCTCTGAGTAACACCAAAATTGTAACTGTAAATTGTAGCAACACCTCCTCCTCGACCCTTCAGAGGATGCTCATGTTTATAATAATATCCTGGGGGAATAGATTCATTTAAAAGTATATATTCATCCGGTTTAACCCTCTGGGGTCTGAGGGTGTTTTGGGCCCTGGAGAAGTTTTGACATGCCTTGATATTTGTGCTTTTTTCAGTTGCTTAAAAACATAATAATAGCTAAAGTCTGATAACACTGTATTCAGCACAAACTGGGCTACAATAATGTGTGAGCAACATGTGTGTACATGTTTGTATTTTTGAGAAAATAACGTTTATGCATGTTTTTTGAAAAGACAAAATTAAGTAATTGAAATAAGGCCATATAATACATACAAACATTTGTCCACAAGACTTTTGAGAACTGGATCTTGTAGCCTAGATTTTTTGCTACAAAATGATGTGAAAACCATCCTGATCACTTATTCATACAAAACTAGGGCTGGGATAAACGGTTATTTTTTAAACGATTAATCTAGCGATAATTTTTTCCGATGCATCGGTTAATCTAACGATGAATTTTTTTCAGTCCGATTCGATTTCGATTATCTCCCCATTAATTGACTAATAGCAATTTATACATGTTGATTTACATATCTGAATGAAAAAACATGAATTCCTTAACATTGCAATATGTTTATTGCTCTTAAAATTCCAAAAATAAAAGACTATACAAGTGCAAAGTAATGCATTCTTAGTCAGAGGTAGCATTCAATAAAACTTTGAAGCCTTGAAAACACACAGGCCTAGCTTACTGAAAAAAAGTGCATCTTGTAATTCTTCTTTCAGATTAAAATAACAACAACTTGATGTCTAGCATTCAATAAAAAAAATAAAAAGGTCACCCAAAATACTTTAGAGCAATTGAAAGAATACAGCAACCAATGTAAACTTGAGGGCTTTAAGCTAATACAGAGAGTGCTTTTCCAACAAAAAATAAATAAAAATGAACAGCAACAGTGGGAGCCAGCAGCCTGTCATCTCGTCCTTCCTGAACCAAAAGAATTGAACATTTATGTTGAAAACACATATTCCTAGCTTACTGAAAAAATTGCATCTTTTAAGTCTTCATTCACATAAAAATAACAACAACATAGTAATACACTCTGCCACTCACCTTTTTCTTAAACTCAAAATTCAAAAATAAAATTCAAGTAAAGGTGTACAAGAGCAAAATAATGCATTCTGATGTCTAGCATTCAATAAAAAAATAAAAAGGTCACCCAGTTACCCTTTCTTAGAACTATTGAAAGAATACAGTAACTATTGTAAACTTGGGGGCTTTAAGCTAATACAGAAAGTGCTTTTCCAACAAAAAATAAATAATGACCCCTCCCCTGGGCCTATCACTGAGGAATGTGACACAAATAGAATGAATGTGAGGAGACTTAATGATCAAAATCACGTTTTAAGTTAAAAGAAGTAATCTGACTATACGTGTTCTTTACATAAAGACTTTACTTAATTTTATACCTACACTACCGTTTAAAAGTTTTAGAAGTATCTTCTGCTCACCAAGACTGCGTTTATTTGATCCAAAATACAGTAAAAACATTGTGTGAACTCATTTTACAATTTAAAAGATATTTCTATTTGAATATATTGTAAAATGCAATTTGTAATCAAAGCTGAATTTCTCACCCAATTGTTTGTTGTTATGGTTGTTCTTGATAAGCGGTGCTTTGAGATCGATGCATCACGTTGTGTAACACAGAGGTGAAAAATGGGTGCGCGCTGTAAAATGCACGCAGTTGAATCGTGATAAGAGAAAAATGCGGGTAAAAACCTGATATGCACTGAAAAATGGCAGATGTTAAGGATTAAAATCTGAAAACGGATAAACTATGCTAAAAAAGCTAGCAGGCTACAAACACTGACTCGAGCTAGATGCCAGCAGCAACAGGTAAAATACACACAGATGAAACTGTAGAAAAGACGAAAAACCTGAAACACGTAGTAAAATGACAAAGGATAAAACGATGAACTTATGAGAATAAGAATCAGCAATGCTAAGCCTGCTACAAACACTTGTGCAGCATGCCATCAGCAACCGTAACTGGAAGTCCAGTCTCCTAATAGTAGAGAGAATGATTTATTTAGGCTTTTATTTCTTTCATCACATTCCCTTGGGTCAGAAGTATACATACATTTTGTTAGTATTTGGTAGCATTGACTTTAAATTGTTTAACTTGGGTCAAGTTAACCCAATAACCCAGCTTCTCCTAAAAACTTGCTGGAATTTTGGCCCGTTTGTAGGCCTTCTTGCTTGTACATGCTTTCAGTTCTGCCCACAAATATTCTATCAGATTGAGGTCAGGGCTTTGTGATGGCTACTCCAATACCTTGACTTTGTTGTCCTTAAGCCATTTTGCTACAACTTTGGAGGTATGCTTTTGGTCATTGTCCATTTGGAAGACCTATTTGTGACCAAGCTTTAACTTCCTGGCAAGATCTTTGTCCCCATGTGCACTTGCAAACTGTAGTCTTGTTTTTTTATGTCGGCTTTGGAGTAGTGGTTTCTTCAATGCAGAGGAGCCTTTCAGGTTATGTTGATATAGGACTTGTTTTACTGTGGATATAGATACTTGTCTACCTGTTTCATCCAGTATCTTCACAAGGTCCTGCTGTTGTTCTGGGATTGATTTGCACTTTTTGCACCATCTAGGATCTCTTTCCTGAACGGTATGATGGCTGTGTGGTCCCATGGTGTTTATACTTGTGTACTATTGTTTGTACTTCTGACCCACTGGAATTGTGATATAGTCAATTAAAAGTGAAACAGTCTGTCTGTAAACAATTGTTGGAAAAATTACGTGTCATGCACAAAGTAGATGTCCTAAACGACTTAAGAAAACTATAGTTTTCTTATATTAAATCTGTGAAGTGGTTAAAACATTTGTTTTAATGACTGCAACCTAAGTGTATGTAAACTTCTGACTTCAACTGTAATTCTCAAATCTCAATTACAAATTGAACATGCAGATATTCAAACTTGGCATGTCATGGTAAGTTGAGACATGTGAGAACCTTTGGTGTTTGAAGTCACACCTAGGGATGCACCAAAATTTTTTTTTTCTCCCGATCCGATACCAGTGTTATTTTTTCGTAATCGGTTTGGAATATCTATACCTACCTGTGTGAAACTGATTGTGTTTACTCTTTTATATGTGACCCAGGGACGGACTGACAATCTGTGCGTTCGGGAAAAGTCCAGAACGGCCGTCCAACCGAGGGCCGTCCGTCGGCACAAAAAAAAGTATAATAAAGCAATATGAACAGCCAACAGTAGGGACACAAATATGATCACTTATATGCAACGTGTAAAAAAAAACTGAGGAAGAAGAGTCGGCCTACTAGCCAGTTTGTGATTAGCCCCGCAGCAGTCAGATTTGTAATGGAAGCAGGTCAGTTTAGAAAAATGTACAGTTTTGTACATGAGCTGCAGCCAGGACGTAAATTAACCCTTTCAGACGCATCGATCACACACACACACACACACACACACACACACACACACACACACACCAGTGTGATTAGAACGGTCAGTGCACCGTGATTAGCTGCTAATATTAAATGTGCTTGACGCTGGCTGGCGCTGAGCCAGAGACGGACGCTCAGCTGTCATATCACAACTTAGTTTTCAGTGTTTTCAACCACATAATGTTTCTTTTAGGTTTTAGGTTTCAGACATATAATTACATTTCACATAATGTAGGTACTAAACAAACAATACAATACATTTAGAGAGGCATAGAGTTTGTAAAATACACACTGATGTCTATGGAAACGGCAATAATATTCCTTTCCATAATAATTAGACACGTTTATTCATATCAATCAGATACACATTGTGAAAGTAACTTTAAAGTTTACTCTATTCTTCTCCCAGTTCACCGGTCACTTACTTTCATGTATTTTGGGAGAAGTGGATGAATTAACGTGTTGTAGCCTAAATCCAACAGATCCGATTCTCTGAACTGTGGCACTATGACGGCTCCATCGCTCACAGCTCAACTAACGCGATCGTTATAAAGGTGTTTAGACAACAAAACTCACCCACTTGCATTTATTTGACAATCTGAATATCAGATATTTCATGCTAACATGCTAACAAATGTGTGAATATTTTTAATAACAAAGGAAAGACGGCATAAAACATATCATCATTCATTCAGTGCTGTTGTGGCTGCGGTGTGTCACGTGACAAGCAATGACGCTGTCACCATGGAAACCATAAAGTAAATAACGGTCCAAATAATAGTCAGCCAGAATATTTTACATTTATGTGAAAGGGTTAAATCGCTGCAGAATGGCTAGCAGAAAACGTAAGGAGAAAGCGTGGATGGGAATAAGTAAAAGAAAAGAGGCTAGTGGCGAATGGCCGGATGATGGGCCTATTTGGGAGAAAGTCCAGGGCTGTTTTTTAGCCCCAGTCCGTCCCATTATGGAAAGAAACCCAAACCTCTACTGGTGCTGTCAGTCAATTACAATTTTTAATCACGATTAATACATTTTTTTGCAGTTCATCACGATTAATTGCATAATCATTTGTAGTTCATTGCGATTAATCGCAGATTTTAAGTGCTGAAATTTGACACTATATTCGTTTCTTGTCAAAATTTATTTTTCACTTTTATGAAAGAAAACAAAACAATATGTGACAATATAATGCTTTATTAAAAATGTCAAACAAAGCCTTCCACAATGTTGATAGAAATGCACTATTATAGCACCAATTCAAGTAACATTAAATGTTTTCCAAAGTCTAAGTTGGAGTTTGACTAACTAAAATAACTAGTCCACACATAGGTTGCATTTTCATTGCAATGGACATCAAATCCTTTAAACTCTCATCCTGCACAATATGAATCTACCAGTAGACTGTGGCTATCTGCTTTGCTACAGCAATTGTGAAGCTGCGTTCTTGATACGCGTCAGGGCGTCAACATGAAACAGCATTTTGAACTCACCATGAAAAGCGCTTGCAAACAAGGCTGAAAAGTACTTGATTTCTGTCAAAAGTCCCATCTGGGCTTGTTTTGTAGCCTACATCAGATGGCGCTAAGAGCACCTTTCTCCAGTTTATCACTGACAGGGAAGCTTCAGGATTCTTTTATTTATCGAGATAACAACCTCTGCGTCACTATTATAGAAGACAGTTTAACGGTCAACTAGGATGTTGAATTTCTTTGAGACTGCTTTGTTATGCTGTTTTATGCTAAGCTTTTAGGCTCTATTAGTAGAAGGGCTCTTTCGCTGGGGCATGTGTGTCAGTGTAATGACTCTGAGCTGGCACATTATAAAGGTTCTGCCCTTCACACCAGTGTTTATGCTGTATTAACGGTCAATGCGTTAATTGCGATTTAAGAAAAATTCACTTGTTAAACTATTATAATTAATTACATACGTTAACGCCTTAATTCTGACAGCTCTACTAACTACACATTATTTAATTATAAATGAGAAAACACAAAAGGATTACATAAAAAATGTGTAGCCTATTGAGAAAAATGTATATAAATAGCGCATAAGCCAAATGTACCATCATTTCAGTGAAAATTATCAGTAGAAATTAAGCCAGTTCTCTTTAAACATTTTTTAAACTTGAATCTGGATTGAGACCTTTTTTCCCCACTTTGGTTGTAATAGGATATCAGTCCACTTTTCAATCCTTTAAAAAAAAAAAAATAATACAATTGGAACCCAGTCAACTTAAATATAATTGTAATTTAATATTAAATAAAAATACAATAATAAGAAATGCTAATTAGGGCCAGGAGTTGGCAAACTGGGCATTCAATTAATGAAATGAGAATGGAGATGTTTGTTAGAGGTACTTGGCACTCAAACATTTTGAGTTCACTATTCAAAAGAAGCATCTACTGATGATCTCAGAAGACCTACGATCAAGAAATGTTACTTTGCATAAAGCTGGAGAGGATTACAAAGTTCTCCTTGAAGAGCTTAAAAACATTCATCTGTCCACAGTTAGACAAATTGTCTATAAATGGAGACTGTGGCTTCTCTCCCTTAAAGTGGCCACCCAGCCAAGATGACTCAAAAGGCACACCACGCATTGCTCAATGAGGTAAAAAAAGAACCCTATATTGACAGCTGAAGACTTGAAAGAATTACTGTCTACGATATGTAAAACATTAAACAGGCATGGTGTCCATGAAGGAAGGAAGAAAGACACTGCTTTCCAACAAAAACTTGTTTTGTGGACTGATGAAACCAAGGTTGAATTGTTTGGGAAGTGCACGCAGCACTGTAAAAAGGGCACCACATACCAAAATGAAAACATCATTCCAACACTGAAGTATGGTGGAGGGATTATCATGATTTGTGGCAGCTTTGCTTCTTCGGGGCCTGGACCGTTTTCCATCATTAATTAATTCCTAAGTTTATCAAGATATCATACAGAGTAATGTCAGTGTGGCTATGCACCAGCTGAAGCTCAGTAGAAGTTGGGTGATGCAGCTGGAAAATGACCTTAAATATAGATGTAAATCCACTACAGAATGGCTTAAAAAATTAAAATCCGCCTTTTGGAGTGGCCCAGTCAAAGCCCAGAACTTAACCGAATAGAGATGCTGTGGAATGACTTCAAGAGAACCGATCACACCAGACATCCTAAGAATATGGATGAGCTGAAACAGTTCTCTAAGGAAGAATTGTTCAAAATTCCTTCTGAATGTTGTGCAGGTCTAATCTGTAGCTCCTGGAAATTGCTGCCAAAGGAGGATCGACCAGTTATTAAATCCAAGGGTTCACTTAATTTTTCCACAGCACTGTTACTTTTCAATGTGACATTTTCAATAATGACATGAAAGATTATATTTGTTTGTGTGTTGTTAGCTTAATCACATTTTCTTTGACTATACTTGTGAAGATGAAATCGTATTTTATGACCAATTAATGCAGAAAACCAGCTAATTCTAATAATTTTTCTTGCCACTGTACATCTGAGATGTAGTTTTTGTAGGGCAGTCACATATTGTTCTCCGTTCTGAGAGCTGAAAACAACTCGTCATCACCCCGTGCGGTGTGTGTGACACAACAGTGCACCGCTCAATTACGGAAGAGTGCTGCACATGCAGATTACAATTACTTTTTTTATTAAACGCAGATTTTTGAGATTCACAAAGATATCGTTTGTCTTCAAGAGACTTTAAATAAAACGCACATGTCATATGAGCTACTTTAATGGTGCTTTTATGATTCTTTTATGCCATTTTTGGAGCTTGATTGTAACAACCGTGATTAACACACAGTATTGGATATGGATCGGGCTTGTCAGACCGATACCCGATCTGGTTAAAAACATCAGTATCAGCCAATACTGATCCAGGTATCGGATCGTTGCATCCTTAGTCACACCTGGTGCAACACGTTTTCAACCCAAGTTTGAACAAGTCTGTTATTATCTAGCATTGTTAAGTGTGTTTTCAGGTTTAATTGTATATTGAAATGGTCTCTCTCCAGTGCTTGGGCAGTGTTACTGGACCGCAGTCAACAGAAGCTGCAGTTAGTGCTGTTACCACCCGCGCTCTTTATACCTGTGGGTGTGGATGACCCACAGTGGGAGGAGCATGTGGAGGCCATGCCTGAGGGAGTGCAGCCCTTCATCATCTATGATGAGCTCACTGACATCTGGATCAATGTAAGACCCTTCGGTGAAATTAAACAACAGGGATGCACTTGTATTGAAATTTTGGTGATTTAATTTTTTTGCATTTTATACTGATAAACGATGCAGCTGATTTAATCTTTTTTTATTATTTTTTTTTTTGTCTGGCATAGAACAAAGCTGGATCTAATATCGGCTGAATCAGACCAAAACAGCTAATATTGGCTGATAATGGAGTTCAGCCATTATTTTATAAACAACAGATACTGATTATTTTATGTTCAAATGTCCTATAACCAGTTTGCAGAGAGGGTTTTTTTGATTTTGTCAACGATAATGAAGTCAAGACGAAAAAGAAATCTCTTGACAATAAAAAGATTTAATTAAAATATATCATTGACAAAAATATGATAAAAGTACTTGTTTATTTTTTTAAATAAAAATCTAGAAAGAATTTATTCAAATAATCCAGTCACAGTATATCTGAGATTTGCCCACTTGAGCTGCAAGAACTCCTGAACACCTGTACAATGAACTTTACTAGAGATTAATTATCTCACTTAAACATGTCCTATATATGTGAGAATAATCAGCTATATCCACAATGTAAACATGATATTACAACTTGCATCTGCACAGGCAATAAAATGAATGAAAAGGGGCCTGGGTAGCTCAGCTCAGAGTAAAGACGCTGACTACCAACCCTGGAGTCACATGTTCGAATCCAGGGCATGCTGAGTGACATCAGTCAGGTCTCCTAAGCAGCCAAATTGGCCCGGTTGCTAGGGTGGGTAGAGTCACATGGGGTAACCTCCTTGTGGTCACTATAATGTGGTTCTCGCTCTCGGTGGAGCGCATGGCGAGTTGTGCGTGGATGCCACGTAGAATAGCGTGAAGCCTCCACACACGCTACGTCTCCGCGGTAATGCGCTCAACAAGCAACGCGATAAGATGCCCGGATTTACTGTCTCAGATGCAGAGGCAACTCCTCCGCCACCCAGATTTAGGAGAGTCACTACACCACCATGAGGATCTATTATGCATTGGGGATGCCAAATTGGGGAGAAAAGGGGAGAAAACAAGTGAATTTGGTTACATGCTAGTCGGAATGCGTAACTTGCGGTATGAACATGCCGTTTCCTTAATACGCTAAGCTTAATTATCCTAAAATAACAAAATGTGAGGAATTCACTACAGAGCAACTTGTAAAAAGGAGCTAATGCTTCATTATATGCTATTATTTTAGGAGCTAATTTTTTCAGGTTTCCATAAGGCCCTTTCTAAGTGCAGACACTAAAGCCTATTTTAGGTACTTTTTGAGGAACTACTGTGTTTTCGTCACCTTCGGGCATGTGGAACTACTGTTCCTCTTAAGTCCTGAGTATACTTCCAATTTGGCGTACAGTCGAACACGAGCTAAGAAGCACTCATAATAATTAAGCACATCTTCCCAAGGTGAGGTGGCCCTTTTGCACAACAGACTCGCTCGCTCACTTTCAAAGCTCAGTGCCTCAATCCCTCCAGCTTCCCAGAAAATGAAGACCCAGTGGCCGTGGTCTAAGCAAAATAAATTGTGCTCTCCAGCCCTCTTCTCAGCGGAAAGCCTTATTCTCGGGCAAGCCAAGCATTCCTGTTGGTTCGAGTACCATGAAGCCGGGACCAGAGCTCACAGAACTGTTCGCTCCGGCTCCGATGAAGGCCCAGAACTTTCCTCAATGTTCCCGCAGAGTGTCCCTTCCTCTACCTGCCACCGATTGCTGGGATCGAGATGTTCACACTGTTAATGTTTGTGGTATTGTTAGCTCCATGCCAGATATTTTTCACGTTCCAATAAAACATGCAGAACTTGTTGCAAATGCTTGATGCTCAAACATGCACAAAATGAGCTCCTTTCCATGTGAAAACGGTTGCACTTCACGAGCGCTCCATGAGGGTGGGCGGGATTTATAGCCCGATTGACACTGGTGAGCCTTTGTGTCCTTTGGCCCATTACACGGATGCGTGGCTTGGTCTTACGGGCATCTCCAGTTGGGTGCTGCAACACAGTCAAACAAGGCTATGTGCTACAGTTCACTAGACAGCTGCCTCGCTTCAACAGCGTTATGTCCTAAACCATGATGGTGTGGGACTGGCTGGTCTTTCTCCCAGAGATTCAATAGAGACAGTACCAGTCAGAGGCACAAGCAAGCAATCTAAGGGACCTGTTGCTTTCACATTTGGAGCGTTTTGTTTTAAGTCAATTGGGTGAAGATTGGCATGGTGGTACGCATTTTCTCATAGCGTCAGCTACTGACACAGCGTCAAAGTGACCAACTTGAAAGGAAACATTGTGGTGACGACTGCAACCCTGGTTCCCTGAAAGGAGTGAACAAGGTGCTTCATATGCTCTTCAAGGGACCATGAGTTGATGCACTTACCTTTAGTCTAAAAATCTTGATGAAATGGTGTTGTGCTCTAGTTTATATGCCAGCAAAGGCACACGCATTGGGGTAGAGCATCAAGGGCCATCTCTGATAATATTGCCATAATTCTAAAGGGCTTGAGAGATTTTCAGTCCTGGGAGGAGTTTCCCATGGTGCCAGACACTGACGCAGCATTTGTTCCCTCCATTCAGGGAACCAAGTTTACAGTCATAATCAGAAAATGTTCAATGTATCTGACAGTTGCAGCCCTACACTGAAAATAAAGGAATTTCTGATTACTACATTGAGTTTTTCCTGTGATAACAGACATAAATAATATGTTTACCGAGAGTGGGTAATTGAGAACTATTATAAAGGTAAACATCTTGAAATCTAATTTACATGAGGAAAGTGTTGCGTTCCTGTTAGTGGGTGTTTTACTTCCATCAAGGCATCTTTTTTCAGTCAGTGGGTGAATAGTTCAGTACAGTATTTAATGCTGAGACATAAAAGCCTTTATTGTAAAAGATTGTGTAGATAAATTGGTTTATAGTGCATTTTCAACATGTTTTCCCTCTGAGGTTCAGTATGTGCTGCGTGGTTAAAAGAAGCTGAGCACCTCTCCTCTAACTGCACCTTTAGGGGCACAGCATAGCGCGACTCGCACGCTCTGTGTAAAGGCCGTAACCTGCAGGCACCATTTGTGTAAAACAGCCCTAACAAAAGCGAAGCTTAGATCCTGGCGTCCTCCATCAGTGTTGTTGTTGCTATTGTTCTGTTCGTGCAAACAACGTCAGAAGAAAAATGGTCAACACTACATTGTCATCACTGGGGTATTTTGTAGGTGCGAATGCAAGAGAGAAATGTCTCTTCCGGAATAAAGTTCCCCTAAAATGTTGTCCTTCCAGTTGTGGAGTACCAGTACTCTAGGTGGGAAAGGGGCTGTATTAAACATTAATCTTTAATATACTTCAGAAATAATAAGAGATTGTGCTTTTTCTGAATGTAGTGTTTAAGAGTATTCTTATTTCCAATAGGTCCATGATATCTTCTACCCCTTCATTCAGACAACTAATGACAAGATCACATTCCTGTGGGTGAATGAGTCACAAACAGGCTTCTGCCATTTGTACAGAATAACCAGCCTGTTACAGTCCAGCTGCCAGCAGTGGTCCAGAGAATACAGCACTTCAGAAGGTCAAGCAAGGCACTTTAAACTTTAAACTACTGTTTGTGTGTCTCTTATGGATGAGATTCTTCCAGAATGCTGTATTTTATTTTTTTTTCCCCCAACCTTGAAATGTGACCCATGTGAATTGTTTAAATCTGTAAAAAAGGTAGGGGGTGGGGGGGTTTATTTAATCGGTTGTTCACATTTTATCGACAATATCCTGTGTGGTGCATTCTCGATAAGCATTTTTCACCCAAACAAGTGTCATTCAACCTTCCCTCATTACTTCACTCACAAACTACAGCTGCTTCTGCATCACACACACTTTGTAGAGAACGCACGAGACTGATGCTCCTGATTTTTGCTGTCAGGACTTCATTCAAGACAGACAGGTTTATTTGAATTAATCAAGAGAAATAAAATGGTGACATATAAAATGTCTTTGAACCGTTACCCCTGATGCTGACAGGTTAAAAATAGCCTGCATTTACAGCTTTACTGACCTGAAATTTGCAGTGAAGTCGTGACAAGTATCGTCATGCATAAACTACTTATTGCCAGTATATCGAACCGCCTGTATGTATAATCATAAAGCCCTGCAGATGTAGTCCATACATTAGGCAATTATAAGTCTAAATGAGTTTTCTCCCTGTTAAGATCAGGAAATGAACTTGGGTTCGGATGGAATAAAATTAGACATGAGTTTTTGGGAGACCACTTACTGTAAGTGCTGCTTTTTTCAATGGTCACACATGTTTTTCCACATTATGCGAAAATGACAACGAATGGAAATGTAATATTACATGCTTTTAAGAGTGCTGACCTATCTTTACTCTGTGGCTTCTATTTCTGGATTGTGGAGGGGAAACCCATCCAAAAATCTTTTAAAACCACAAACCTTGGCCTCTGAGACATGCGCTTTCATCTTAATTAATTCCATAATGCTCTATACCTGTTAATGGAGCATTATGGAATGAATTAAGACGAAATGGCGATGTAGCCTTGCATGCCATATCCACATTTAAAACGGCCTGCGTTGACTGCATTTAGTACTGCACAAACTAATGGTACCATCTAGCGGCCGTGTGCGGGACACAATCCGATGACAGCATCATAACGAATATTACAATCCAAATTGCCAAGCTTAATTAATCTTTGTTAATATTGGTTTTTATTTTTTTCATTTTTAGTTCACTTTAGTTCCTAGTGCATTAATTAATGTTGGGGTTTGGGGGGGGTTTTCACTGTCCCCCATGTTTCTTGGTACATTTTTCATCTTTTTTGTGCTTGGCCTATCACATGCCTGGTCTCTATCCGAATTTCACGCCGATACAATGTAAATAATTTTCTAATATGAATGGCTTTCCTCATGTGTGTTTAGATGATTTCAAATGCCCGATAGAGGAGGAGGTGGCTTTAACCAGTGGAGAGTGGGAAGTGTTGGCCAGACACGGCTCAAAGGTTTGTTATGCTAGTCAAAGAAGGCGAAATACAAATACATACTCCATATACTGTCGTTCTTAACACTGTGCATTTATCTATTTATTTGCAGATCTGGGTAAATGAAGATACCAAGCTAGTGTACTTCCAGGGCACAAAAGACACTCCCTTGGAACACCATCTGTATGTCGTTAGCTACGAATCTCCTGGAGAAATCATCAGACTTACAAAGCAGGGCTTTTCTCATAGCTGCTCTGTTAGCCAGGTGTGTGTGCTGATGCTACAGAGATGTTTATGCCAAATCTGATGTGACAAAACAGGGTTGGGCAGTACCTAGCTAAAAATAGCGATGCTACTAACTTAACAAAATGTTTCCGTAGCTTGACAGAAATTTAGCTATTTTTACAATAGTGTAGCTTTTTTTGGTAACGAGTTTCATTTTCCAACGAGTAGCGCTGTGGTATTAAAAAATTAGATTTTTCCAGTTCACGCAACACCCTCGCGATATTGGGGCGTTCAAGCGAAAACTCGTTTTGTTAATCTAAAACAGGTCCTCCACAGCGATTGCGACAACAGAACACAATACAGCTGCACAAAAAACAGTGAACAGAACTTCCAAGTATGTCTGAAGAGTTTGTAGTCGAAGAATTGATGCATTTCCATGCCCAGCCTTATTTTTTAACGGAGTACTCTGAAATCAAACAGAAACGTCGAGGAGGCTACAGACAGACACAGTCACACCATGTCTTAACCTGACGCAAGTGACACACAATAAAGGGTATATTTTCTATGGTAATCAGAGTTTTTGTCCTAACCAGCAGTGACAAGCGACAGTACATTCTATCAGTTGCTTGTATTCTATTTTCAGAAGCGCGCGGGTAACTCTGTGTTCTAGCTAGAACTCTAGCTGTGAACTGGCACCAGTGCTGTTCTCTGGTTTGCGTGCAGCTATGTTGTAGTTCTGTGGTTAATACCGGTGGTGGTCCTGTTGAAGTGAAACAAAAAGTTTAGCTTGAGTGACCCATCTCACACTTGCTGCGTAAGTACTGTTGCTCTTGTGCAAAGAGCTCTAAAGCTCCCGTGCAGACCTTATTTTTGAGGCAAAATATTTAGTTAATTTCTGCTGTTTTTCACAATATTTCGATTTAGTTTTAAAAAATATTGTTCTAGTTTATTAGTGTATATTATGTGTAAAAAAATAAAATAATAATTATTGCACCTTTAATCCTTAGGAAAATGAACAGTGGTTGTACCAAACTAGTAATATAAAATCTATGGTTCATTTTGTGTTTACTATGATTTTACTACAAAATCGACGGTTAAACCATGTTACTGTAGTTAAACAATGGTTTTCATAAGGGAATGACACACGTATTAAATGTACAACTATCAGGTGATGTTATTGAATTCTGCTATCAGAACTCTGATTGCAGAAAATAATACCATGCTAATGTTATACAGTATATCTAAAAATATTTCTTCATTATGTAGTTTTAATGTAGTCTGCTACTTTTTGTTAGTAAACTGAAGTTTAACTACTTTTAGTCATGAGTAGCTTGTAGCTTAGAAAGCTACTGTTTCAAAGTAGCTTCCCCAACACTGTTACAAAACAGTGCAAAACACATACAAAATAATGGCAACAATTTTGGGTTCAAATTGTTTTTCTGTAATCATACTCTCTGGGTATGATGCAAATTTGTATTTCAGCTTGGATCTTATTGGTTGATAAGTTTATTGCACAAATTGACCTTTGAAAATATGACTTATGTTTCTAAAAAAGATCATGACAAATTTGCTAATTGTACACTTTGCCTGAGGGGGGTTTTTGGATGTAAAATAATTTTGTCGAAAACGTTATACTTTATGTGAATTGGCCTTAACAGTCACTCTGTCTCTTTATGTTAGACCAATAGATATATGTTGGCCTGTCTATTTTTCATCCCTCCTTTCCTTTTCAATTTAGAACTTTGACATGTTCATTAGCCACTACAGTAATGTCAGCACCCCGGCGTGTGTTCACGTCTACAAACTGACGGGCTCTGTCAGCGACCCGCTACACAAAGAGCCGGAGTTCTGGGCGAGTATGATGGAGGCCACAGGTAAGAGCCGAGCTGTAAGTTACACACACAGGAATAGACGAGTAACTGGTGCTCTAACCAGTTTGGCTTGTATCTGTGCTGTGCAGGTTGTCCAGCTGATTATGTTCCTCCAGAGATCTTTAGCTTCCATGCTGAGTCTGGCTTTAGACTGTATGGAATGCTGTACAAACCACACAACCTGAAACCAGGCATAAAATACCCCACTATCCTGTTTGTGTACGGGGGTCCACAGGTTTGTTTGGATGAATCATTACTCTTGAAAGAATTTCTTTACCTTTTTGAAGTGATGAGCAATATGACCAAAATCTTATTTCATGGTAACTATTAATAACAGTATTAACTGTTATTATTACAATATGTACAATGAACTTGACTAAAGGGTTACGGTAATTACCTCACTCACACATGGTATATGTGAGATTAATCGGCTACAGTGGCAAGAACAAGTATGTGAACCCCTTTGGAATTAGCTGTTTATCTGCAATAATTGTTCATAAAATGTAATCTCATCTTCATCAAAGTCACAAGTACAGACAAACACAATGTGCTAAAGCTAAAAACACACAAACAGTTATAAACTTTCATGTCTATAGTGAACACATCCCATCAAACATTCACAGTGCTGTTGAAAAAGTAAGTGAACCCTTTGATTTAAAAACTGGTCCATCCTCTTTTGGCAGCAATAACCTTAACCAATCGATTCCAGTAGCTTCTAATTAGACATGCACAACGTTCAGAAGGAATTTAGGACTGCATCAGCAGCTTCCTTCGTTGTGCCCTGCCATGGACACCATGCCTGTTTTTTAAATATATATATATATATATATATATACAATAAGAAAAAAATATACAATTTATATATATATATATATATATATATATAATTGTATTTTTTTTTCTCTCCCCAATTTGGATTGCCCATTCCCAATGTGGCATTGTTAAGTCCTTGTGGTGGTGTAGTGATTCACCTCAATCCGGGTGACGGAGGACAAATATAAGTTGCCTCTGAGACTGTCAATCTGTGTCGCATGTTATCACGCGGCTTGTTGAGCGCGTTAACGTTAAGCTGCAACGTGTGGAGGCTTCACGCTATTTTCTGCGGCATCCACACACAACTCGCCACTTGCCTCACCGAGAGCGAGAACCACACATTATAGTGACCACGAGGAGGTTACCCCATGTGACTCTACCCTCCCTAGCAGCTGGGCCAATTTGGTTGCTTAGGAGTTTTGGATGGGGTCACTCAGCACGCTCTGGATTCGAACTTGCAACTCCAGGGGAGGTAGTCAGCATCTTTACTCGCTGAGCTAACCAGGCCCCCATGACACCATGCATGTTTAATGTTTTCCGTAAAGTAGACTTATGTTCAGAGATGTTAACCAGTTCCAGTGATTCCTTTAAGCCTTAAGCTGTCACTCTAGGGTACTTTTTTACCTAATTGAGCATTCAGTCATCTTGGTTTGAAGGCCACATCTAGGGAGAGTATTCACAGTACTAAATCATCTACATTTATCGACAGTAAGTCTAACTTTGGATAGATGAATATCCAAGCTCTTCAAGATAACTTTATAACCCTTCCAGCTTTATGCAAAGCAACAATTCTTGATCTCCTGAGCTCTCTTTTTTGCGAGGCATGGTCCACGTCTGCAGATGCTTCTTGTGAATAGTTTTGCCAACTCCTGACTCTTATAACCGACACTGCTTATGTTTGAATTATGTATTCAATATGTACAAGAACAATACAATAATTTGTGTGTTATTAATTAAAACATTGTTTTTGTTCATTATTGTAACTTCGATGAAGATCAAACCTTAATTTATGTATACTTTAAGACAAATTTATTCCAAATGGTTCACATACTTTTTCTTGCCACTTTATATCCAAAAAATAAACGTAATATTTCAACTTACATCTGCACAGACAATGAAGCCAATAAACCGGTGAACTAAAACTTAAGTTTTGCACTAGTCAGAATGCGTAACGTGCGTTGTGAATACGCCATTTCCTTAAAAGCTACACATAAATGTGAGGAATTCACAACAGTTAACTTGTAGAAAGTGTCTAATACTTAAGTATATTCATTTTAAGCTATTATTTCAGGAACTCCTTTATTCAGGGCAGTTTTCAAACGTTGTTTATACTTACATTGTAAACGTATTGATCTTTAATATGCTTGATACATAATTCAATAATTGAAAGTAGTTCATCAATTTGATGCATGTTTTTTTGTTTTTGCACCTCATTGTCAAATAAAATGAAGTAAAAAAAAATTGACAAGGTAGTGAATGTCTTGATGATATATTGACTACATTTAAAACTGAAGTACGTAATGTTTGCAACACCAGCGCCACCAAATGGGATTGCAAAAATAAATAATGTTGCCAAAGCTGCTTTCTAAATACGCCCCTCACCTGCCGTTAATCAACAAAAGAGATCGTCCCGCCGCCACTGGTAAAACACCAGAATTTTCATAGAGCCACAGAGACACAGTGTGTCTGAACCTATGAATGGCTTACTTATATTTGTCTCTGCATATTATGCTGGACTAAAAGAAAGTCTTTTAACACTGAAAAGTTACTAAGACATGTTCGTCAAAATACAAAAATGTACTAAAATAAACCGTGAATGTTAACACTTGTGGCACAAATATATCAACTGCCTTATAAATGGTACAGCCAAATTTCTACTGTCTCACAATGTATTCCTCATACAGCTCTACCCTACCTCTGATCATCTATAAAAATGTGCTTAAAGTTGGCCGTACTCTTAACATGTTCTTATTTTTAGGTGCAGTTAGTAAACAACTCCTACAAGGGTGTGAAGTACCTGCGTCTGAACACACTGGCATCTCTGGGTTATGCAGTGGTGGTAATTGATGGAAGAGGGTCATGCCAAAGAGGCCTCAAGTTTGAAGGGGCCTTAAAAAACAAAATGGTAATTAGAACTGATTTGACTATTGGCATGAAGTCTGGTCCACGTAGCAGGTCCACATATTCTAATGAAGAACTTGGAGAGTAAATATTAAATTCAATATAACCGTAAGAGCAAAGTAAAAAATATACAGGCGTTTTTATGGTGCTCATTGTTTGCGAAATCTTTGAATACCTTTCAAAATAATTAACTTCATTTAAACATAATTGCACCATACCACACAGTAGATGGTATATGTTACTTATCTAGTTCTAATTACTGTTTTTTTCTGTCTTTCAGGGTCAGGTAGAGATTGAAGATCAGGTGGAGGGGCTTCAGTTTGTGGCAGAGAAGTACAAGTTCGTAGACTTGAGTCGTGTTGCTATCCATGGCTGGTCTTACGGTGGATTCCTCTCTCTCATGGGTCTCATTCACAGGCCAAACATCTTTAAGGTGAGATTCACAACTGCCCTAGTGTGACGTCTTCGTTTTAAAGAGATAGTTCACCCAAAATTACAAATTCCATCATTTACTTTTTTTTATTTATTTTTGGTGAACTATCCCTCAATTCCATCCATATACAGTTGAAGTCAGTAGTTCACATCCACTTAGGTTGAAGTCATTAAAACAAAAAAAATTTAACCACTCCACAGATGTAATATTAGCAAACTATAGTTTTGGCAAGTTGTTTAGGACATCTACTTTGTGCATGACATGAATAATTTTTCCATCACTTGTTTACAGACCGATTGTTTCACTTTGAATTGACTAAATTACAATTCTAATGGGTCAGAAGTTTACATACACCAAGTTTACTGTGCCTTTGGAAGCAGCTTGGACAATTCCAGAAAATTATGTCAAGCCTTTAGACAATTAGCCAATTAGCTTTTGATAATAGGTGTAATGAACTGGAGTATCACCTGTGGATATATTTTACGACCTTCTTTCAAACTCAGTGCCTCTTTGCTTGACATCATGTGAAAATCAAAAGAAATCAGCCAAGACCGCAGAAAAAATATTGTGGAGCTTCACAAGTCTGGTTCATCCATGGGAGCAATTTCCAAATGCCTGAAGGTACCATGTTCATCTGTACAAACAATAGTACGCAATTATAAACACCATTGGACCATGCAGCCATCATACCGCTCAGGAAGGAGACTTATTCTGTCTCTTAGAGATGAATATAGTTTGGTGCGAACAGTGCAGATCAATCCCTGAACAACAGTAAAGAATCCTGTGAAGATGCTGGAGAAAACAGGCAGACAAGTATCTATATCCACAGTAAAACGAGTCCTATATCAAAATAACCTGAAAGGCTGCTGCGCAAGGAAGAAGCCACTGCTCCAAAACCACCATAAAATAGCCAGACTACAGTTTGCAAGTGCACATGGGGACAAAGTTCTTGTCCCCATGTCCTCATGTCCTCTGGTCTGATGAAACAAAAATGTTATTGTTTGGCCATAATGACCATTGTTATGTTTGTAGGAAAAAGGTTGAGGCAAGAAGTGCTTTACATAGAAGAGATTAAAATAAGAATAAAAAAATAAGAATGAGGCTTGCAAGCCAAAGAACACCATCCCAACCATGAAGCATGGGGGTGGCAGCATCATGTTGTGGGGGTGATTTGCTGCTGGAGGAATTGATGCACTTCACAAAATAGTTGACCTCATGTGGAAGGAAAATTAAGTGGATATATTGAATCAACATCTCAAGACATCAGCCAATAAGTTAAAGCTCGGTCACAGTTGGGCCTTCCAAATGTTCGATGACCCAAAGCATGCCTCCAAATTTGTGGCAAAATGGCTTAAGGACAACAAAGTCAAAGTCAAGGTATTGGAGTGGCCATCAAAAAACCCTGACCTCAATCCGATAGAAAACTTGTGGGCAGAACTGAAAAAGTGTGTGAGCAATGAGGTCTAAAAACCTGACTCCGATACACCAGTTCTGGCTGGAGGAATGGGCCAAAATTCCAGCAAGTTCTTGTGAGAAGCTTGTGGAAGGCTCTCCAAAACATTTGACCCAAGTTAAACAATTTAAAGGCAATGCTACCAAATACTAACAAAATGTATATAAACTTCTGACCCACTGGAAAGTGATGAAACAAAATAAAAGCTGGAATAAATAATTCTCTACTATTATTTTGACATTTCACATTCTTAAAATAGTGATCCTAACTGACCTAAGACAGGGAATGTCTTCTATGTTAAATTTCAGGATGAGTTTAAATGTATTTGGCTAAGGTGAATGTACACTTCTGACTTCAACTGTACATTGATAAGAACATAACTTACTTTGACCACCAGGTGGCATGTCAAATACACAAGATTTAGATGTAAATTGCTGGTGCTGTTGAACATTTCTCTACAGATTCTTACTAAAACATGACAAATCCTTGAAAATTGAATTACCAAAACAATATCATAGCAGCATTTTAAATAAGCAAACAAACATTTCAAATGTTTACACTTTTTGAGACAAAAACAATAGCTGTATTTTTGTATTTGCATCATGTTTAAAGGGCTGTTAAGTTGCTTTCATATAGTGTATTCATAAATATTCAGACCCCTTAATTTTTTCACATTTTATGTTGCAGCCTTATGCTAAAATAATTTATTTTTTCTCATCAATCTAAACTCCATAATGACAAAGCAAATAACACATTTTTGATAATTTAGCAAATTTATTAAAAAGAAAAAACTGTAAAGGGTCAGAATGTTAATGTGATATTTCAGAGCACCTTTGGCAGCGATTACAACCTCAAGTCTTTTTGGGTATGATGCGACAAGCTTTGCACACCTGGATTTGGGAAATTTTCTGCCATTCTTCTCCGCAGATCCTCTTAAGCTCTGTCAGGTTTGATGGGCAACGACAGTGGACAGCCATTTTCAGGTCTCTCCAGAGATGTTACATTGGATTCAAGTCTGGGCCACTCAAGGACATTTACAGAGTTATCCCTAAGCCAATCTTGCCTTGTCTTGGCTGTGTGCTTGGAGACATTGTCCTGCTGGATGCTGAACCTTCAGCCCAGTTTGTGGTCCTGAGCACTCTGGACCAGGATTTTATTAAGTATATCTCTGTATTTTGCTGCGTTCAATTTCCTTCAACCCTGACCAGTCCCCTAGTCCCTGCTGCTGTAAAACACACCCACAGCTTGATGCCACCACGTGCTTCACCGTTGGGATGGTATTGTTCAGGTGATGAATGGTGCCTGGTTTTCTCCAGACATGATGCTTGGAATTGAGGCCAAACAGTTACATTTGTTTCATCAGACCAGAAAATCTGGTTTCTCACAGTCTGAGAGTCCTTTATGCGCTTTTTATGTCCTTAATGGGCATGTCTTGCACAGAGGAGAGGCTTCCGTCTGACCACTCTGCCATAAAGCTCAGATCGGAGGAGTGTTGCAATGATGGTTGTCCTTCTGCAAGTTTCTCCCATCTCCACATATGATCTCTGGAGCTCAATAAGAGTGACCATCGGGTTCTTGGTAACCTCTCTTACCAACGCCCTTCTCCACTGATTGCTCAGTTTGGCCATTTGGCCAGCTCTAGGAAGAGACCTGGTTGTTCCAAACTTCCATTTAAGTACATTACATTCAGTTCCTTTGACCTCATGGCTTGGTTTTTGGTCTGATATGCATTTTCTGTGGTACCTTGTATAAACAGGGGTGTGCCTTTCCAAATCATGTCCAATCAATTGAATTTGTCGTAGGTGGACTGAGCTAAATGTCAAAGAGTTATAGCGAAGGGTCTGAATACTTTTGCTTTGTCATTATGGGGTATGGAGTGTAGATTGATTATTTATTTTTTAAGCATTTTAGCACAAGGCTACAACATACATTTAATTTTTTTAAATGAAGGGGTCTGAATACTTTCTGAATGCACTGTATTTGTATGATTTAGTGATTTGATCAAGTGTGAAGAGAATGTTCTCATTCTGTGCTTTAGGTGGCTATAGCAGGAGCTCCTGTGACTGTGTGGATGGCATACGATACTGGCTACACTGAACGCTATATGGACGTGCCTGAAAATAACCAGCAAGGCTATGAGGCAGGATCTGTGGCACTGCACGTCGACAAACTCCCCAATGAGTGAGTTGCTGCAGTGGCATTGCACTCTCTCGACACAAAATGTCATCTCACTGATTTGCTCCATACAAAAATACCTGTCACATTTTTCCCATGTATTTCAGCCAAGTAAATTATGTTTTGACACGGTAAATCTCTCCAATTCAATCAAAGATAACTGCTCCGCTTTTTAGCTGTTCACATTTTTAGCATTGAATTTCAATCCCAGGATGCATCTTTTCACTGCACTGACCACTGTTTTGTTTTGGGTTTGTTTCCCCCGCAGGCCAAACCGGTTACTTATTTTACATGGGTTCCTCGATGAAAATGTGCACTTTTTCCACACCAACTTCCTAGTGTCTCAACTTATCCGCGCAGGAAAGCCATATCAGCTACAGGTTGGGAAAAAACTCAAATGTATAGAAATATCACAGTTATGAGTGAATTTCTGTGCTTGGTTTGCACACATTTCATAACAGTGAGGCTAAGATTACACAAGCTTAAATAATTTTGACAGACTTGTTTTTAACATTGATTATGCAATGTAAAATCTAAATATGATATTATATTCAGGATTTACATATACACTGGCGGCCAAAAGTTAGGAATAATGTACAGATTTTGCTGTTTCGGCAAATCACGAAGTATAGTCAGGACATTATTGATGTAAAAACATCATCACTATTTGAAAAAAGTAATTTGATCAAATCTAGGCAGGCCCCATTTCCAGCAGCCATCTCTGCAACACCTTATCCTTGAGTAATTTGGAAAATCACCATTATATCAAACACAGCTGAAAGCTATTTGGTTCATTAAATGAAGCCACAGTATGCAATAGACTGGCATGTCTTCAGGTCAATATTAGGTCAAATTTGGCAAAAAAGAAACTGGTTTCTCTAGAAACTTGTCAGTCAATCATTATTTTGAGGAACGAAAGCTATACAATGCTGGAAATTGCCATAAAACTGAAGATTTCATACAAAGGTGTACACTACAGTCTTCAAAGACAAAGGACTACTGACTCTAACAAGCACAGAAAGAGATTTGGGAGGTCAGATGTACAACTAAACAAGAGGATCAGTACATCAGAGTCTCTAGTTTGAGAAATAGACGCCTCACATGTCCTCAGCTGACAGCTTCATTGAATTCTACCTGCTCAACACCAGTTTCATGTACAACAGTAAAGAGAAGACTCAGGGGTGCAGGCCTCATGGGAAGAATTGCAAAGAAAAAGCCACTTTTGAAACAGAAAATGTTAGAGTGGGCAAAGAAACACAGACATTGGACAACAGATGATTGGAAAAGAGTGTTATGGATCTTAACCCCATTGACCATTTGTGGGATCAGCTAGACTGTAAGGTGCGTGAGAAGTGCCCGACAAGACAGCCACATCTATGGCATGTGCTACAGGAAGTGTGGGGTGAAATGTCACCTGAGTATCTGAACAAACTGACAGCTAGAATAACAAGGATCCGCAAAGCGGTCACTATCATGAGTTATATGTAGCTTGGAAAGTAGCTACCACAACACACAATCTAGGGTCAGATAATGTCATGACCAAATATTCTCTGAGCATAAAGTTGCATTTTAAAAGATTTAGTTACATTAATATATTCAGATTTTACATATCATGTCACGTGTGCACCTCGTAATATATTCATTGTTTTATTAAAAATAGAAATTTATGAAGGATTTTATTCCTTTCGTTTTTCTCATAACTTTGTGATCTGTCTTCTCTGTAGATCTACCCCAATGAGAGGCACAGCATCCGCTGTCCAGAGTCTGGAGAGCACTATGAGATCATGCTACTGTACTTCCTCCAGCAGCACCTCTGATGAGGACCTCCTCTTTTCACTACCCCTCCTCCCCTGACCCGCCTTCTGCTCTCACGTACTCTTTCTGGAAAGAGTGTTTTTGCAACAGCCACATACAGACTCAATGTCCCCCAACATAATGTAATTTGTGCATGTCACCACACTTTTAACAGGAACAACATCCAACAAATGGAGAAGAGGCTTTTAGCTCATTATCCTCATTAAACCTTTTTATTTCAAATGATGTGCCACAGATAGGTGACATTCTTTTCCTACTCCCCTTAAAACACTTGTTAAGCTGCCAAAATGTGTCTTTATTTTTAATATTTCTAGTTAGTGGCTCTATCAGAACACAGAGACTGGATTTCTACATGCACATTCAAACATGCTCTTATCCTGTTAACTGGTCATTTAACTTAAGCTTCTTCAGTTCTATGAGTGCAGTCGTGTTTCGGTCCAACATGAATTCCAGCGTCACTGTTAGCCACGCAAGTGTGGCTCTCACACAAGGACACCTCACACTACTACCTGCAGTTTTAAGTGTGTATTAAAGGAACATATTTTTTATGATGTCCTGGTCTGTTATCATTGGTATGAACTTGAGTGCAATCCTATGTAGTTTTAATCAGGTAGGTATCATGCTTTTTATTTACTTAGTCAGATAGAGCCTCAGTAAAGGGCTCATATCATGGAGAACAGGAATCTTCTTGAGCTTTCAGAGTATTTTTGTTTGTTGCGCTGAAACCTAGTGGCACCTAGTTTACCAAAAAATGGTAAATGATACAAAATGCACATTTAATGTAATATTCCGGGTTCAATACAAGTTAAGCTCAGTCTGAAAAATATTGAATACCACAAAAATAATTTTGACTTACCCTTCTGTGAGAAAAAAAATCAAGGTTACAGTGTGGCACTTACAATGGAAGTTAATGGGGCTAATTTTTGGAGTGTTTAAAAAGGCAGAAATGTGAAGCTTATCATTTTATAAAAATGCTAACATTAATTCGTCTTTCACAACTTGTGCATTATTTGACCTGTAAAGTTGTTTAAATCGCTGTTTTCAGTCACTTAAGCTATTTTATCACACTAAAATCATGTTAACGCAGATTGTTTACATCTTGTGGCTATACTTTTTAAACTCCGTATTTTAATGTTTACGGATTGGCCCCATTGCAAGTGCCTCAATGTAACCTCAATCTGCTTTTTTTTTTAAAGAAAAGGAGAGATGAGTCGAAATTAATTTAGCAGTAAGCTACATTACGCCACAAATGCTGTCGATTGAGCTTAACTTGAAATATTCCTTTAATGTACTTAATGTACTAAATATGAAAAAATGTCTAATTTAGAAATCATTAAGTTTGTAATACCACATTATTACTCTTTTCTGCATTTGGCAGACGCTTTTATCCAAAGCAACTTGCAGTGGCCTTATTACAGGGACAATCCCCTGGAGCAACCTGGAGTTAAGTGCCTTGCTCAAGGACACAATGGTGGTGGCTGTGGGAGTCGAACCTACAACCTTCTGATTAACAGTTGTGTGCATTAGCCCACTACGCCACCACCACTCACAATGTGGTGAATGTGCATGTACTCGAGGTTTACCAATCAAAACAGATGTCATTTACATGTAGAAGTCTAAAAAACTTTAAAGGGTCAGAGAAAATGTGGAAAATTTAATTTCAACTTTTTTTTTTTTTTTGTTGTTGTTGCTGAAATCCTTGACTTGGCATTTTGAATTTAAATTATTGTAATTACTTTTTTGACATTTCTTCTTTAAATAGCTTAAACGCAGTTGGCAACTTTTTGTTAGTAAATTGTAGTGTAATTTTAACTTATCCATAACTTTTTTTTTTTGTTGTTTGACTAACTATCTTGAGTAATATGTGGTTTGGAAAGTAGCTACCACAACACACAATCTAGGGTCAGATAATGTCATGACCAAATATTCTCTTTTTACTTTGAGACAGTTCAGTATTTAGAAAATGTCCCATATATATAGTATGTATTTGCTAGTGCAACCCATATCCATTATTCCTTATTATTTTTCAGTTCGACCTATTGACCTTTGCATGACATAATACAATTAAACTTTTTATTGTACATTTTGCAAAAGTTAACTTAATGTTCCGTGTTCAATTCAAGTTAAGCTCGATCGACAGCATTTGTGGCGTAATATTGATTACCACATAAAGATATGACTTGTCCCTCCTTTTTTATATGTATATAAAAAAAAAAAAGGCAAAGATCTGGGTTACAGTGAAGCCCTTACAATGGAAGTGAAGGGAGCCAATCCATAAACATTCAATACTGATTCAAAAGTATAACCACAAGACAATGTGTGTAAACAATGTGATACAATGACTTACAAACCATTTCTGTGTGAAGTTATGGACAATTATGTAAATTTCAACTGTATAAATTATGATATAAACAATTTTACAGCTCAAATAATACATGAGTTTAAACAGAAGAATTCATGTAAGAACTTTTATAAAATTATAAGCTAAACATTTCTGCCTTTAAACCCTCCAAAAACTGTCCCCATTCACTTCCACTCTAAAATAAATAACAAAAAGGAAAAATTGAGGTTAAAGAAAAGGGACAACATGAAATAATGTTTTTGTGATTTTCAACATTGTTCAACAAATGCAGTCTATTGAGCTTAACTTTTATTGAACCCGGAATATTCCTTAAAGTGGCCAAAGCTGCATAAAATGATACTATTTTAATACAATAAGTCATTAAATCAAAGCACACATACTGTGTAAAATACAGTTCAAACAATACTGACAAAGCAGAAACAGTAGACAATATTACTTAAAAGGATGGAAAAAATAGAACCATTGAATACATTAAAATACATTTAACGGAGCAAATAAAATGTGGCTGTAATGAATTTTTTTCTAAAACTTGTCTGTCTGAATTTGCAATCTACAATAAAAACTAGTTTAGTTTTAGCAGGCATTGAACGCAACACCTGGTTTCTGACCAACCATAATTCAACTGTTTGTGCAAAGATCACTGTTCAATTATTTAATGCTGTTAATGATCCAGCCTAACACTAACGGTCAGTAAACAATCATCAATGGAAAGGGAATCTTATAAAACAGACAGTATCCTTAAGTTTAGCTCCCTATGTCTGTCTGTTAAGACTACTGTTGCCAAGTATTTGAATATTTAAGTCACAAATAAAATGTTTGAATGGCATTAATGATAATGAAATATCAACGCAAGTTGCAAATTATCTCAGTAATAACTTTGATCTTCTGAGCCATTGTTTCAATGACTTCTAACCAACTGGTGCATTTTTAGTGGATGTATTCAGTCAGTTCCCCTAAAGTTCACACAGGTGTCCTAGAAGCATATCCATAGTGATAGTTCACCCAAAAATGAAAATTCTCTCATCATTTTCTCACCCTCATGCCATCTCAGATGTGTATGACTTTCTTCTGCTGAACACAAATGAAGATTTTTAAAAGAATATCTCAGCTCTGTAGGTCCATACAATGCAAGGGAATGGGCACCAACATTTTGAAGCTCATAAAAACAGTATAAAAGTAATCCATGCGACTCCAGTGGTTAAATGTAAATCTTCAGAAGCTATATTATAGGTGTGCGTAAGAAACACATCAATTTGAGGTACTTTTGTACTATAAATTCTCCCAGCCCAGTAGGTGGCGATATGCATGAAGAATGCAAATTGCCAAAAACAAAAGCAGCAGTATGTGGAAGTGGAGATTTATAGTACAAAAGGACTTCAATATTGATCTGTTTCTCACCCACACCTATCATATCTTAAGACATGGATTTAACATCTGGAGTCTTATGGATTACATTTATGCTGCCTTTATGTTCTTTTGGAGCTTCAATATTTTGGTCACCATTCACTTGCAATGTGAGGACCTAAAAATCTTTGTATTCTGCAGAAGAAAGTCACACATCTGAGATGGTGATGAGAGAATTTTCATATTTGGGTGAACTATTTCACAACCATAAAGAGTCCAAGTACCTTTGTGAAAAAAGCACGCTTGTGTTATCTTATATTCTGATATTTAATACAATGATATTCATTAACACATTTTAACTGCTCAAATACTTTGGGGACTGTATTTGCCAATGAATGTATGTTTGGGATAAAGTAAAGATCATGAGAGGATAAAACTGCTCCATTAAAAGACCACCATCAGATCACCACATGCCTCAATTAGATTTGAAGATAAAAAATAAAGCACTGTGGTGGAAAACAAGGGTGGAGTCCGTGTAGAATAAATGTAGGTGTTTGTTTCTGCCCTTTTACAAACAGCATGTTATTACACCACTCACAGGTTGCCCTTGTTGGGAAACCGCGGTGTGTTTGTGTGTGCGGTTTTAATGATTATTGAAGGTTAGGGCAGCATTCCACAACAAAATCTGAAATAAGATGATGCATCATGATACATAGCCTAACATTTCAGTTAAGTCACACCATGTAATCATGATAGCATTGCACATAAACTGTAATTATTCCAGATAACTTGTTTCCAGATTTTAAACCTACCTGTAGGACATGAATGAGAAATATGATCTGTCTTACATTAATGTGGAGACATATTATTCTATCTGCAGTATATTGCATTAAATATTTGAATAAAGACTTAATACTCAGTGAATACAATATAAATACATATAAACTTGTAACATATACATTGTTAATCTTCCAGTAAAGCTAGTTAGTCTTAGTTTTATATCCTTTTGTATCCATGTCTCACTCTGAGGGCCATGTTTATCTAGGACTGGATGGGCCCCGGGGGTTTGCTTTAGGTGTTACCTGAACAACAAACAACAAAGCAAAAAAAACATTTTTTAATGGAAAGGTATGCTATAGTACCATAATTGTATTTCTAGCCATAAACAAAAATAACTTTTTACTAGGGCTGCACGATATTGAAGCAAAGTGCGATATGCGATATGATAATGCTTAAAGTGTGTAAAATAAACTTAAATTATATTTAAAATTATATAACCTACATACGTGTTTCACATTCTTTTTGTGACAAGAAAACATCCCTGCAGCTTCTGAAAGATCAGCAGTGTTTTACTGTAGCATAAGAAGTGTTATTTTAACATCAGTGTAAACCACAGGGTTCAGGGTTTCAGGTTATCCTACATTAGGATTATTTAACAACAGAAACTGAATAATCACATGTAAATATAAAACACTGCTTGGTTTTCACTGTATGAATTAAATATATACTGATTCTTATTAAAGTTACAAAAGTTATTCAGCCAAGAGCAGTGAGTGATTTTCTCTCTGTCTTTTGTTCATGACCCAGTTATTGCAAGCCGTCGCGATATGCATATCGCGATATATATACATTTGCGATATTTCGATATATTGTGCAGCCCTACTTTTTACTGCACATTTTAATTACTAGTAATTTTGTAAAGCATAGCAAATTGATGAAATCATGATAAAGTCAGCAAGAAGTCAAAACTGACCCCATTTACCCAATAAAGATTTTCCTCATAATCTTTAATCAAAATGTTTTCCATTTATGTCATCTAGGGCATGCTATGCTAATTATAAATGTTAAACTCGCCTTCAGCTTTCAGATGCAGCCAATATCAGCACTATTGGAATTCTTGTCCAATCGGATTAGAGGACCATATCTGTTATATATCAGAGATATTCCACATTATGAATGTAAAATGGGCTCTAAATGCCATTTAACTGTTTAAACTCCAAGTCTTGTGAAGTGTTAAACTAAAAGTAATTGCAATGCTCTAACCCCTGGTATTCTGCTGATTAACTTTTTATGAGTTGTAAACAGGCAACTCTTGCTGCACATGTGGCCAGGAAGACATCTGTAAGAGGACTTACATCTCCTTGTGTTTTCGAGTAGTTCATATGGGCATACAGTAAGACAGCGATGTCATTGTGGGACGCCTCCAGGGCAATGGAGAGAGCATTACTGCCATCCTAAAGGACAGAAGAAAAAGTGTATGGTTTTACACATAATAAACTGATGAGGTTAGACGCTTTAACACTGGATACTGAGTGCAGCAAGATTTAAGATGGGACTCATTTGTTCTGTAATACATATAATTTTGTTCTATAGTGCAATTCCATCAGTCACACTAGATTTGAAGCATACAGAATTACTTTGGACCATAACAATATAAAAAAAAAAAAAAAAAAAAGGATCTGATTATTTACTCATCTACCTGTCATGCTGTAGAAAAGTCCAAATGTTGTTACTTTTTGGGTTTCACAATTTTGAGGAATGTTACCCCCTTTTATAATGGGGGAAATCATGCAGCAACAGGTTTGTCTGCAGCTAAAAGTATGTTTTTGATCCATTGAATTGAATATAAATTCAATAGATTGTCAAAAAGCAATGATGCAAAAGAAATAAATACTTGTAATATACTTGTAAGAATTAAATTGTTGGATACAGTCAAGTATCAACCATTTTAATGGGTTGATACATACAGTTTGATGCAGTTAGCTAATTTTTTATTATTCTCTAATCTATCTAATAGAGTACAACAGTGCCTGTCAATGTTGGACTCAGTTCCAAAAGTATTTTACCATTAATTGAAATGTTTTTGTCCATATGGATTAAAAAAATCTTTCATAAAAGAGTTGTGCACCATGGAACAAATCAGCTTGGAACAAATGGAGCTTCGAGGTGAATCACAACATTACAAACGTTTACAGTCAGGCCCATAAATATTGGGACATCGACACAATTCTAATCTTTTTGGCTCTATACACCACCACAATGGATTTGAAATGAAACGAACAAGATGTGCTTTAACTGCAGACTTTCAGCTTTAATTTGAGGGTATTTACGTCCAAATCCCACTTTTTAAGGGACCAAAAGTAATGAGACAATTGGCTGCTCAGCTGTTCCATGGCCAGGTGTGTGTTATTCCCTCATTATCCCATTTACAAGGAGCAGATAAAAGGTCCAGAGTTCATTTCAAGTGTGCTATTTGCATTTGGAATCTGTTGCTGTCAACTCTCAATATGAGATCCAAAGAGCTGTCACTACCAGTGAAGCAATCCATCATTAGGCTGAAAAATCAAAACAAACCCATCAGAGAGATAGCAAAAACATTAGGTGTGGCCAAATCAACTGTTTGGAACATTCTTAAAAAGAAAGAACACACCGGTGAGCTCCGCAACACCAAAAGACCCGGAAGACCACGGAAAACAACTGTGGTGGATGACCGAAGAATTCTTTCCCTGGTGAAGAAAACACCCTTCACAACAGTTGGCCAGATCAAGAACACTCTCCAGGAGGTAGGTGCATGTGTGTCAAAGTCAACAATCAAGAGAAGACTTCACCAGAGTGAATACAGAGGGTTCACCACAAGATGTAAACCATTGGTGAGCCTCAAAAACAGGAAGGCCAGATTAGAGTTTGCCAAACAACATCTAAAAAAGCCTTCACAGTTCTGGAACAACATCCTATGGACAGATGAGACAAAGATCAACTTGTACCAGCGTGATGGAAAGAGAAGAGTATGGAGAAGGAAAGGAACTGCTCATGCTTCAAAGCATGTATGGCTGCCAATGGAACTGGTTCTCTTGTATTTATTGATGATGTGACTGCTGACAAAAGCAGCAGGATGAATTCTGCAGTGTTTCGGGCAATATTATCTGCTCATATTCAGCCAAATGCTTCAGAACTCATTGGACGGCGCTTCACAGTACAGATGGACAATGACCCGAATCATACTGCGAAAGCAACCAAAGAGTTTTTTAAGGGAAAGAAGTGGAATGTTATGCAGTGGCCAAGTCAATCACCTGACCTGAACCCGATTGAGCATGCATTTCACTTGCTGAAGACAAAACTGAAGGGAAAATGCCCCAAGAACAAGCAGGAACTGAAGAGAGTTGCAGTAGAAGCCTGGCAGAGCATCACCAGGGATGAAACCCAGCGTCTGGTGATGTCTATGCGTTCCAGACTTCAGGCTGTAATTGACTGCAAAGGATTTGCAACCAAGTATTAAAAAGTGAAAGTTTGATTTATGATTGTTAATCTGTCCCATTACTTTTGGTCCCTTAAAAAGTGGGAGGCATATATACAAACTGTTGTCATTCCTACACCATTCCCCTGATTTGGATGTAAATACCCTCAAATTAAAGCTGAAAGTCTGCAGTTAAAGCACATCTTGTTCGTTTCATTTCAAATCCATTGTGGTGGTGTATAGAGCCAAAAAGATTAGAATTGTGTCGATGTCCCAATATTTATGGACCTGACTGTATATGAAGCAAAAAGTTATTAAAAAATCTTTAAAAAGACAAAGGTACTGTACTGCCGCCTGCAATGTTTCACGCAAAAAATTACCCAAAAGTTTCACCCAAAAATTGGTCTAATGTGGTGCTCTAACACATTTTAGCCCTCAAAGAGGTCTAATTTTCAATTAATGTACCACCCCCATTGTTTCATAGAATATTTCGGCCTCTGAGTGGACTACAAGCTAAATTTGAGTATCATTAGAAAGCTGAGACCTTTTGCGATGTATACGATTTTATCATCAATGTTTGCGAACATATATTTTTGATTATTTGTTTAGCATGCTTTTCCTGCTGAATCACATATTTTGTTCTGCACATCTAAGATATAACATTGGATTATTCTCACAAACAAACTCACAGACAAGTATAAAAAGAGAACAGCCTATGATAAAAGCAGACAAAGTTTTTAGCTATTAGGGGCTTACAGCAGCAGTGATCGGCACATAAAAGAGATGTTTGTATTCGATGTCTTACAGAGATCAAATTTCACATTGTGATTCTTTTGAAAATATTTAGAACTGGTATTAGGGCAACAAAATAAACTGTACAGTCGCATTCCTGAGAATGAGAGCATTCACTTAATGTATGATTTGTCTATTTAATTGCTATTTGAAAGACTTATATGTTTATATTAATATTTCTTCCACATGACCTCTAGGTGGTGCTGGTTTGCGACGTGAATGTTTTCAGGCCTTATTTTGTTACAGAAGTGATGATTATCTATAAAAAGTTCAGATTCTAAGCTTTCAAACAATATGACTTGAAAATTAAGCGTAAACGTTTTTAGCAACATAGCGACCCCTATTGGACCTGCCGGCTGGTCTGCAGAGTTGAAGAGGTTAACGTCTTGAATAAGGAAATTAACTACAATCCCATGAAGCATTGCAAATGATGTAATCAAAATAAAAACGATAGCAAAATATTAAACTAAACTGATATCAAACTGATTAAAAGGTGTTTATTATAAGTATAGAAACAATAGAGTTTATGTTACATGCTAAATATTCAGATATTTGTTAAATATTTGAGAGTGTAGGGAAACTGACTCGTCTGCGTCATTCACAGTGTGTTGCGGAAGTGGGTGGTTACTGCAAAACTCATTTGGATTTCCCCCTCACCATCATGAGTAGTGTAATTCTTCACCAGATATTCCACTATTAAACATAACTTTTTTGGAGTTGATAACGTGGACTAATGGCTTCAATGGAAACATATGCCATTGATTAACAATCTAAGAGATTGTTCATAATCAATTCCCCTATGGAGAACATAAATGGGATTTTTTCTTGCGGAACCATACCGTTGCGCTCTATATCTAATAGTTCTTGCAACACAACATAGGATTTGTGCCTCTAATGCTTTAAAAACAAGTCAAGGGTCACAAGTGTACTATATTCGTGGAATAATCCATACAGTATGTCAAAGTGCATGAAGTGGTGATGTACATACGTTGTCTACGACTGTAATATCACAACCATGCTGATCCAGAAGCAAAGAGACGATCTCAGCTCGGCCGTGTTCACTGGCACACATCAGAGCAGTGGAGCCCTCATCATCTTGAATGTTCACATTAGCACAACAGTCCAGCAGCGCTCGCACCATCTCCTGCCTGCCGTGACTCACTGCCAGCATCAAAGCCGTCTGTCCTGCCTAACCACAAACACACCAAAACACATTCACGAGTCATCCATTGAGAATGCTCTTTTTGACCAGCAATAATAAAAAGCAGTGGTTCATATCTGGTAGGTCACAACCCAAAAATAGGCCATAAGACTGTTCAATAAGGTCACGGACAACCAGGAAAAAACAATGCTGAGTTCAAATAAAAAAATGATTAGACATTTTTAACTAAATAATCGCAGTTATTCATGGTACATTAAAATATAATAATTAATATATTTACTTTATACTTTTGTCTTAAATAACTTAGTAATTTATTTTATGTTAAAAGAGTTAAAATAGTCTTAAGAGTTAATTAGACACATTTTTACAAGTATAAATCTTTGATATAAGTATACCATAAGTTTACATCTCATCAAATCGGTGGACAAGATGCTGTTAAAAGTTGGCCAAAATATTTTGCCATTTACAGAGGACAATTTTTTTAATAATATGATTAAATGGGAAGATTCAGTTCATATTAAGGTTATTTGGCAAGATAAACTTAAAGTGTACATTGCCAATGCATCATTAGACACTACACATATAGATGTAAATCAAATTGAATGCTGAAGCTTAATTTCGGAAGTTTAAAATCTCAAAACTATTATTTCTGTGGCCCTCAATCGCGCACACGCTGGGTCTCTCTTCAGAATCAGATGACAGTGAGTGAGCATTTTCGGATTATGCAACGAGATGATACAGTTTACCACTTGCGGGTGAAGTCTCCATTATCTGTACAGTAAATGTGTTTACGTGTCACACGTAATGCGTCACACGTAATGAATAAACGTGCACTGCTCCACACAATCAGTTTCTGTGATAGGATGTGCAATCAAGACCTGTAAATTTAAAAATGCCACTTTTAGCCACAGAAAGTGGAGAAAAACTTTGGTTAAAAAAACAAAACAAAAAACCCCCAGATAAAATAAAAAACAAAGACTGCATTAATTGTGGTAAAAACAAATTACGCATTGAACAGTCAACTATCAATCACAGAAATTAAAGTGTTAAATTTCCCCATCGCTAAAATAAGTAAAGACATTTAAATAATTAAATGTAATTTGGTAAAAGCTAGTCAAATAAGACATGGACAGGTTGCATGGTGGTTGATTCTGACTACAAACAATGTGTTGAATTATTGTATGCTGACAGCAAAAAGAGATATTCAGATCCAAAAATGGACAATTTTCCCATTCAACCTATATCATATTAATAATTTTGCATATTGTTGGGCTTATTTTGAAAATGTTTGCATACTTTTGTATGATAAACAATTCTGGTAGTTTGTTGGGTTGGCGATTTATGTCACAAATCCTGTTGAAAGTCACTGATTTAGAGCACAATTGTTATGTAAAGGCAGCAATATATTTGCTGAACATAAGACAATGGCCACTCTATTCACCATCATAGTACTATAATGCTGAGATCATTTATGAAAGCAGACAAAATATTCTGTAAAGTATGTCTTTTCCTATTTTCTATTTCTATTACCTTTTTAAACTGATTACTTAGGACTGAGAGTAAAGGGTCCGGAATAAGGTCCAGAAGTGTGTACATTAAAACGTCATATTCAAATTAGCCAAGAATGTAATCATAAACATATCTGAATAACTGGGTGACTTACTTGGCTGGCCTTGGCATTAACGTTGCCCAGACGGAAGAGTTTCTGGACCACAGCCATGTCGTCTTCCTCCTTCACTGCTGAAAGTGCTGCCAGCATCACAGCAGTATAACCTGCTTTATTCTGCTGATCCACATTACACATGCCTGAACACAAACACATACATAACTGCACTGAAGGAGAATTGCTAATGAAGTTACTCAAAAGTATCATTACAGTGGTCCAAATCATTGGTAACTTGGAACAGCTTATCAGTCCATTGTTTTTAAAAGTGCACTAAGTTTGTCTAACATTACGTACACTCACTCATGTGATTTGGCCATCCCTATTATATCACATGGCCAGCCAAATACTACTCACTTTATTTCCTGTCTCACCCACAATTAATATTCAAATAAAAAGCTAATTAAAATCGTTGCGATATTCACAATGCTGCGTAATTTTATATCACTAGCTAAATCATTGTGAACATACTCTGAATATAAGATGTAAAATGATTTGACCTTCCAATTCCAATGTGACGAATAAACCAGAAGCAATGCAGTGATTTTTTTTTCTCGACTCATTATTTAAAAAATGAACAGTTTAATAACAATTGAATCCAGCAACTGGATGACACTTGCTGAATTAAACATGTACAGAAGGTATTGAGGTCATGTGACAAAGTGGCATACAACTGTGTGGAACGTTTGCAAAATGCGTTCTGTTTCACATGCAGTGCAAAATATATACTGCAGTTTTAAGTAAGTAGTAAGCTAGTACATAGTCAGCATCAACAATATATATGCAAGAATGTAAATGCATTTTCCTTAAGTTTCTGTATTAGAACATTGTTGGAAAAAAAATTACTTTATTTTTTAAGAACACAAAAGGTGTTGCGTTCTTAAACTTAATACATGAATTATTTAGAGCTGTCAGAATTAACACGTTAACGCATACGATTATTTAAAAAAAGTTAATGCGTAAATCTTTCTTAATCATGATTAACACATTTACCGTTAATACAGCATAAACCCGCATAAACAGAGAGTCATAAACTGGAGTCATTACACTGATGTACACATACACAACAGTGCTTCCGTGTCATTGTTAAAATGGAGAAAAAAACCTCTTAACGTTATTTGATGTACCAAACAAGCCCAGATGTGACTTGTGATAGAAAGCAAGTATTTTTCAGCCTATGTAAGGTTCATTTTAATTACCACAGAAGCACATCAAGTCTTAACTCTCACCGAAATGCAGAATGAAAGTGGTGCTCAACGCTGGCGCTGACGCGAATCATGAATGCAGCTTCACGACTGCTGTAACAAAGCAGATAGCCACAGTCTGCCAGCTGCTTAATATTGTGCAGGATAAGAGTTTAAGAGATTTAATACCCATTGCAACCTATGAGGGGACTAGTCCTTCTAAACTCCCTATTAGAATTTGGGAAACGTTTCATGTTACTTGAAATGGTGCTATTTTAGTACATTTCTACCTTTACACTGTGGAAGACTTTGTTTGAAAAATGTTAATAAAGCGTTATACTGTTACATATTGTTTTCTTTCCTAAGATGAAAATAAATGCATTCTGACAGGAAAAGAAGTATATATATATATATATATATATATATATATATATATATATATATATAGTCACATTTCAGAACTTTCAAAACAGCAATTAATCGCTAAAAAACAAAACAATATATGCGATTAAAACTGATTCAATATTTTAAATCGACTGACAGCACTAGAATTATTATTATCTCAGCTTTGGTATTGCATTATTTTACCATGATGTTCTGATATAGCCAAAAAAATAAAAAAAAGTGAAATTCCATTTAACCTGTGTCCAGCAGTAGGTCCACTACTGTGAAGTTGGAGTGGGAGACGCTGTAGTGCAGAGCAGTGTTGCCATTGCCGTCCGTCATGTTGACTATGTGTTGCAGTAGGACGGGGGACACCTCTGAGAAAGCCATCAGGTAATTTGATACACGTGACAGTTGGGCCATCTTTGCACTGGATATTCTGAACCATTCCAGCTGAATGGTATGAGTGCTGGACAGCTAAGTACAAGTAAACAGAGCAACAACAGGCTTAAATGTTTATTGGCCTTTTCACCAAATTGTGTATAAAATGTTTAATGAATTGTCATTTGTCCTCACCACTTCTTTACTCTTCACTGTTTTGGATCCATCATTAAGGTGGTTCTTCAAAATCAAACAAGCCTCACGCATTTTGGTACTTAGTTCAAACCTGTAAGATAATGTCCATTTATTATTGTATATTTATATGTTATGTATACAGTAAATGCATAAAGCTTTGTTCCAAAACCTAATAATATTGGTGTCTAAAAAGGTGGGTAGAGTAGCCAAAAACTGTACTCAAGTAAATGTACAATTACTTTAAAAAAAATTCTTACTCAAGTAGAAGTAAAAGTGCTAACATAACTTGAGTAAGAGTTAGAAAATATCCAATTAAAAGAGTACTCAAGTAGCGAGTAACTCGTTACTTTCACAAATTACATAATGGACATTAACTCCCCTATATTCCATTACATAATATACATTTGATGTATAACAGAATTATTATTATTATTATTATTAATGGAAATTATGGCATCATTCACCATCATGTTGTTCCAAACCTGCATGACTTTCTTTCTTCCATGCAACACAATATGGAGATTTTAGACAGACTGTTTGCCTGAGTCACCATTTAATTTCAGTAAATGTGTTTTATTTTCACCATATTTTGAAAGTGAATGGGGACTGAGACTGTCAGTCTCTAACATCTTTTGTGTTCCACAGAAAACAGACGGTCACATGGATTTGGAACAACGTGAGGGTAGGGAAATGATGACAGAATATTAAATTAAGGCTGAGCTATCACTTTTAAGGAATAGTTCACCCAAAAATGAAAATTCTCTCATCAATTACTCACCCTCATGCCATCCTAGTATGACTTCCTTTCTTCTGCAGAACACAAATTAATATTTTTAGAAGAATATTTCAGCTCTGTAGGTCAGTAAAATGCAAGCGAATGGGTGTTGAAATGTTGATGCTCCAAAAAGCACTTAAAGGAAGCATAAAAGTAATTAATATAACTCCAGTAGTTAAATCCATATATTCAGAAGTGATATGATAGGTGTGGGTGAGAAAAAGATCAACATTTAAGTAATTTTTTGCTAGAAGTTCTTCTCCCAGCCCAGCAGGGGGTGATATGCAGAGAAGACTGTGAATCACCAAAAACACAAGAATAAGAATGTGAAATTGATCTGTTTCTCTGTTTCTCATCCACACCTATCACATCGCTTCAGAACATACTGATTTAACCACTGGAGTCTTATGGATTACTTTTATGCAAACTTAAGTGATTTTTGAGAAACATTTCTCATTTTTGAGATTTCTTAAGAAACGTTTGGAACCCATTCACTTGCTTTGTATGGACCAACAGAGCTGATAAATTCTTCTAAAATCTTAGTTTGATTTCAACAGATGAAAGAAAGTCATACACATCTGGCATGAGGGTGAGTAAATAATGAGAGAATTTACATTTTTAGATGAATTATCCCTTTAAGGGCTCTTGTCAGATCTGGATGAATCTGTCAATAAGAAATAGGTTTGGAAACATTTCTAGTAATTATTATGGTGAAAATGTGAACCATGTCCACAGGGACATTATATATAATGCTGAAATATAAACCAAAGCAAGATCATGATTTATTAATGCCTACTTTCACTACTTTATAGCTTTTAATGTCCTGCGTGGATTCTTTGTTCAGTGTAGTTTCAGTTTCAAAATAATTCAGATCATTAGTTCTGTACAGCAGTACCAACACTCCCTAAACGCAGCCTGCAAAGGGCACCAACCCCGGTCGCTGAACACTTTCTTTGCCATACAATCGCCTCGTGCCTGTACATCTTTCACGCACTGCTGTGCACACGCAGAAATGCAGTTGTCAGTGTAATCCACATGTTAAGGATGTTTCTCTGCACTAATCAGCCTGAAATAGCTGCAATAGTTTCCAGAACCTTCGTTGGAGTTGGAGCCTCAATTTTAATCTTGAAATATCCGCTTGTCTTAGTGTTACATTAAGACATCGCATGACAAAACTGAATTTTTTCACTGTGCGGAGCAAAGAAATTGTTTCACTTTGAAGGGTTGTATGCTGCAGCAGTGATGGACTTGGCTTGAGTGACAGTCTGCTCATAAGGGACTGATATGAAACAGTCTTCATAGGCAGCAACTCAAATAGCACTCCTCATGCACAGGGGATTCCAATAGATAGTTTGAAGTTAGCATGTGGCTAAGCTAACAACACAATACACAATACTAATCAGCATAAAAAGACTTGCCTTATCTGCACAGGATACATACGGTGCCATCTCAAATTTTTGGCCTAAACAAGGTATGTTAGAATGCAGCATAATGTTGCTGTCTAACTTATGGAACAGTCTTCTGCTTTCACCAATAAGTAAAACATCTCACACATTAGGGAAATTGTGTAATGTCATTAGGAATATCTAAATGAACTTACTTTTCCTTCACTGCCTCTGCCTGATCCATCAGATCTTCAGTTCCAGCTGCTGTGTTCTCATCACTGTCTATTTCATCCACATTTATGTTAATCTCCTCATCAGACGTGTCCTCCAGAATTGCCTCCTCTTCCACACTGCTGTCTGAACACAAACCAGCCTCACTTCCATCTGAGGAACTCTCCTTATCCTCTTCCTCATCCTCCTCACTAGAGGTCGATTCATACCTGAAGGGATTTAGGAAGAGGAACTCATTATTATATTATACTTTAACAATATAATAGTCTGGTCTCAAAAATATGTGATAGTTTAATATCTGATTGGACGTTCGTTATGGAATACGAATGCAGCACGATGCATAGGATGATCTGGCAACTGTAAACTGCCTACAGTCTTAGTGTAATTGGTAGAATAATGTTTTTATGTGATTATTATTATGATTAACCAGACATTTGTTGCCTACAGTAATAGGGTGTTGTTGGTGGATGTTAAGACATTGCTAGGATGGCTGCAATCAAAAGATCTTACTTCAAAGTCTCTGTGATATTTTGGTCTGTATATGGATATTCAATGCAAGTCTTTGGGATTTTTTCAGCCATTTTATTGTCCACAGGTGAAAATCCAATCACTTAAGAGGAAAGTACTAGCATACCTCTCCAAAATCAAAACCCTAACCCTCCATTTGAGCAATAGTAACAGCGATGCTTGTCACCATTATTAAATGTAATAATTTATTATTATATTTCTTTTATCTTTTATCATATTCCTTTTGCCAGCATTTTATAAAACTAATAAATCACAACATTCAGTGTACCGCGGTGACTTTATTGCTTTTAAGGAAGTTTTTGGTGCTCTAAATCCCTTATTGTGGTGAAATCACTGTAATGCATGACCTCTTATTAGAGAACATGGTCTAGAAACTCACCCTCCATTTAAAATTCCAACAAACTTCAAACTCTTTTTGCCACCACTGGAAGCTGCACCAGAACCACTCCCATCCTTCCTCTTCATGATAGACTTCAGAGGTCCTACAGCTTTTATTGAAAAAAAAAACAACAACTTTTAAATGTTATTTTGTGGACAACTCTGAAAATATGAAGTTCTCCTACAAAGACTGAAGGTGGAGAGGAATGAAAAAAATGTAAGGTAGAGGAGGAGGATTCAAACCATCAAGAATTGATTGAATCGTGAAAAGTGGCCATTCCATACCAGATTGGAGCCACAGCTGAATGCACATTTGAGGACTACTCCCCTTCCGAAACACCCCTGGCACCAAGGGGCTTTTTGACCAAGACGTGAAAGCTAAAAGGTTCTCAAGAGCATCTCCACGTATCCCAGTTGAAATGCATTCTTCTTTAAATCTATCATTAATTGCTATTAATCACGTAACTTTTATTAGATTAATGTCAATTGCATTTAATAACTGTGTGGCAGCGGGGGCGTGGTCAAGCGCCCGTCCGGGAGAGAAAAGCGGTAAGGGCGCTCACACCTGAGCTAAAATGATGACTAACACCTGTGTCTAATTTCAGTAACATGAGAGCGGCATAAAAGTTCAGCAGCGACGGAGCATGAGAGGCCCGACAATCCGTCCAAGGAAAAAACCTACAACACCGATATTGTGTATAATTAATAGAGAAATAAAAAGCTTACCCCTTAAGCTGACGCCTGTTTCCGTCCCTTCCTTTGGCGTTTGTCACATTGGTGCTGAAACCCAGGAACATTTTTTTTTTTTATGAGTTATGGAACAAGCTCGCCCCATAGAGTCCTCCCAGCTGGCGGAAATCCTCCAGTCCCTCGCTACTCTCCATCAAGGCCACCAACAATCCCTGCTTGAGCTCCGGCAGGATCAAGATCGGCGGTTCTTCGAGATCATGCGGGCTCAGGCAGAGGACCGACTCGCTATCCGGAGCCTCCTCAGCCAGGAGGCTGCGTCGGCCCCAGCCGCGACCCTGGACACTCACGCTACGCTGCCCCCGCCCACGTTACAGAAGATGGGGGTAGCAGATGATCCTGAGGCCTTCCTCGACTTATTTGAGAAGACGGCTGAAATCTGGGGCTGGCCGCCCGAACAGTGGGCAGCCCGTCTAATTCCTCTCCTGTCCGGGAAGCACAACTCGCGGCACAACAACTGCCGGCGACTAACCTCCTGGCTTACTCTGACCTAAAGAGGGCCATTCTGCAACGGGTTGGTTGGAGCCCGGAGGAGAATCGCCAGCTCTTCCGGAGCATGAAGCTTGAGAAGTCCGACCGCCCGTTTGCGTTTGCTCAACGGCTCCGGGACGCATGTCGGCGGTGGCTGCTCGCGGGGGACCGCGACGTCGAGGGAGTCATCGATCAGGTGGTACTGGAGCAATTCGCGCAACGACTGCCCAGGAGAACGGCGGAATGGGTCCAGTGCCACCGCCCGGCGTCGCTGGAGGCAGCTGTTCAGCTCGCGGAGGACCACTTGGCGGCGATACCGAGGGCGGATGAGCCCTCCCCCTCTCTCTCTCTCTCCCCTTCCCCTGTGTCTTCCCCTGCTTCTCCCCCCCCCCCCCTGTTCCCTCTCGCTGCTGCTCTTTTATGCCGCTCTCCTCATGTTACTGAAATTAGACACAGGTGTTAGTCATCATTTTAGCTCAGGTGTGAGCGCCCTTACCGCTTTTCTCTCCCGGACGGGCGCTTGACCACGCCCCGCTGCCACAAACTGTATTGACTATTGGCAGGATTTTAGAAAGGCTGAAGTACTTACAACGGCAGCCTAAAACAAAACATTTTATAGCTATTTGGCTATTGCTTAACATTGGTTTACCAACAGACTACAGTACGTGTGGGAGACTTCAGAAAAGAAGGAAGGTAGAGTAAATTATTACATTTTGATAAAAGATTACAAAGATAAACCTTTTTGACATGCACTAATGATTTATACACAATGAGGCCAAGAACATTTATTTAGAAAGTAAACAGGGTCCATTTTTAATTCATGTTAACTATAACATGATAATTAATTGGTGCTCACCCTCTGGAGAAGAGGTCTGTTCTTCACTGTCTTGTGTATCACTAACGTAGAGACTGGATTCCCACTGAATACCTGTGCTTATCAGTGTCACAGCTTTCTCCTTTGAAGTTTCCACAGGGTCTGTTTGTACGCTTTGGTCATTTTTTGTCTTTGAAAAGTAATCCATGTCAGTCTCATCTGGAACCCCCACTCCAACTGATGTTTTTGAACAAACCTCAGGATAAGTTTCCATTTGGGCATTGACTGTCTCTGGTTTGGCTAGTGATGCTTTGTCCAACATAATCTTGGATGTCCTCTCTGTTTCTTGCAACCTTAATGCATCCAGGTCTTGATTGACCTGAGTTAATCGGGTCTCTAGAACCTGAATTGATTCTTGTTGAAATTTGATGGTATGCTGCAGTGTATCAATTTCTCGTTCTGTCTCACTTTGAAGCCCTAGAAATGATTCTATTACCCAGACAGCAACATCTTCTGTATCCACTACAGCCTGTATTCCCTCATCAAGCATGGCATTGTCTTCAGTCTCAACAGCTGCATGGCAAACCTCAACAGAAGCTTCAACAGCAGCATCCTTGACTACCTGATGTTTGCAGACTCTTACTGTCTCAAGAGGTATTTCACCACCTACTGCAATGGATCTTTTGTCTATAGTAATGATAGTAGGGTTATTTACTTCCTCTACTACTCCTGCTTCCACTACTGATGCAGTGGAGACTTTCAGTTTGAGAGTAGCATCAAGTTTCTCAGTTTTCTTTTGAAGTTCCAGAGTCAACCTTTCCTTTTCGGCACGGAGCAATGCCACTTCTCTTTCTAGGGCTGGTACTCCTTTCACTCTCTCTTCCATCTCTCTCAGCTGCCTAAGGGCAGCAGCCATCTGTTCTCGAACAGTCTGAAGCTGCCCAGGAGGCAATGAAGATGTTCCTGAGCTGGAGGCTGGAGTGCACCTTCCAGAAGTCTGAGGACTAGCTCTGGTCCTGCCACTAGTAAGGGGGTTCTGCACAGCAGGTGAAATCTGTAGCATGCGTCCATCTAGAGAAAGCTGGGAAGAAGCTATGGAGAAGTCACTACTAGATCCGCCAGCTTTGGAACTCACTTTGGAAAGGTCAAGAAAATTGGAGCCTAATCCATTGGAAAACTGACTTTGCTCCTGTTGCAATCGAATGCTTGTTTCAAGGAGAGTTCGCTCTACCCTGGGGTTACGCGGTGGAGGTGGTGGTGGCACTTTCGAGGAAGCAGGTAGACTTGGACTTATCATTGGTGATGGAGAAAGTGGTTGTGATTTGCTGGGTGATGTGATGGGGCTCTGGAGAAAAGGTGGGTTAGCTTGGCCATTCTCACTTGTTGTTGATGAAAGTGACTCAGTGGAGGTCCAGCCACTGGTCCTACCCCCAATAACCAGATTTCTCTGGTAGGCACGGTCGCCTCTTGATCCTTTACGAGTGTTAACATTAGGCCTACGGATGCTGTGCCCACTCTCTATTTCTTTAACATACTTGAGAAAATCAAGGTCCAGGTGGAATCCATAGGGTGTCTGTACAGAATAGGAGCTACCTTGATCTGTTTCTTCCTCAGTAGAGCAATGAAAAGGGGCACTAAGATCTGCAAAAAAAAAGCATAATAGATGTGATCATCTTTAAACAGTTGTACTTTTCTAAGAGAAGCAAAACAACTACTTACTTGGCAGTTTGGAAGCTATGTGCACAGACTGGGTCATTTTATGGAGCCTTCAGGTGCCCCTCCAGAAGACAAATCAGAACACCTGCATACAAAAGATGAAAACTGTAAGTGCTATAGAAATTTCAGTTGATTTCTTTAACATGAAAGGCACACTCTGGAATTATGTGCTCCCTATTGACATCTGTGTTTCAAACATAAAACTGCAAGTTACTTGCGGAGGAACATTGTTTTGGGCAATCAACTGGCCAGCTGGGGCCATTAGCCTCGGACCTCAAGCCACAAGAACAATATCGATCTGCATTCCCACCATCGGGTCAATAACTCAGCAGCTTATTAAGGGGAGGTTTTGGGAAATGCTGCAGTATCAACGTCACACGCCCTGCCCATTTCACAAGAAAGAGGGAAGTTTAAGCTGAGGTATAATTTAATCTAGTTATCTAGAATATTGAGTTTATATTGAATGTAAACAACAAGATAAGTTGTATATAAGTTGTGATCAGCAGGATTATATCCCAGCACACCATCTATGAATGTTCACTGAACCAAGGAAAGTCATTTCTTTGGGCACCGCTGGGCATTTTAACGGATATGTACTATGCCCGCATTGTTTTTAAATATTTACTTCCAGAACCTGTACCATTGTGATACACAACCAGGGAAGTTCAGTGGAACTCCGCCTTAGACATTAAAACCACCTCAATCCCAGGCTGGCCTTGTTTGGTCCATGGGTAATCAGCGGAGCAAAAGGCCATTGGCCCAGAGAAAGCCCTGAGGAGGCACGACGAAGCCCCAGAAGTGACAGTGGGAACACAACTGGCCCTGGCAGACACTAGCACACCCTCATTTGACCCGACAGTGGAAATGTGGCTACAAATAGCAAGAAGAAATTCCTACAAGACGTATATCTGAAGAACATTTTGTCTAAGCAAATAAGTAGCCAGACATTCAGGAAGCATTTAATTTCTCACCAAATCGAACCAAACAGCTCTGAATATAAAATCATTATTGTAGGCTTATCGTAGTGACTCAGGGTAAGGCAATAATGTGGTTTTAAGCACAGATTTTTGATGCACTAGCTCAATAATTATATTTTGTTAATTTCTAAAAAAAATCCTATGTAGTGTACTTTTAAATAGGTGAAATTTGTTTATCAATCTGGATTTCAACTCCATCTAAATGCTTCTTATAATAACTAGTTGGGAATACCCAGTAAAAAGTACTGTAATTTACCTCATCTTCAAATTTACAACATTCTCTTTTTGATGTCTAATGAGACAACTGATAAAAATACCAGCTCTCTATTACAAAGTTATATATCAGTTAGAAATAATTTTCATTGTTTACTTTCGGAAGAGACTGATGACATGAAAAGACTGAAAACATTGTGTCAGAAACATTGACCTGCAAGAAGTTGAACCTAAAACTGTCATTTTTTGTTTGTTTGTTTTTTGAAATTTTGGTAATCTTCAGTTCTTGTGTTCTCACTTCCTGATTCCTGAATGTTGTTGATTTGGTCTCTACCCTTTACTGCTAGTTTTCGTACACTTGTGTCTTATTAACTCATTAGGAATTATGTTTATTTTCAGTCCTTAGGTCTTCCTTTACAGTCCTTGGGTCTTCCTTTACAGAACTCGGTTCTTTCTTATTGCTCGTCAAGTGTTGTCTATGTAACATGATTTTGTTTAGTGAGTCTCAGGTCATGTGCTGTGAATCCTGTCTTCCAAACCCATCCCAGGACAATTTGATCCTTTAGCATGGGCTTCTTGTACATACCTTGCCAATAAGTGGTCTCTTTGCAGGTGATAATGGTTGGTTGGCAAAGATGAGTAACTGTCTGCTTTTTTAGACTGAAGGTTAATGTGTCGACTCCTTGTAGTGTTGCAAGAAGAGTAAAGTTTGTTAGGTCGCCACAATGATAGCAAACAGGAAGTTTCTAGTTAAAGCATGCTCTGCATTCACATAATAGAAATATATGTTTTGACTGTGCACGTAGTGCTGAGGTTTTAGCAGTCACCTGAGAATTGTGGTTAGTTGGACAGTGTACCTAATGGGGAATCTGAAAATAGCTAAGGCTTCACCATTGAGCAAATTAACCACTATAATCTTTTCCATTTGTAGGAGTTGCGCATGGCCACCTGTTAACTCTTAGATGGTATGTGGTCCTGCATATGGATAATCATCTTATGAAACTCTGTGGTCTCTTATTATTTTTGTTTACCAACTTAGCAGAAAAATCTGCATTTTCTGTCTCTGATTCAGGGACATCTGTGGAAGCCACTGTTGAGTCTGTATTACTAAACAATAGATATTCATTTCCTAATGTGTGTAAGATATAAAACCCTAGTCTGTTTTTAAGGGAAACACTGTTCAAAATATCCAGTCTTATCTTTGACCTCTGAAGGAATTTCAGTTTTCATTGTTATTTTATCTTCCATTTATTATTAAAAACGACTGAAGACACCCCTTTTCCTTGAGCACTAGACTAATTCATAATGCACCATAAATAAGGGTAATTTTATGACCATTTATCTCTATATATTTTAATCTTATTTTCTCAATTCACTTCCACTCTAGCTGAGTTTGCACTATTTAGGTTTACAACTGAAAATTGTTATTGCGGCACTATTCATATTTTTTAAGCAAATAAATCCAAAAATGTATTCGAAAAGGTTTCAAATTCTGCTATTCAGTGCACCTACAGAATTCTCTGAATCTGATTCTACTGAATCTACTATTGAGGGAAAACACCAACTTGCTAACAACAACAACAAAAAAGTAGCAATAAGTATCATGTACTGTGGTTTTCTTTAAAGTGCCATGTAAATACCATTGCATATGAATATTAAGTACCATGATATACATCAAAATAAAACTATTGTACTTTTTAAAGGTATGTTAGCCGTGTTTCCCAATATGCATTCAGCAGTGGTATACCAAATTTTCACATTGCTAAAATTTTACATGGTCCGTTAATTTTCTTGACGCAGCCCAGTCAGCTGCACACTTTCTACACTGTGCTCAGTAAGGATGTTTCGTTCCCCTTTTCTCCTCCAATTTGGAATACCCAATTCCCAAGTCCTCATGGTGGCGTAGTGACTTGCCTTAATCCGGGTGGCGGAGGACGAATCTCAGTTGCCTCCACGTCCGAGACATCAATCCATGTTATCATGTGGCTTGTTGAGGAGGAGGTATGTTGTTCATTTAATTCGGTAATCACGATCATCAAGGAGAGAAAGATTCTTGATGAATTATGTGTAAAAGTGAGTGAGGACATTACAAATGACATCAGGACATAATTGAATCACTTAATGTTTTTAGGCTAATATTGTTGTCTTTTGTATAATCACAAAATGTTATCTATGCTTTGTTGTCATTTGTGGGGAAAACGCTTATGACGCTTAAACACTGCTGAATTCTCCAAGTAGGTTTGTAAATAAGTATAATTAGACTTGTTTCAGTTCTGACCGACTGTGATTTATCAATGGTTTAATGACTCACTCAAAACACATAAAAGATGTTCATTGGTGAACAAATCTGAATAACAGTCAGAGAAACATCATCAAGTGTTAATTCACACCACTAAATAAATGCGACATTTATTTTATTAAAAGGTTTTGGTGGTGTTTGATATAACTTTAAATTATAGATGTTGTGAAATTATTCATTCGTGCTCGTTAATAAATATATTTAGTTAATAAATGGTGCACAAATGGGAATATATTGGACAGATTAAATGGACTGCCGATAAACATACAGTTACAATAATATATGGTTTGTCTGTTTTCTTCAAGCGATTTAGTTTTTTTTATAACTTTATAAATGTTTATTACAGTAAATGATAATATTCTGAATGAATATTTGCTGGCTATCTTAAATAATGTAAAAACAGTTTAAAAAACAAAACACTCGCAACAGAGTGGAATACATTAAATGTGCACATCTTATAGTGTCATTGTGGGCTGATCCCCGTAAGACTGAAATCCTAGAATCCACTGGTTTATATTATCTATTTATTTATACATTTTTTAGATTTTCTCCCCAATTCCCAATGTCCTAGTGGTGGAGTAGTGACTCGCCTCAATCCGGGTTTGTGAAGGACGAATCTCAGTTGCCTCTGCGTCTGAGACCGTCAATCCTCGAATCTCATCACATGGCTTGTTGAGCGTGTTACCAAGGAGACGTAGTGCATGCCCACGCTATTCTCCGTGGAATCCATGCACAACTCACCATGTGCCCCACCGAGTGCGTGAACATGTCAACATCCAAGTGACTCTACCTTCGCTGAGCCACCGGGCTAGTAGACCTGGCTGGAGTCACTCAGCATGCACTGGGTTCGAACTCATGACTCTAGGGGTGGTAGTCAGCATCAATACTCGCTAAGCTAACCAGGCTATATTATCTATTTGTATTTATGTTTAATAAAAATATTGCAAGTCATTTTCTGCATTGAGGCATTTTATTATTTGACAGTTCTTACTACATATATCTGGGCTTCCAGAGCCCTTCAAATGTTAAAAGTTCCCAGTAAATAAACAGGCATGATACGACAAGGCAAACATGAATAACTCATCAATAATATTTCTAAGGTTATTTTCAGCTATTCCTCCACTGACATGCGTAAACATAGTTCCGACGTTGGTCGGAAGGTCATGGATATATAGAAAGAACAAAGCCCCTCACCGCAGAGAGAGAGCATGTTACTCATAACAGTTTTTACAGTGCCCCATGCACATTCCAACAGACACTTCCTATTTCACACAGTACTAACGTGACCAGGCTCGGACATGTCATTCGAACACAAAAACTGCAGAAGGGCGGCAAATGGCCTGAATACAGGATATAATGAACAGACTGTTGGGCCAAAGAACAAAAAACCAGATGCACTACATTGCTTTAAGAGTTTTGCTGAACACAGCGTCTAATTAAAAACACACTGCATACCGTTTGATCGCAACTACCAGACAAAAGCCGTTTTTTCCACTGATAGTAAAGGCACCATGTGGAGACTGGCACAATTCAGCATGCCATGCATGCAGCCAGTGTTATTATTGTGAACAAAACCTAAAACAAACGCATTTTCATTAACTGAAATTACATACAGTATTTGGACAAACTGAATCTAAACTAAAATACATTTTCATGACTCTAAATCTAAGGTATAATACAAATGACAACAAATTCATTTAAATGTTAACGCATTAACGTTGGCAGCCCTAAATTACTAAATTGCCACAGTTGTTTGCAGGTAAACCAGTTTTACAGCAGTGCACTATTACAGTTCTCACTAAGGCCTCGATCTACTTCGGAAGCAGGGACAGATTAAGACGTCGGGATGCCCTGGGCATGGATGATTAAAGGGCCCACTCTGGAAATGAGTGGCACATCACAATATGACAAGTATCTCTCCATTTATCTCAACGGTTCTGTCACGCACATGCAGTGTAGAAATTGTTAATTCTAATGTAATCAGAGCGATCTTTATTACGTCGCGACATGTTCTTCAAGTGGAATGTAGATGAATGTATGTCACCAGTAGAAGCACATTTTCCACTGCATTGTTTACATGTATATTGCCCTTTAAACCGCATTTAATGACAAGAATACGCAATGGGGGAAAATGTACACATCACATCACACAGCATTTTAATGATAAGACAACACACCGGCTTATGTACTATTAAATTTATTATCAATATCCACTATTGATCGTGCAATCATAAGACAATACATTAAACACTATATTATACATGTAGGTGTTCTTATCCTTAGCTGATGGGTCTCTTTACTGCTTCCCTTCAAGAAAAGTGTTCCACAACATCATTAAAGTTCGGTTCTCTCACCAGTTTGCTTTTTATAGCAATTACAGAAAGCAAGTTGCTTTGTTTTTTGTTTGAGTTTTTCTTTAAATAGATCCACTTGGTTGTGGTTTTCCATTTTGTGTTGCTTAACGCTCGTATAACACAATTATTTCCCCTCACCTCTAAAAGGAATCATATGTTAAGAGTTCGACAATGCTCTTTTTAATTCTCTAATCGTTTAATTCTGTTTAATGTAAAGTTCCTGCAGCTCGCCAGGGCACCCTGCTGGTCGGAGGGCCTGGGCAAATGTCAGTTAGGCCCCTGCGTTTATCCGTCCACGTTCTGGAGAAGTTCTTATTCATTCTTCGTTCAGAGGTAAAAATAAGTTATAAACAGCCAAGCAACAGTATACTATTTGCGAACATTCAGACAACCGCCACTTGCGTTTAGAAGCACATTTACGTATGAGAACGCTAATGTGACATTACAATCTTTTATCAATGACATTATGCCTCATTCTGTAAGTAGAATTCACATGAGGTCAGCAAAATAAACTTTAACCACTCGATGATGGTTTAAAGTAATAAATATGCAGTCGAAATTTTTTAATTAGTCTTGTTTACATTTTGAACTCATGGCGCAAATGCGCTAACATGCTATATGGCCATAATATGCACCGGTTACACTGTTATTGTAATTTATGATGACACTGATACTGCTGCAAAGATCAGTGTATAAAAGTGCTAAATTTTCAGTAAGCAGATCTAGTCTGCAAAGACCAAACCTACTAACCTCATGTTCATAACATCTTAAATATATTTCGAGAGTTGTCATGACTGAATAATATATATATATATATATATATATATATATATATATATATATATATATATATATAAATAAATACAGGTGAAAGCTCAAAAAATTCAACTTAAAAGGTGAAACTAATATATTATATAGACTCATTACAAGCAAAGTAAGATATTTCAAGCCTTTATTTGATATAATGTTGATGATTATGGCTTACAGCTTATGAAAACCCCAAATTCAGAATCTCAGAAAATTATTATTGAATATTACATGAAATCAATAAATAAAAGGATTTTAAATACAGAAATGTCGGCCCTCTGAAAAGTATAATCATGCATATGTACTCAGTACTTGGTTTGGGCCCCTTTTGCATTAATTACTGCCTCAATGCGGCGTGGCATGGATGCTATCAGCCTGTGGCACTGCTGAGGTGTTATGGAAGACCAAGATGCTTCAATAGCGGCCTTCAGCTCTTCTGCATTGTTTGGTCTCATGTCTCTCATCTTTCTCTTGGCAATGCCCCATAGATTCTCTATGGGGTTCAGGTCAGGCGAGTTTGCTGGCCAATCAAGCACAGTAATACCATGGTCATTGAACCAGGTTTTGGTACTTTTGGCAGTGCGGGCAGGTGCCAAGTCCTGCTGGAAAATGAAGTCAGCATCTCCATAAAGCTTGTCTGCTGAAGGAAGCATGAAGTGCTCTAAAATGTCCCGGTAGACGGCTGCGTTGACTCTGGACTTAATAAAGCACAGTGGACCAACACCAGCCGATGACATGTCTCCCCAAACCAACACAGACTGTGGAAACTTCACACTGGATTTCAAGCATCTTGGATTGTGTGCCTCTCCAATCTTCCTCCAGACTCTGGGACCTTGGTTTCCAAATGAGATGCAAAATTTGCTCTCATCAGAAAAGAGGACTATGGACCACTGAGCAACAGACCAGTTCTTTTTTTCTTTAGCCCAGGTAAGACGTTTGACATTTGAAGCCCATGTCCAGGACCCGTCTGTGTGTGGTGGCTCTTGATGCAGTAACTCCAGCCTCAGTCCACTCCTTGTGAAGCTCCCCCACACATTTGAATGGCCTTTTCCTGACAATCCTCTCCAGGCTACGGTCATCCCGGCTGCTTGTGCACCTTTTTCTTCCACACTTTTCCCTTCCACTTAACTTTCTATTAATGTGCTTTGATACAGCACTTTGAGAACATACAACTTCTTTTGCAATTACCTTTTGAGGCTTTCCCTCCTTGTGGAGGGTGTCAATGATGGTTTTCTGCACAACTGTCAGGTCAGCAGTCTTCCCCATGATTGTGAATTCAACTGAACCAGACTGAGAGACCATTTAAAGGCTCAGGAACCCTTTGCAGGTGTTTAGCTGATTAGAGTGTGACACTTTGAGCCAACAATACTGAACCTTTTCACAATATTCTAATTTTCTGAGATTCTGAATTTGGGGTTTTCATAAGCTGTAAGCCATAATCATCAAAATTATATCAAATAAAGGCTTGAAATATCTTACTTTGCTTGTAATGAGTCTATATAATATATTAGTTTCACCTTTTAAGTTGAATTACTGAAATTAATGAACTTTTGCACGATATTCTAATTTTTCGAGTTTCACCTGTATATATATATATATATGGACAAATTGAAAATAAATCAGAAATAAAAACAAAATTTCAATTTCTTATAACGCTCCATGAAGCTGATCAGTTTTCCAGTCACTGTGACTGAAGTCTAGTCTGTAAACCTAATGCAGGCTCCCTTGATTTTCAGCTTGCAGGATTTCCCCGTCCCTCCAGCTGTGAACTGAGAGGTATCACGATGTTTGCCTGCTGTTAAGAGCTTAATTACAAGGCAAGGGAGAAAAACACATTCCTGTCTACCTCCTGCGCCTTCAACCAGCATGCTACAAACATGCCAGCCACACAAAAATAAAAGCTTGTCCACCATTTGTCTGAAAACTTCATATGTATACTACCAGTCAATAGTTTGAAAGAACCAACTCAGTCTTTTTTATTAATATTTTCCACATTTAAGAATAACAGTAAAGTTGACAAAACAATACAATATCACAAATGGAACTATAGGAATTATGAAGCGACCAAAAAATATCAAACGAATCAAAATCTTATATTTAAGCTTGTTTGTCTACGTAGATTCCAGCTCTGCACACTTTAGTCATTCTCTAAACCAAGTTGGTGTATGCTGAGATGCCTTTTAAGCAGTATTAAAGGAGTTCTAATGTAGGCTGGACATAACAACGTGCGACATGAGCATGTGCTAAATGGTCATATTTTGACAAGATCTCGCCAAAAAGAATACATTGCACAAAAAGCAACCTAGTCTCAGATCGAACGTAACTATAACTAGATTTTTGCATACTGAGTTTTACATGAAGCTTTCTGCGTTTTGCTGCAGTTTCCTGGTGAAATGAACACTAGAAGCACTAGGCTGGGCGATATGGCCAAAAAAAACAATCACAATATTTTTTTCATATAATTCGATACCTATATTTATCACGATATACATTGCATTCCATTAATTGGGGCGTAACTGCATTCCAGATGTTTGTTGGACCTCAAGAATTAATAAAGCATAACTGAGCTGGAGTGGGGAACGTCACTCAGTTTAGGATTTAATCCTGCATGAGTTGTGTGACCTCTTTTCGATGAAATTTAGCCAATTTCATCATCTTCAGCTGACGTTTGATTCCGCTGAGACTCCCTTGTGACGCTCCACACTCCAGCTCAGTTGGTGGCGGTAATGGACCAAAAGATGAATTGCCAACTGGCAATTAAAATCACAAGAAGAAGAAACACTTTCTTGCCTGTGACAGCATAATTTTTTTTTTTGTAAATAGTACATAAATAAACAGCAATGTTGTTGATGTTGGAGCTGTTGTTGTGTTCTGTCGATAGCTGTATTGCATTTTCGGTGCTGTCCTGTTTGGTACACAACGATATCATCTTAGCCGGATAGCTAGCTGCTAGCTAGCAGCTACCAAGCCTCATTACCAGTTTCCATGACAGCAGGGCTATGTAGCTGCTAGCCTGCTAATACTTCCTAACAGGCTGATTTCCTGTCTGTGATTCAGTTAGACAGCTGTTTGTATAACTTTGCCGAACAGCTTTACGTTTTTAGCAACATGCACCAGATCTAATTGTCTAGATGTAGAATATAGCCTAACTGTCGAAAATTACTACTTTTTTGTTTATCATTGATATCGCCCAGCCCTACTACAACAACTGTGCATTTTATTTACTATGGCTGCAGTTTAAGACTTTATAAACACTTATTTTTCACTCTATTACTCACACCCTGCTATGTTATGATATCAAAACACTTTTACTCTTATGCATCATTTGAAAAACTATCAATTTTAACACTTTTATTACAGGCCCACCTACATTTACACACATACTGTATTCCAACATGAGCAGCTTCCATTCTAGCTCACCTGATAGTAGGGCTGCAACTAACAATTAGTTTGATAATCGACTAATCTACAGATTATTAGAACCATTATTCTATTATTGATATATACCATATATTCAGAGGTGTAGTGGTAAAAAAAGAGGTGGGTAAACTATAAATTCTGGTGGACCACGACGTGGTCACCCGGTAAGGTGGGCCACTGCCTACCGGTGTATGTGTATCCTGATGACATCGCTATAGGCTATCATTTGATGGTACTACCAAGGGTATCACTGGTTGTTCCCTCATCATAGGTCACACAATCACTATTCAATTCATACATTAATCTAAGTTCTTGTTAAAGAGACCCAAGAAGGAATAATATGGTTGAAATCTATAAAGTTTACTAAATGACAAAACAGAGAGAACAAAAATATTTAAGAGATATAGAGAGGGAGGCTTATATCCAGGGCTTCCAATGCAATGCACTTGTACATAATGATTAGGGATTTGGGATTATTTTCATAGTCGATTAATCTGTTGAATATTTTCTCGATTAATCAATTAGTTGTTTGGTCTATAATATGTCAGAACAATGTGGATCAGTGTTTCCCAAAAGCCCAGGAGGATGACGTCCTCAAATGTCTCGCTTTGTCCACAACTCAAAGATATTCAGTTTACTGTCACAGAGGAGAGAAGACACTAGAACATATTCACATTTAACAAGCTGGAATCAAATAATTTTTTACTTTTGTCTTAAAAAATGACTCAACCCGACTAAATGATTATCAAAATAGTTTAGATAGTAAAATAGTGCAGATTAACGACAGAAGAATGAATCTGGTGCCACATATTTAAAAAAAATTGCCGGATATCCATTTTTACATGAGACGTTTGGGCTAGTGAGTGACGGATGAATCTTGATGCAGTCTGCTGCTTCCTGCTGATTGGTCAACACTGACAGTAATGCAGCCAGGGTTTCCCATACGTTCATTTATTTGTGGCGGCCCGCCACAATATCAACGCTGACCGCCACACATTGATTTTCGATGTATTTTTTATTTTTTACTAAGCCTATTTAAAATCGTATTTGATTGCAGAGAGCCGTAGCGCATTCGCGCAGCACTAGGCTACCTCTCGCTCGTCCCTCTCTCTCTCTCTCTCTCACGCGTACCTCTCGTGCTCTCTCTCCGTCATGGAACACCGCTGCATAAATCTGTCCAACACAGCACTGTCAGTTATTACTTATTAGCCAGCATGCAAGGAGCCTAGCTAATAAGGAGAGCTAAGTTATTGTTAGAATACAGCTGGATTTTTGAGGTCAGCATGCTGTATATAGCTGGTAGTAGTCAATATCGATGCACGCGCATGGGAAACACTGGCAGCAGCGCATTATGAAAGACTTCGTCTTAGGTTTAACAACCTATGAAACTAATAATGAACAATATGAAACTAAAACGACATAAGCTTAATTTAAAATGGCTTAGGAACTATCTGTTTAGAGGTGGATAAACGCAATTTAGAGGTGGATAAACCCACTTTGGAGGTGGGTAAACGCTATTTCCGAATTTTGGGAGGTGCGTAAACGGCGTTTACGTGCGTTTAGCCTCCACTACATCCCTGCATATAATGCAACGATTAATCATTAGCTTTTAACCGAGCAGTTTCAATCTCTCCCCCTTAGATCGGGACACTTCACACAGCACAGAGAAATGACAATTTTGTAGTTTGTAGTTATTTACATGACCTACTTCCTTATTATTTTAATTAAGATATAATGCATTAAATATAACTGCATTAAAGATGTAATGCCAGGGTGTTTCCTTTAAAGACGTTTGACATGCAAGTTTTGTTTCAGCGGAGTGGCAGCTCCAGCTCCGCTTATTTCACAATGAGAGTGCTTCTGTATTTACTTGTTTTGTATTATTCCCTCATACGTTGCGATCTACATCACCTGAAGCTGTTTGGAAAGTTTGGAGGGCATCTGGACTGTGAGCTGTTTTCTTCTTCTCAGTCAGGCACATGCTGCAATACTGCTCTCATGCATCATTATTAGAGTTTTATGTGATCTCATGTTACAATAAATTTATTTTGTTGTTGATGTTGTCGATAATGTCAACTAATTGTTTCAGCCTTACCTGATAGTGTGTTGGAATTTTGACTCGGAGACTGAGCCTCAAGCCCAGCCAAGGACGATCGAAACAAAAGTGAAAGTAAAGCGAAAGTGCCAAAGAAGCAACACGGTATAAAGTGGTTGCTTCAGTACATGTGCTTTTCATGTCAAATTTGCTTTTAAAACACTATTGGTTAAGTTTAGGCATTGGTTAAGGATAAGGATGTCTATTTTGTTCACCTCTCATTTATCTTTTAGGACAGTATTGGTTAGGTTTAGGCTAAAGTTTTATGTTAGGGAGGTATGTTTTACTCATTAAAACATCTAATATTCACCTTAAAAACCTTGTCTGATTGCATCATTTCACTTGCTTTTGGAAACTACAGCCAAACGTGTCATGAAGCATGTAATTTGTGGGGGCAAATATGTTACCATTGTCACGTACATTTTATGAGTTCAGAATGGCAAAAAAGGTGCCAGTGAGTGAAAAACAAAAAGACAATTTTCCCCCCAACTAAAATGTGTTTTTAAACACTGACATGCATTTTAAATGCAAGGAAAAACATAGGGCCAATATTGCAATTAAAATCGCAATATCTATCAAATATATTGTGGTATGAATTTTTATCTATATTGCACAGCCCTATCAGATATCAAGCTTTTAAACTAACAGATGCAAGTGATTATACTCACTAGTGAAGCAAGGCGCAGTCTATGTTCATCTACAAAACATATTTCAAGCGTTTAAGCATAAGATTTCAGATGAAAAGGTTTTTAAGATAATGACAATTAATGTACATCTTTTTTAATGCTTTCCTAAATCCAATCAGAAGAAATCAACATTCTAACGTTCACCTATTCATTCAGTTCTGGTCCACAAAATAAGATATTTGTAAATAACATTCACTGCTTTGTGGACATAGGAGTCAAATTTCTCTTCCACTGTGCCGTTTGGTGAATGGGAGTCATGTTTTGACAGTGACCTTATAGCACTCCCTCCTGTTTTCCTGCAGAGGAAGTTGAAGGTCTGAATTCACATTTTATGTTTTGTGAACTCTGCACGCTGGGCAAGGACAAATCTCACTTAAAACACAGTTTCACGAGTATGTGGTCATGTAAAAATCTGTTCTAAAGCCTGCTGACACCAGCCTTAAGTAATCAGCTGCTTCAGAAAGAATTTGTCTGCAATCGCAGGATTTAAAGTAATAGTTGAAATCAAAATTCATTATTTACTCACCCCCCATATCTTTCCAAACCTGTATGACTTTCTTTTTCTTCAGAATACAAAATTTATTTTTTCATAAAATGAAAGTGAAAGGGCTTTGCTGTCCTGCTGAGCGACAAAAGGACAAAAATGCACTGTATAAGAGTCATCAAAGTAGCACAACTCTTCTCTATTTCAAGTCTTCTGAAGACATCTGATAGCTTAGTGTGAGGAACACAAAGTCTTTACTCCTAATAGTCCCTGAAAATGTTCCCCTCTACTTACTTTAATTTTATGGTACTTTACTACTATCGTGCTTGTTTGTCCTCTTAGGAATTTGAAAGTCCCTCGTTATTGTATGTTTTTATTACAGGGCCAGATCAAGGAAGGTGCTCAAATTAACCCCATTATCTACATCAAAAGAAGTCACCCTAGAACGGGTACTCTAGGCGGGCAATGATATATGATGGTGGGGTGGTTGTGGTCTTGATCCAGGCCTGTTTTATTACAGTACATGGGAAATCGCAGCGTTGACCTTCTGCCTAACATTTCCCTCTCTGTAAGTCAAGAAAGTAAGTCAAACAGGGGACTAATCCAATGGTGAACTATTTCTTCAAATTCCAGAAATAGTAAGTGCATAACGTTGTGTTACTTCATGCACAGCTGCTCTTTCCTGAAGGGAAGCTGGTGTGATAACACCCTGTACTCTCTTGGAACAGCAGCTATTGTCTTTCAGGACACTGAGTGCCAGACAGTTGATCAATGGAGCAAAAGTTGCCTCCTCAAAGACCAGTCAAGAGAAAATAAACAAGGAAACGAAGAGCAAATGTGACATTCAGGCATCAGCTCATTTTCCAGGATACAAAGCCACTGTTTCACATTTTAGCAGCATGCAGGAAATTACCAAAACATGTTATTTAATGAACATTAATCATTGACCACTTTTGCAAGCACTTAAGATACGGTTTATTCCATGGTTTTTTCAGAAAGTTTCTTACTGACCGAGCCGCATGTAAACAGGAGTAAAGAATACGCCGATTATATAGTGTATGTAAATGAGAACCCTGTTGTCCATGTAAACATTGTGTATGTGAAAATGGATAAAAGTCAACCTTATTTAGTGAACCTATGGGTTAATTAATGTAAATTGAGCCACTTTTAACGTTCATATCCAAACATGCACACCATTTTAAAGAGCTGCTTCAAGTAATGCAGGATCACAGTGAGTCATACTGAATGTTATGTCTGCTACATCCTCCACAACAGCACTAAGAACAGACCCGCAAGATTGGCAATTTTGCCGTGCAAATTACTCTCAGCACAAATGTTTTTTAACTTTTCTGCACCATTATCTGATTTGCATAATTCATTTGAATTGGTTGCTAAAACAACACAGACAGCGCAGGGAAATAAACAACGCTATCAGCAGGCATTATTTAGTAATTCTGTATTTGATAGTTTCATTTTATTTTATTATCAAAATATAATAAAAAATTTTATTTGTGTCTTTATATCAAATTTGTAAAAAAAAAATTGGAATTGTAACACAGTTAAAGGATGGGAAAGGAGGAGGCGAGAACCGGCTTTTCAATATAAATAATAGTTTTAATGATAAACTTAAAAGAAGACACAAACACACACACGACGGACATGTCCGCTAACGATCTCTCTCTCCCGCACAACACCCTGCAGTCGACCTTTATACCTCGGAGGCTTGATTAGCCTGATACGGGACCGGGTGTGTATGATCACGACCCGGCCCCGCCCTCCGCCCTGCCACATTCCTCCCACGTTCTCTCAGGCTGGGGAGCCCCCGGCCTGACGTACATCCCCCCCTCTTTCCCTGGGGGAGGGCGCGGCTTCTACGCTGTCTGCCGGCAGGTCATCCCCATCTACCTGGACGAGGGAGGGGACAAGGGGAGGGAAATAGAAATAATTAAAATGGGGGTACTTCCTGTAACAGTGTAGTACCCCCCCAAACACTGTAAAATGTAAAAGAGGGTAAAGGCCAACGCAGAGCGACAGTGAGAGAGAGAGAGGGATGAAGAAAAAAGAAAATCTCGCCAGTTCTCCGATACCCTGCAGCTTGTTCCTCGGCCACTCCTCCACCTCTATCGGACAAACAGCAGTGGCTCTCCGGGCGGATCCGAGGCAGTCCTCCAGCCCCTGGCGGACGGAACACCCCGCCGCGTTCTCGGGGAACAGAAGGGGTCTCCCGCCCCTGGCAGTGGTTCTCTCACTCCAGGCGGTCGCCAGTGAGCCCCTCCCCGCTCGCGGTCGGCGGTCTTAAACCCTGCTGTGTTTCAGTGGCCGGTAGGCAACTCCTGCGCCCCTGGCAGCGGCCCTGACCGCTCCAGGCGGTCGGCTAGGAGCCCCTTCTCCCCTCGCGGTCAGCGGCCATCGTCCTCGTTCAGGCGGCTGGGCTCCTCGTCCCCCGGCAGATGGCCGCGGCTGCTCCGTTGGGGTGGACGGTAGTGGCGAGAACTGTACTACGGCATATCCCTCCTCCTTCCCGGGCTTCGGCACCAGTGTAACACAGTTAAAGGATGGGCAAGGAGGAGGCGAGAACCGGCTTGTCAACATAAATAATATTTAATGAAAACTTAAACCAAAAGCACACAAACATAAACACACATGACGGACATGCCTGTAATTCTCTTTCTCCGGACGCCTTTATCCCTCGCGCGCCACCAGTGTAAAACAGTTAAAGGATGGGCAAGGAGGAGGCGAGGACCGGCTTGTCAACATAAATAACATTTAATGAAAACTTAAACCAAAAGCACACAAACATAAACACACATGACGGACATGCCTGTAATTCTCTCTCTCCGGCCGCCTTTATCCCTCGCGCGCCTCATCAGGCCGATTGGGGAACGGTCGTGCGATATTCCGACCCGGCCCCGCCCCCCTCCGCTACACAGTAATTTTTCAACATTACATTGCATAATTTATAATCAAATCAAGTGCTTTCATACAAAATCCTTACAGTGCAATCCAAAAAAATACTGGAGATATTTTTGTTAAATTAAGTGCTTTGTTATTATTATTATTTAATTACATTTAATTCCAGTAAACATTACTATACAGCAGAAATATATAGTATTTTATTAATATTATTTTTGTCATTTTACATGACCATTTCTTTCAAGCTTTTATTTTTGCATTTGTGGGTTTTTGACAGTATTTTCTCACCTCCAAATAAGCGGTTGACTACATGGCCCAGTGTGATTACTAAACCCCAAAAAGCTGTGATTTAACTAAATAATTATATAGTATTTATGTGCAGTGCACTTCAGAGTGCTCGGAATAAACACTCACACAAGCATGCATGATGATCATGATGAGGTGCTTTTAATGTATGAGTGGCCGGCTTCACACATTCATTTTGCAGCACACAGCACATGCAGATTATATTTTTACTCATTAAACAGAAGCATTTACGACTTAATAAATAACACTAGCACATATTGCAATTTTTATTTAATTGTGCATTCAAACATTAATCCCAAGTATGTAAAATTACCATACATTCCATGTATAATGCCATTTTTATGAATGGATTTAGTGATTTTGTCTGTGAAATCATACTGCTTCATTCATGACACTCAACCGTTGATGTTGTTTTACAAAGCAATGATGTGTCAAAACAATACGAATGTGTATTTGACACCCGAGTCTCGATCATTACTATGTTTTTGTAGGCCTATATGTAGCACAAATCTTGTTAGTTAGTCAAACAGTTTCATTATACTAAAATATTTTCAGGGAATTGGTATTTTTCTCATTTTCCATGACTGAAAAACTGCATTAAAAAATTCCAGTTGTCCAGGATGTGTTGGAAGCCTGTCTATGAAGAAACTCAAATATTAACTTCTCATTCAACATGAATTGGCCTTTAAGTTGGTTCAATCTCTGCTTGCTTCAAAGAAACATTGACGTCTATATAATGAACCATTATCCTACTTTTCCTTGTTCTTTATACTTATTTCAACTCATATAAAAATAATATAGATTAACTGATTAATGGGTTACATTTTTCTTAAGCCAATCAAATTAGAATAAATTAGAATTTTTATCCCACTAACCGCTTGCAGTTAAAAAGCTAAATAAATAAGACCAAGTATGACACACACAACTTAATAGCATCTAAAGAAAATCCCAGAGCATTATGGAAGGAAATGCATTCCAATACGCAGCATGCAGCACACAGCATTTAACATCATGTACAATAAATCAAGAGGCATTCAATAACATGCTATTTAACATGTTAACAATGACAGTACTCTTGCCAGATCCAAATCAACTGTTCAGGGTTTGTGACACATATTTATTTTATAAGCAAAACAAGAAGTATTTTGTATGGCTTTGAATAACAATGGTGTTGATCACCAAGTGCACAAAGTGAGATATAATTTTTAAAGCGACATTACCCAGTACCATACCAGCCAAAAGCAGTGTAAATGAGTTCAATGTAAAGGAGGCAAGAACCGGCTTGACAATATAAATAATAGTTTAATAAAGAAATAAAAGACACAAACACACACATAAGACGGACAGCTGCCCGGAAACATTCTCTCTGTCGCACCACTGTCCGCAGTCGGCCTTTATCCCTCTCGGAGGCTTGATTAGCCTGATAATCAAGTCACATTCCTGTCACATTCCTCCCTTGTTCTCTCAGGCCGGGAAGCCCCGAGAGCATGACGTACACCCCCCCCCTTTTCCCTGGGGGAGTGCGTGCCTTTATGCCCTGTCTGCCGGCAGGTCAGCCCCGCCTTTCTGAATCTGGGAGGGGACAGGGGGAGGGAAACAATAATGAAAAATGGGGGGGTACTCCCTGTAACAGTGCAGTACCCCCCCATCAAAAAAAACAGTAAAATTTAAAAGAGAGGGAAAAGGCCAATGTGGAGCAGCAGTGGGAGAGAGGGAGAGAGAGAAAGAAAAACACTTACTCGCCGGTAAATACGATACGCCGTAGCTTGGTCCTCGGCCACTCCTCCACCCTCTAGTGGACGACAGCCGTGCCTCCCCTGGCGGATCAAAGGCAGTCCTCCAGCCCCTCGCGGAAGGAAAACACCCCCCGCATTCTCAAGGAACAGAAGGGGTCTTCCCCGCCCCTGGCAGCAGTTCTCCCACTCCAGGCGATCGGCAGTGAGCCCCTCACCGCTCACAGTCGGCAGTCTCAGACCCCGCCGCATTTCAAAGACTATCTGAACTTATGGGACAATTTGCGTCCCGTATTGATTCGACACGCGAAGCATCATTTCAAATTTAAATACGGGCCGATCCCGTGTTTTACAGGACGGGTGGTGGCAACTCTACCAGAAGGTCTGCTACATTCTCATGAGCAAAGTGTGCATGTGGAAAATCTGGAGTTTATCAGGAGAAATTGTAAATCGCGATTACAGCGGGAGTAGGGGTGGAAAAACGGGAGAAACCTGGTAAAATCGGGATTGTTGGCAGGTATGCCTATAAAGAGTACTTTAGTCTTGGCCACTGATTTTAGAGTGTGAACATCAATTTGTTGAAAGCAATATTCATTTCTTTAAGTGGAAAACATCTGTGGAAAAAAATATATTTCCTTTCAACAAAAAAAAAGCCCAGGAGGGATCCACTGCTTTTTGACACAACACAATTTGGTATATCAACATCAACAAAAATACCAACATCTTGCCATTGTTTCTAAAAGCTGCTTCAGAAAATGTACTCTTCCTGTGAAAAACAGCTGATTACATTTTACAGGAGCATAAACAAAATATCAAGGCCAGTAGCATGCACTAGCTGCTAACAGATTATTTATTTAATGGTGTTTGCTGAGGCAAGGATCACTATCACAGCTCATGCATATCATTCAGGATTTGAAAAAAACACTAAACTTCAGTTTTAAACTTCAGCGTGTAACTCATCCTGAGCCATTTGTCTTGCCTGGTTGTCCAATAAGCTAACCAGGGTTGAGCCTGGCCAGTACCTGGATGGGAGACCTCCTGGGGAAAACTAAGCTTGCTGCTGGAAGAGGTATTACGGAGGCAAGCAGGGGGTGCTCACCCTGTGGTCTGTGTGGGTCCTAATGCACCAGTATAGTGACAGGGACACTATATTGTAAAAAGTACCATCTTTCCGATGAGATGTTAAACTGTGGTCCAGACTTTCTGTGGTTATTAAAAATCCCAGATTGTTTCACAATCTAAAACTTCCGTTATAAAGTATATTAATATATGTAACATATGCTTTAAAAGACATTAAATTATGTTGGATAATTGGCATGGTCAAAAGCCTGACCATGATAACTTGCTTTTATCATGATTATTTGAGATTACCACGGTCATGTGCACTTTAATTTAATTGTAATTGTAATTGCCAGCACACCATGGAGGCCCCCGTGACGTGTCACGCTTGCCAGATTTGGTTGGATTTTTCAAATTGACGGAAGAAAAGTTTGGAGCAATGTCTTACATGTACTTTTTAATTATGAACCGATCCAGAATCATGTGTTATTAATAGGGATGTGCACATATTTAAATATCAAAATCACTATTCGGTTACTCTTTACATGCTTAAAGCTCTTCAACCCGATCTGTGTCCGATGGTACCTGACAAACCTACAGATTTTGGGCCAGGTTTGGGTCAGTTATTCGTGAACTCTCACAGATAACCAAATATTACAAAAGGTTACCGTGCACATATTTAGGGTATTAAGGCATATTATCATTAAACATTAAATGGATGCACAACTTAAATATTTTAAAGTCCTCCATACTGTTGCACAAACTCTATCACTTATATGAATTTAAACCATCAGCTTTGTACAAAGCCAGGGTAAACTGCTCTTTGTGTTTTGGAAGCGTTATGTAAATCATACACTATTCTCTGTAATCCTCCAAATAAACGCGTTGTACTTGTGAGACACAGATTCCCTGAGCATGCACTCGAGTGGCTGTGCTCGCGCTGCTGTAATCCAGCATGCACATGGCCAAACAAATGGTATTTCACATAAGGCTGACATTTACCTGGATTTATACTAGGTATCTCAAAATAAATAAATAATTGATTTAGAGCTCGGGCCTCTTTGGGCCCAATCAGAATGGTGGCTAATCCGTCACTGATTACAAGTACAAATATTTATTGTTGAAGTTCTCAAATTCAAATCCACAAGCTCTCGAATTTTGCAACAGATTTACCTTCATACAAACACAACACCACCAGTGCAAATTAGAGGTAGACCATATATTGGTTTTATGATTAATCAGTGCCGATTGTTGCTTTTTGGAATTAGTGTTATCGGCAAAACAAAATATTATTTTATTCCTTCAGTATAACAGCAGCCTCTGTTCATCATTGATAATAATGGCCAGAATTGGCTAAGTTAGAATGCTCTATTTTTAAGTATTTACCAAATTAAGCTTTCATAGCCTATATTCACCTGACTGAGGGTTTTATATATCACCAGGTGATATTCTCACTTCCATATTTTTATCCTCACTTCAATGCTGTGGCATGGGGGGCGTGGTCATGTGTCGGCCTGCGGGAGAGAGAGAGTGGTAAGGCTCGTCACCACAATAAACTTTAACAACTGTCTCTCTCCCGCAGACCGACACATGACCACGCCCCATGCCACAAATGCATATTTTGTTATTTGTATTAGATAAATCAACAAGTGTTCTAAATTGAAGGCAGAAAAAAGAAAACTGTAACTATGTAGGAATGTGCACCATTTCTCCAACTTTCTTGTTAATAACAATGAAAAACCTCATCTGGTGATATATAAAACCCTCAGTCTGGTGAATATAGGCTATAAAAGCTTAATTTGGTAAATACTTAAATATAGAGCATTCTAACTAAGCCAATTCTGCCATTATTGGGATTTGGTTGCACATTAGACTGAATCTGGAATTCTTTTCATTTTGGACCTCTGTTGGTGCCTGTCATAGCATTGAAAGACTTTTTTTAACATTCTATAAATTGCGAGTAGTGATGCTGACTACCATCCCTAGAGTCGCGAGTTTGAATCCAGGGTGTGCTGAGTGACACCAGCCTGGTCTCCTAAGCAACCATATTGGGCTGGTTGCTAGGGAGGGTAGAGTCACATGGGGTAAACTCCACATGGTCACGATTAGTGGCAAATGTTGCATAAAAAAAAATATTAAGACATTAACACAGTTTTTACTCATGCTGCGGTATATACTGGGAACCTGACATTACAAGTACATCTGGTTATGGCCAACGAAAATTATTTAAATTGTCCCAATACAAATTAACACATTAAGTGAACTATCCTTTTACAAATTTAAATTGATTGTACACAATGAAATTAAGTTGTGACAAAAAATGTAATAATTGTGTTACATTAGCTCATTTTAAGTAAATAAATTAAACAAAGGGCAAATATTTTGAAACTACCCAGCAACGCCCTAGCAACTGCATCATGCATCAAGGTGGTGGAGACCAATTTTGCACTGACAATCACCACTTACAGTTTCAGAAAATTTTAAAATCAAGTTACAGCCAACAAGCTCATCCATTATCCAAGTAAAAACATACACATATCAATTTCTCTGATCCTTTGTATACATTTTTTATGCATCAATATTAATCATGACAGATCAATATGTGAAATACGGTCTTATATGACCTCACATTTGTAAATAAAGATGATCTGAACACAAAAGGTTTAGTTCTTTGTCTATAACGCATCTAAACATCACTTACAGCACCTTTAAGTGTTTGAGTTTTTGTTTTAAATCAATCAATGGCAACGACACGAACAAGATCTCTTATATTATATGAAAGTGCTTTTTTGAGTTGACATTGCTTAAAATTTGTATACAATTTGTATACTTAAGTTGAATTAACAACACCTCAACTCAAAGAAAATTGTTGAAACAACTACGTTAGGTGCCAGGTAACTTCACATAATTAAATTAGATTTTTAATAATAAGAAATGTAACTATGAATCTAAAAACACTTTAGATGAGTAATACCACAATAAATGTTGCCCCAACAAGCTTAAAGTTGTCTGAACAAACTATTTAATATTGAATAATGTTGCTGATTTGCCAGCTCCCAGCATGCAATGTATGATGAATAAATGTTTATGGTTAGTTGTTTAAGCTTATTTAAAAAAAAACAAGTTGAATTAATTAATCCATACATTTTATTGCCATAGCAAATCCATTGCATACATGTTTCTTACTTCTTACCTAACCCTACCTCTGCGCCTAAATCTTACCATTAATATAGCAACAATATAACCAACCAACATTATAAAAGATGTAACAAGTAAAAACACAATAACTAATTACAAAAAAAGCACTATAAAAGTATTCAAATGACTTATGCTGCATTTAAAGTCTTCTGAAAGTCTTAGCATGTAACAGGTCACAAGACACATGAGAACAAATGGCCTGTGACATCACTGACTTCAAAGCTGTCGTAACCCTTGTTGAGGTAGCAATTTTGAATGTCGAATGAGTTTTGAATTTGAGTTTTATGTTGGATGGGGATATTGAAGGCTTGGACCTGTTCCTCACACAAAGCCATCACATGGCACTGGAAGATCCAGAATACGGTGCACAATTGTATGATCATTTTATAGTTCTTTTCTAATTTTTTGAGCTGCAATTCTGAAAACTCACTTTGTTATCCATGGCAAACCAAAGAAAAACTATACATTAAAGCTATATACTGTATATAATGCACAAGTCAAATGGACTAGTGTTATGAGGCTTTTATGTCCTTTTTTGCTGCTTGACAGCCCCTGGTCACCATTCACTTTCATTTTATGGAAGAAAGCAATGCAAACATTCTGCTTAACTTCTCTTTGGTGTTCCATGGAAGAAAGACAGGAGGGTGAGTAAAAGTTTGTGGCATATTTTGAATTCTCCACTGAATGTTTCAAGGTGACGTTTTGCAAACATCAGCCATACTTCTGTACAAGACCGCCCCCCCATCCCTTCAAAATACACATGTTCTCTACCAAACCCTACCCTCTAAAGGGATGTCAGCAAGCGCAAAACTTGAAATAATTAACATATAATTGTGCATTGTTAGGATAGCAAAATAAATTGATTTATCAACTGTTTTATCAAAATATCAACCAATATCTTTTGTTGTTAAGGTTACAGACTACATCCAACGGCATCAAACTCTGGGGTGTTTTGTCACAAATTCAACTGATCAATTGTTATGAGCTAGTTCAATTAGGCAGATGCCAAAACTCAAAAATAGCTCTTCAGCAAAACTTTATTCAATCATGGCCAGTGGTTTCACATGTTTGAAATGAGTTTTCCTAACATAAAATTACTATGTAGTCTCAACACAAACACTTTGTTTAGAAATAACCTAGTTCTAGTTCCTAATTTTGTCGCTTTGGAAGCATCTGCCAAATGAGTAAATAATAATAATAATTCCTTACACTTATATAGCGCTTTCTAGGCACTCAAAGTGCTTTACGTAGTATAGGGGGAATCTCCTTAGCCGCCACCACCACCACTGCGATGGCAGCCATAGTGCACCAGTACGATCACTAAACACCAGCTATTGGTGGAGAGTTATAGACCCAATTAATGGATGGGGATTATTAGGAGGCCATGATTGAGAAGGGCCAATGGGGGAATGTAAATGTCAATTGGGTAAAGCCAACAAAATTAGACTTCTCAATGTACTACTCAATGACAACTCAAATAAATCTCTTTTATTTCCTTATGTACTAACTAGTGATATCATGCTAAATACATACCGGTTGGAACAGGGGCGTAGCAGTCAGGGGGATACAGCTGACAGTAGGTGGCTCGCACAGACCCAACACTTACAGTGCAGTATTAATATATTACAGTATATTCTAATAAGTATGGTACAAGTATTATATTAATCTATACATATTATTTACTTTTAAATTTGTAGTATTTTAAAGATTAAAGTATTGCAAAATAATTGCAAAATTCTGCTAAATTAGCTGCAAAGTTAAAGGGCATCTTGTGTAGCACTTGCTTCTGTTTCACACATGACAAAAAAAGACTGAGCACAATCTGGTCCTGAATTAATTACAATAATGACAGTTGTGCATGTGCACAGAATAATTTTTTACTCTGTACTTGTGCATTGTGGGATTTAAGTGGCTTTAGTGTTTTGACTATGTTCACCGTAATTCGTTCATATCCATTTAATGATTCAGTAAATATTTCGGGTGATGCCAGAAGGTTGTGAAAAATGAGTGTCTTGTGTGAAATGAGTTAGTCACTGAATTAGTCACTGAATCAACAAAACAAATCTATAATTTTCCTACAGATTGTAAGCTGCAGAGCATGACTTTTATCAGAAGACAACAATAATAGTCTTATATTATTTTCAATAACGTCCCTACATTTTCATGTGTAAAAAAGAGTGTCTACATATCTCTTCACTTCAGTAAAGTGTTCTAAGAACAAAGCAGATCTATTGTTTTTTCCTACAGTTTGTCGAATGCACACCAACAGAGGAAATAACAGGTGCTGATATTAAAAATAGATTTACATATTTAACACAGATCTAGTAATCAGCTTAAATTGGCAAAAAAAAACATTAAACTATTACCTCACATACATAATGTAAAAAGCATAATTTAATGAAGACTCAGACACTGATATAAACTCCACTTAAATGTGTGCTTTAAATAAGGATTGTCCTTTTTTTTTTCTCTACAGTGCATTTCATGTAATGCTGCCAATCAAGAATGATGTGCCAATAAATAACTCTCATTTGTGTGTTCCTCATCTCTAGATTATTAATTTAGAGCAACATCAATGCCAATAAAAAAAACAATTGGATAAATAAGCATGGTTGAAAGCAGCTTTGTAGAAATTAACGGAGCCACGTTGATTAGACAGTCTGACTGACGGCCTATTACATAAAGGTTGTTTCGACTCATGAAACTCAACTGTGATTGGCTGGATGGTTGCTCAATCAGCCCAAAGTAACAAGATGCAAAGAATACTGTATACAAATCCATCATTTGGACTCAGTATGAGTTTTGCTTGGAAAAGTGCAGGGGACTAATATCACCCTTTTAAAATGTGCAGTGGAGCAGTGCGTCTGCTATGCCCTTGGGTTGGAAGCACTAAAGGGTGTAGTTTAACTATGCTACGGTTAGCACAGCAAGCCATCAATGTCATCTACCTGTTCTCATCATTAGCTTCTTGGTTGGGTGTTCCAATTTCTCCAATTCACTTTTAAAAAATGTTCTCCCCAATTTCGAATGCCCAGTTCCCAATGTGATCTAAGTCCTCGTGGTGGCGTAGTGACTCGCCTCAATCCGGGTGGCAGAGGATGAATCTCAGTTGCCTCCGTGTCTATGACTGTCAATCCGCGCATTTTATCACATGGCTTGTTGAGCGTGTTACCGCGGAGACATCGCTTGTGGAGGCTTTAAACTATTCTCGCCGATCCACGCACTACTCACCACGTGCCCCACCAAGTGCGAGAGCCACATTATAGCAACAACATGGAGTTTACCCCATGTGACTCTACCCTCCCTAGCAACCGGGCCAATTTGGTTGCTTAGGAGACCTGGCTGGAATCACTCAGCACTCAAACTTGCTACTCCAGGGATGGTGGTCAGTGTCTTTACTCGCTGAGCTACCCAGGCCCCCTCTCCCATTCATTTAAATAGAAGTGAATCATCTCCTCTGCTAAATAATCTCTGGCCTCACACTCTATAGAAATAAAATGTCCATCATGCACTACATCTCCTCCCCGAAGTTTGCACAATTTTACTCCTGATTTCTCGCAATACATGGCCAGTAGAGGTGTACAAAAGCAACACGTTACTTTATTTAAAAAGTAACTCTGATATTATGGTCTAAAATAAAAAAGATTGTTACTTTACTCATTACTCAAAAGTAATCTGATTATGTAACATGCATTACTTTTATCTCGTTACTCCCAACACTGTTAACAAGTATCCCCCTTCATGTTCATCTTGCACAAAAACACTCCCTATCGAGTCCCATGCAAGGCATGCTGGGAATTCAAAATCCACTACCCAGTCTCATCAATAATAAATTAACACCACAAAAAGCATTCATGTAGTACCAACTCAAATGAATTAAGTAAACTTCCATTTTACAAATGTAAATAGATAGAATGCAATGAAATAAAATTGTGACAAAATGTTCTAGAACTGTGTTGCTTTAGTGCATTTTTATTAAACAAACTGAACAAGCATCGCATTTTTTATTTATTTTTTTTGAGTCAACACGGTTACATGTTGTGTAAAATTCCCTTATTCTTGAAAAACATGAACAAAACTACACAAGGTAAAAGAAACTACAACCTAGAGTGCTTTAGATATGGGTTTACTTGAGACAAGAAAAAAAAATTGTGCTCGTCACAACGTGTTTTGTGCAATTAATTATTGGTTGCCAAGTGCATGAAACTATTAAAAAAAAAAAATGTTAAGGACATTTTGTTATTTACATATGTACAATAAAATTTAAGTTGGGTTGTCACTTGTTGTCCAGTGAAACAATACCATTTGAGAACAACTGAGTTACACTTTCTTTACACAGGCTACAGATACTAATCATACCAAAAATAATAATTTCTGTTGTGCTGTACTTTCAATTCACGTATGAAGACCAATAACAATTCACTGACTCGCTGAACTCCATTACAGCTAATTTCACTCCACTCCATTTTCTCAGGTCAAATTATATCAATAGCCAATTTAAATACACCAAAAGAAAGACAGTGTCTTTGTTTGTGGCGTTCAAATTGCCTTAACGTTTTCCGACTGCGCTCTGTCTCCCTGTCTTGTAAACAATGCTCAGTATTATCCTCATACGGGCAAATAATGTGGTTTAGAGGAAGAGAAACTTTCTCAAACATGCTGTTGTGAACACTGTAGTCTCTATTTGTCTGTAAACAACTTAGATTAACAAAGAAGTGTTGTCAAGGAAGTCAGTCAAATTAGGTCCAGCTATTTACCAAAATTAGATTAAGCATAAGTCTATTAGATCATGTTTAATACGTTGTTTGATAGCTTTGCAGTGCAAAACTTCAAAGACAAGCTGTGTATCAAGGAATCTTAACCTTTTTTCAAAATTTTTTTGTGTTACATGGCTGATTTGAAATCCATTTTTACTATTTATATCTTTATGAATACGATCACATGAACATAAAGAGCAGCAGCAGGACTTTCCCAGATACTCACCATTATATTATACCATATACCATGTCTAATGTAACTTTGTTAAACACAAGGCACTTATAGTATTTTTCTGAGTATATCATAATTTACACAAACATGTTCCTCTATACATAGATGTAGGATAGGGGTATATGGTGGTGGGGCGACCCAGACAGCCGAGTGGCCTGTAAATAGAATCATGAGACCTGCAGCATGTGATTCTTCAGTGTTTCGGAGGCAAGTTTAATTTCAAGAAACAGAGCTGTTTTTGAGACAACAACAGCATGCTGTATTGTTAACTGTAGTGTTGTCTACAGAGATCAGTACCTCAGGAAGATAATCTGTTTTTTTTTTTTTTTCATTAATTTGTTTCTACTTCTTTTGCAAGTAGTGCACAATTATATGAGTATAGCCTATTGGTACTTTCCACAAAAAAAAAAAAAACGTAGAAAATAGGGCTGGAAAAAAGTTATTTTCATTCTCTTTAAACAAAGTATCAGTGCAAGGAGGCATTCAATCTTAAGAAAGAATGTCAACTATATATTATATGCAGGGCCATATTAACGCACAGGCTTATGGGGCTTAAGCCCCGGGGCCTGCGCCTGCAGGGGGGCCCCGCACTCCCATGAGTTGTGGCCTGGTCACAGCATACACCACCGTATTCTCCCCAAACTACGCTTACGGGAGGACATGTATGTTAAAGCGTTCAGAGGAGACGGTAAGCCCCGGGGCCCCAGAGTACCTTAATGCGGCCCAGATTATATGTACAGTTTTATTTAACATTTATTGTATTTATGGTTTGCATGGTTTTTCATCCCATGAAATATGTGTCTGAATACAGTTAAACTTTGCTTTCTGTGAATTCATTATTTTCCAGCAATAAACATTAAACAAACATCAAAGATTTTAAATGTTAAGAAAATCCTAAGTTAAAAGAGTTAACAAAATAAATAAATAAATAGATTAATTAATTAATTAAAATACACTGGGCCGACATCAATAGGCTACTTTTTTTAACAGGAAAAAAAAATCGCCAGGTTCGACATGTAGAGACAGATTTGTATGCAAAAAAAAAAAAAAACTAAATAAATACATGAATTAATTAATTGTTTAAAATACATTGGGCCTGCATCAATCTTTTTCTTTAAATGGAAAAATTAACAGGTTCATAATGTAGAAACAGATCTGCACAGTAACATTTGTTGTAATTCATATTCATAATTAATAAGTTAATACAGTTAAGAAGGGCAAGACTTCTGAAGTGAGTTATGAAAAAAATGCAATTTTATGTGTGGCGGCATATTTGTGTTTAGCTGTTTTTAATGTGTACTACCTTTTTTTATGATAATAGATGTATAAATGAGTTTATATAACTGATCTATCACCAACGAATATGGGATATGTGCTGTAATTGCTGTTCATTTTCATAAAAACACACAAACATGTATTCATCCTAACGTGAAGCCTCGTGTCAAAGTAATTGTATTGCTGTTAAATAACTAGCATGCCCAAACACAAATGTTATCTCGAAATAAAGTCCTGTAGCACACGTTTCTCATGTAATACTGCGGGACAACATGAAAGACAAAACTTTGTGGCAGTGACAGTAAAGCTTTTATCTATGTTAAAGCAAGGACTTTTTTAACTACTACGTGAGAAAAAAAAAATCTGGTAATTGCCTACGAAGAAGAAAAACAGAGGTCTACATGCAGGCTACGTCCAACCTTTCGGAAGTCATGAAACTTTGTCTTACCCTTTGGGTGGTTTTTGTTACTGTTTTTTTGCGCGCTCTAATGATCCGGATATGTGCTGCTTTATTTTCCGCCGTCAGACGACCAGTCTACAAGTGTCGTTGCAGTTCATTCCGCGTTAGTGTCTTTTTAACAGTCTGTGGCGGGATCCAGTTAAAATGATCTGCATTAACTACAGCTCATGGGCGGTGCTGCATGTCATCTCATCTGCTGGCTCTGTATTCAGTGGGTGGTCCTGATTTCTTCCCACCCATGTAACTACGTCGTGGTCTTCAAGTTCATGAGCTCGTCTCCTACATTTAGACCCGCCTGAGTCAGTCACATATTGAACGTCCCAAACGGGAATTCCCCTAGAAACCCAAATGCAAAGGCCCAGACTCTCACTTATCCTTTTACTGTATGTATGGATGAATGGCTGGACTAGAAAGGGTATCTGGTTTATGGACTGTACTGCACCATATACATAGCCTACATACTAGGACTGAAATTATTAAACAATACAAAATAGTTGACAAAATTGTTCGTTGTCGAATAGTCGTTTGATGTCATTTAGCGTTAACATGAGATCAGATGAAACTCTAAAGATGAAGCCTGAGAGCAGCACTGCAGCTTGTGCCTGACTGAGGAGATGAAGTAGACACAGCTCACAGTTCAGACACACTCTAAACTCTCCAAACAGCTTCAAATGATGTAGATTACAAAGTATGACGTAATTATAATGCAAAAATACTAAATAAGTAAATACAAAAGCACTCTCATTGTGAAATAAAGCAGAGCCGGATATGGCATTAAAAGCAAAGCTTGCATGTCAAAGTGTCTAAAAAGGGGCGCTCGTATCTCCTGCATGTTTGCTGCAGCTAGATTATAACGTGATAGCTTGCAACGTATTGAATCACAATATACTGTAGGCTATGTGTCACGGTGTGTATCTTATTGTGAAGAAAACTGGCGATATGCAGCTCTATTAAGCTGTGGTAAGTTTTGCGTGAAGTTCGAGGAGAATAGCGTGAAGCCTCCACACGCACTTTGGCATGACTTAATAATATTTTTTTAAACAAGATACAATTACCTGAGAAGCAACGTATAAGATATTTAGACTTGCTTTTAGACAATATATCTTGTATATGAGTATATTTTGTTTTTACTACACTGGCAGAAATATGAACAATTAAAAAAATACACTTATATACAAAATACACTTCTTCAAGATGCATTCTCTAGTAAATTAATCTTGTTTTAAGGATTTGTAGATCATTTAAATGGAAAACAAGACAAAAACTCTTGATTAAAATAGGATTTTTTTCCTTGTAATTCAGTGAATGTTATTTAGAGGATTTTTTAAAAGATGATTTTATCCTCTTTATTGTTAGCAAGCACGTTTAATACAACCTTTTAAGTCGGGCACAAGCTGAATAGTCAGTTAAGAGCTAATGATTAATCGTTGCAATAATCGACTAATAATCGTTAGATTAGTCTATTATCAAAAAATAATTGTTAGTAGCAGCCCTAATACATACATGCAAGGATGGATAAAGGACTAATAGACCTTTTCCACTGGCTTTTTTTACATGGTTCAGGTACTGGTTCCTGACTGAATTCTCAAAATGTTCTGCGTATTTCCACTGCAGAAAAGGCCGTTCCGGGGCCGAAAACCTGGTTAAGCACTGGCCCCAAAAGCTTTCTGGTCTTTACACAGGCACCAATTTCATCAGGGGACAGAATGCTGGATAATGTTTCGTCACCATGGTAAAGGTTTCCCAAACAACAACAGTAGCTACCGTCTGCAGCAAGGAGTACTTCTTCACTCTATAACAACAATAAAAAACCCACAAAATTCTCAGACATCAAAAGCGTTCAGGAAACATGACAAAACGAGTGCTCTACTTGAGATAATGTATTTATGAAGATCCGAGATGAATTAGAGAGTTCGCAAAGGAAAAAAAAAATACTCTATGTGAATGGAGACCCCACATGACGTTACTACGTTCACATTTAAGGCGAAACATACTTTACAAAGTACACAAACACAGACGCGAGTGCTTGGCCAACGTACCTCCAAACAAACCTCAGACCACAAGAGGGCAATATAATTTTTTAGGAGAGACCATGAAACCGGTGCTGCATCCGAAACCAGAAAAATGCTGCCTTTGGAGGCTGTATATGGAGGCAGAATGTAAATAAGGTGCTTTTCAAATTGTTAGGAGACCAGTTCCTTATGAGTTCCCTTCATTCAAAACAGCATTGTTAAGCCATTAATTGATTAGGTCACAAGTCAGCTGCCTACATTTTCGGATGCAGCCCGGATGTGGTAGATGAGTCAATAGTTGAGGAGTGGGTAGAGACACAGAGAATTTTTTTTTGCATGGAGTGGGGACAAAAAGTTGTATATATTTTTTGAAAAGATTAAACTCAAGTAGTTGTCTGTGTCCGCCATGTGATTTGTTGATTGAAAGAAGAAAATCTGCTCTATCATGCTGTAGCGAATCAGCTCTATATTCTTCCACCATTAGGTAGCGAATCAGCTCTATGAAATATTAATAATCAATCATAACTTGTTATAATCGATTATGAATATTTGGATCAGTTAATCGGGTTAACTTGATGTAGCTACATTAACATTACAACCAAATACTCGGTTCATCCTGTGAACACTCAATTTTGGTTATTAATTAATTAATTAATAGAAATGTATATTTCCGGGGCAAGGGAAATGTCTTTCTTACTAAGTATTAAGAGCAAGTAGTCAAAATCTATGATTAGTGACTTTAGATATGAGCTTGAGACACAGACAACTTTACATGTGACATGAACAAGACTTTATTAACTAGACTAAACATTTAAACTACTCTAACATACATATACATACATTCATACAGTTTACCAAGGGAAAGAGGGCTGAAGCAGAATACAGGAAGGCAAGAAGTTATAGCATTGTTTGAAGTTCAGCAGATCAACAGCCTGAGCAAACCATCATATTAGTTCTGACACGCCCTTTTTAGAAAGGGGTTAAGGATACTTAATGTATCAAATAATGAGACTAAGTTTGATACTTGCATGTCCCATTTGAATTAAACTGTCCTGATGCGATTTGTTGAGGCTCCAGTTGATCTTTGATGATGTTGTCTTGATGAGAGAGAACCAGTGGGAGTCAGAGAATCTTTGGTGAATGGAAAGTCAAGGCCGTAGCCTGGCGCACGCTTGGGAGTCCTTGGGGCCTTCTAGTTTGGCATCATTCAGCGAGAGAGTGAGAGAGCACAAGGCTCAGAGGGCAAGAGAGGCAGGAAGCCAGAGGAGCATAAGAGAGCGAAGAGACGAGAGAGGGCTAAGAGAGGGCTAAGAAGTGGGCGCAGCAATTTTATACCCTTAGAAACATGTCCCACCTCTCATTGGCTCGACCAATAAGAAGGGTTTGAGTTCTAGGCGGGAATTTGGTTTATTGCTCTTTGTTGTAAAATTGCCCATTGCATGTGCAAGAAAGAAAATAGGAAATATACTTGTAATACCAATATGTTGTTGTTATCGACATATCATGTACACAGTCATTTCAATCTTCAAAATACCAAGTTATAGAGACCAAATATGCCACACATATGATTTTGGTTAACCATAGTATGCAAAGTCTGAAACATTAACCCATTAGTTTGCAAGAAAACATAGATCAAGCACATTTAAGGGAAAATGTGAGATGGCACATTAGATACATGTCAATATTTATCACATGGATATATAGAATATATATATAGGATTAACAGGGTTCATTTCTCTTTCTCAGTAAGAGAATGAAGTGAGGGTCAGCACTTCTCTGAACATTCCTTTGGAGGTCGTAAAATTCTCCTTCCATTGGGACAGGAGAATGATTCCTTTGTCAAGGCTCATTTGCATGTTTATGACAGTAAGAGATTTTGGGCTGAATGACTCAAAAGATAGTAAAACATCGCGTAATATCATTCTACAGAGATCTTATATTCGAATTCAGCTCGGACAAATCGTAAGGTTTAATTTGATACCAAGAAAGGTATATTTGGTACCTTTAAAAGTGGGTTTAACATTCTTACACTCAGGCTATTAAATATAAAGCCTCTTATTAGATATAATGAGTTCTCCTACACTACTAAACAATTCTACTAATTTTGATCTACACCAAAATACATAGCACACAGGGATTACAACATATTTCATTAAAACTAAGCCCTTTTAGGCTTTATAAGAAAGACACACATTTTTACGTTCAAAAGTTTCCCCCTTCCGGTCTACACGATAAGCACGTGGTGAGCATGCGGATGTCACATGCGGTTCTCTGTCAATGGTTCATTGTCTCTTTGTCAATACATTTATTGTGCTTGTGGAGACTAGTTGGCGCTATTTCAGTAATTAGGGGAGTTTCAACAGTAAGTTCTTGTTTGTTCGGAACCTGCCGAGTTAATGATTCCTTCATTGATTCCCCCAGTCGCTACAATGCTTTGCGACAATGCTGAGAATGCAAGCCGTACATGCGTTGTGTTTTGAATTGAGCACATTTCACAACACAATGATGCCTGAAATTGAGCTTGCCTAGCAAAGTGCGTCTCCATTCATGTACTTGGGTAGAGTATGTTTGGGTCTTTATGTGCTACAGGACACTTGGCAGATTTGGTTGGATTTTTCCAATTGACATAAGAAAAGTTTGGTGCAATGTCTTACATGGCCAGTTATTAACTCAGCAAAAAATAAATGTCCTCGCACTTTCAACTGGTTTTATTTTCAGTAAACTTAACATTTGTAAATATTTGTATAAACATAAAATTATTCAACAGCAAGACATAAACTGAACAAGTTTCACAGACATGTGACTAACAGAAATGGGAAGTCAAAATCAAAAGTAACAGTCAGTATCTGGTGTGGCCACCAGATTTGCCCGTTCTTGCTGTGAGATGTTACCCCACTCTTCCACCAAGGCACTTGCAAGTTCCCGGACATTTCTGGGGAGATTGGCCCTAGCCCTCGCCCTCTGATCAACAGGTCCCAACGTGCTCAATGGGATTGAGATCCGGGCTCTTCGCTGGCCATGGCTGAACACTGACATTCCTGTCTTGCAGGAAAACATGCACAGAAAGAGCAGTATGTCTGGTGGCATTGTCATGCTGGAGGGTCATGTCAGAATGAGCCTACAGGAAGGGTACCACATGAGGGATGAGGATGTCTTCCCTGTAACGCACAGCATTGAGATTGCCTCCAATGACAACAAGCTCAATCCGATGATGCTGTGACACGCCGCCCCAGACCATGACGGACCGCTCACCTCCAAATCGATCCCGCTCCAGAGTACAGGCCTTGGTGTAATGCTCATTCCTTCGATAAACGCGAGTCCGACCATCACGCTGGTGAGACAAAACCATGACTCGTCAGTGAAGAGCACTTTTTGCCAGTCCTGTCTGGTCCAGCAAAGGTGGGTTTGTTGCCGGTGATGTCTGGTAATGACGTGCCTTACAACATGCCTACAAGCCCTCAGTCCAGCCTCTCTCTCCTATTGTGGACAGTCTGAGCACTGATGGATGGATTATGCGTTCCTGGTGTAACTCAGGCAGTTGTTGTTGCCATCCTGTACCTGTCCCGCAGGTGTGATATTCGGATGTACAGATCCTGCGCAGGTGTTGTTACACTTGATCTGCCACTGCGAGGAAAATCAGCTGTCCTTCCTGTCTCCCTGTAGTGCTGTTTTAGGCGTCTCACAGTATGGACATTGTAATTTATTATGCCTGAGGCATGTTCACGCAGATGAGCAGGGACCCTGGGCATCTTTATTTTGGTGTTTTTCAGAGTCAGTAAAAAGTTCTCTTTAGTGCCAAGTTTTTATAACTGTGACCTTAACTGCCTACATCTGTAAGCTGTTAGTGTCTTAATGACCGTTCCACAGGTTCGTGTTCATTAATTATTTATGGTTCATTGAACAAGCATGGAAAACATTGTTTAAACACTTTACAATAAAGATCTTTAAAGTTATTTGGATTTTTATCAAATTATCTTTATTGTCCTGAAAAAGGGACATTTCTTTTTAGCGTTTTAACGTTTATGTACTTTTTAATTATGAACCAATCCAAAATCATGCATTATTAATAAGGATGTGCATGGTATTCAAATATTAAAATCACTATTTGGTTATTCTGCACATGTATAGAGGTCTTTAACCTGATCTGAGTCTGACTGTACCCGACAAACCTACAGATTTTGGGCCCGGTTCGGGTCAGTTTTTCAAGTAGGCTAAAGGGCAAGTTACAGGCTGTTCACACGTGCTTCGAGGCCATGTAAACACGCACTAACGGACATCTCTGATCATTGTGCCACAGGCAACACATATCTTTTCAGCATTCCGTGCAGGTCCATCACATTTTTTTAGACAATGTTAACTTTAAAAGAACTTTAATATTTATTAACGCATCTTGAGACACCTGTGTTCTGTTACACAATTTGTTGTGCTGCATCAAGCTTTTTCAGCACTGGTTTCACAAATCGGCATTATAACGAAGTTCTGGTTGCAAAGAGGACTTAAGGTGACTGTTACACATGATTCTAGTTTTTTGCCTGCCGAAGTTCCTGTGCTTGATAAACGGTGAGCCAATGTATTTTTCCCTTTTTGCTCTGGTGTGCAGACAATAATTACATAAGATAAATGCTGAATCATTTAAAAATCAATGCATCCCAAGGAGGTTTATAATCCTTAGCGTTTGCTGCCTCATGAAAGTGAACCTGCCCAGGTAGAATTATGCATTTTCCATTTCCATTTTTTAAGAATAGGCCAACTATGTTGCAGGCAGTGACCAAGATTATTTTTGTTCGACTTGAATGTGATTTTATCATATGAAGATCTATGTATTTTGCTTAAGCTCATAGCTTACTGTGCACATTATTCCCTGTTATCTGAGATTGTGTTTAAGGGGTCATTCCTATGTTCCCAGGGTCCTATGTTCCACAGATTTATAGGTTCCTATGTTCACAGGGTCCTATGTTCCCCATATTTATATGGCACATAATGAACACATGACATAGGGTCCTATGATCCCAGAGTCCTATGTTCCCCATATGTATATGGCACATAATCAACGGTTATTGTGTAATTTTTTTCGGGACTCAGGAATAAAGAATGTTTATTACCATGGGTGCGTCAAACACGGGAGCGTATCTATGTTCCCAGGGTCCAATGTTCCCAGGATCCTATGTTCCCTAGGGTCCTATGTTCCCCAGATTTATAGGGTTAGGGGTTAGGGTTCATATTTATGAAATATATATTATATGGATATTATTTATGAAATATTTTAACTTGAAACTGGTCAAATTTGACCCGAACCCAATAGGAGGGTTAATGTGTGTTTATATAAATACACACACACATATGTATATATATATATATATATATATATATATATATATATATATATATATATATATATACACAGTACTGTGCAAAATTCTTTGGCACATAAGATGTTTCACAAAAACAATTGTCTTCAGATGGTTCAGCTTTAGTGTGTCAATAAGAAATGTTAAATTTTGACTCCCAAACATTCCTTTTGTAAAAAAATTATAATAGAATATTATAGAATAGAAGAAAAGGAAGCTCTCCAACAGATAGCATGGCTCCCACAGAGATCTCCACTGAACATTGAATCAGTCTGGTATTACATGAAGAGACAGAAGCAACTGAGAGAGCTTAAATAGATAGAAGAACTATGGCGAATTCTCCAAGAAGCTTGGAACATCCAATCTCCCAACAACCAAGAATCAAGAACAAACTGTGTCCAGGTGTATCTAAGATAATTGGTGCTGTTTTAAAAGCAAAGGTGGTCACACCAAAAATGTATTTAGCTTTTAATGTTTAATGGATTTAGAATGATGTTAATTGATAAAAGAAAACTATTTATGGCATTATTTTTGAAGACATCCTCACTAAGCATAATTTTTCACAAGTGCCTAAAACTTTTGCACAGTACTGTATAGATATACATATATATGTGTGTGTGTGTGTGTGTGTGTGTGTGTGTGTGTATTGAGTTTAACTATTATATTATATTTAAAACATTATTTAAAAGTTATGAAAATAATAAAAAAAAATATATATATATATATTTATCAAGAATATTTGTAAAGAATCTTTGTCAAGACTTGATATTTGCCAAGCCCTCCAATAAAGCAGACATGACATATTAATCTGTAATTACAAGTTAATTACAAGTCTGTTATTATTAGTCAGGTTCTGAGACCACCAAATTTGAATCCTTCAGTTTCAGGGGTCAAACCCAAAAGATGACAATACGATGAGCAGTATTTACGTTTTTTTAAATACTAATTTAGGATTTACATGGACAGGATCAGTTGATGCACCATGACCTCTATGTGTAATTTGTCAGGAGATTTTAGCTATTGACTCCACAGACACCTTGACACAAAGCATGCTGAGGTAGCAGACAAACCTTCTTTTCCAAAGAAACCTTCCAGCCTTTCAAGGTCAGATAAAAGTTGTTGGAGAATTTGTCAAAAAAGGCCATTGAAGCATAATCCAATTAGTTAGATTGCCCATGTTAGTTCCTTTGTTGGAATGATCCCACTAAATATGTTTTGTCAGGTGACCCAATAATGTGCTTCATGTGGTAACATTTAAATAAACTGGTTTATTTAAATAGGAGTGGTTTGGACATTACGTTTCCCCTGTTCCTGTTGTTGACGGCACATTGTATGAGCTACCCTGCTTAGTATTGGTTATTCTTATTCTTATTCTTATACATTCATTGTTTTATCCTTTGCCATTTTACTGCATTCTTCTGATTTTCTACTGTTTCATTTGTGTATTATTCCGTGCACACCCGCTATGTAAAATGCAAAAATCCAAGATGGCCGCCAGTCATGTCCTTTGTTTGTGTGCCTGTATGTGAGCTCTAATTTTATTTTTGTTTTATGTATTTTTATGTATTTTATAGTGACAGTCCAGCTAAGGATAGTGACATTTTACATCTAGTGCTTAGTGGACTCTCTTTTTGTCTCAACAATTCAAATCTGAGTGGAATTTATTGATGGTGCTGCTTGGTTCTAGAAGACCCAGTGAGGTGGCAGTGACTTGGTGGATCCTGCATTGCTATTCTATGTACTTTCTTAACAACTCTTGATCCTGAGGCCAACAGTTGGTTCCAACAAAATCATCAGAGCATCTGTCTCTCTATGCTCTGCAGTTTTCTACACAGGCATTATGTATGTGCTGGTGTTTCTGTTAATTAAGATGTGTCTACTTGGACATGCTGGACTGGATATGTTGAGTGGATATTCATCGTCTCACTCTCTAAGTCTTAAAAATTCCTTGACCAAAGACTCACTTAATAATAATCATCATCATCACCATCATCATCAAGAAATTCACCCCATGCAACAGCAAAAGCTTTATAACTCCCAAACACAAGTGAGCATTCTGCTGTACCTTCAATTTTTGAAAGCTTTGAATGACATTCTCACTATGCCAAAGGCCTGTCTGCATTTTATTGGCAGAGACACTGATTATGTTACCAATACACAATCTGGGAAATTAAAGTGTATTGTTATGTTGCTGCTATTGTTATCTGGGAATGTGCAACCAAACCCTGGACCTATGCAAAATATACTTACGCCAGTAGATTTTAAAAGTAGATCTGGTTTTGACCTTGTGCATTTTAATGTTAGAAGTCTTCTTCCCAAAATGGATATTATGGTTTTACCAGAAACTTGGTTCAAGAAATCAATACCTGATAATGTGATTGCAATTGCTGGTTACAATGTTTATAGATCTGATAGACTTGGAGAGAGGTGGCAATTTATGTTAAATCAAAATCTTGTAGCTCCATATCAAATCAAATCAAATCAAATCACTTTATTGTCACACTACCATGTACACAAGTGCAACAGTAGGTGAAATTCTTGTGTGCAGTTCCGAGCAACATAGCAGTCATGACAGTGACGACACATATACCAATTACAATAAACAACATACTTTCACAACACAATTTACATATCAAATGTACACATACTTACACAACATGATAATTATATACAATACACACAATATAGAATACACAATATACAATACAATAAGTAAGGAGTATATGAAATATATATATATATATATATATATATATATATATATATATATATATATATATATATATATGAAGTAGTATAATGAGGAGAATATGTTGACAGTCCAGTGTGAGATTATAGCTGAATAAAGTGCAGTGCTAATTATTGATCCTGATAGATCAAGTGTTCAACAGTCTGATTGCTTGGGGGAAAAAGCTATCATGTAGTCGGCTGGTGTGGGTCCTGATGCTGCGATACCGCCTGCCTGATGGTAGCAGTGAGAACAGACCATGACTCAGGTGGCTGGAGTCTCTGATGATCCTCCGAGCTTTTTTCACACACCGCCTGGTATATATGTCCTGGAGGGAGGGAAGCTCATCTCCGATGATGTTCATGGCAGTTCGCACCACCCTTTGCAGGGCTTTGAAGTTGTGCGCGGTGCTATTGCCGTACCAGGCGGTGATGCAGCCAGTCAGGATGCTCTCTACAGTGCTGGTGTAGAACCGTGTGAGGATATGGTGGTTCATTCCAAACTTCCTCAGCCGTCTCAGGAAGAAGAGGCGCTGGTGAGCCTTCTTCACAAAGGCCATAGTGTGGACGGACCATGTGAGTTCCTCAGTAATGTGGACACCGAGGAACTTGAAGCTGCTGACTCTCTCCACCGGTGCTCCATTGATGGTGATGGGGCTTTGTTCTCCGTCTTTCTTCCTGAAGTCCACAACAAGCTCCTTGGTTTTACTGACGTTGAGGGAGAGGTTGTGCTCTTGACACCAGCGTGTCAGAGTGTGCACCTCCTCTCTGTAGGCTCTTTCATCATTGTCAGTGATCAGAACTACCACCGTCGTATCGTCAGCAAACTTAATGATGGCATTGGAGCTATGTGTTGCCACACAGTCATGTTGCTGCCCATTCTAACCACCTGACGTCTGCCTGACAGGAAATCCAGGATCCAGCTGCACAGCGAGCTGTTTAAGCCCAGAGCCCGGAGTTTCTCATCAAGCTTGGAGGGCACTATGGTGTTGAATGCTGAGCTGTAGTCTACAAACAGCATTCTCACATATGTGTTCCTTTTTTCCAGATGGGAGAGAGCAGTGTGTATTGTAGATGCAATGGCATCATCGGTGGAGCGGTTGTTGCGGTAGGCAAACTGCAATGGGTCCAAAGAGGGGGGCAGAACAGAGCAGATGTGATCTCTGATTAACCTCTCAAAGCATTTGCTGATGATGGGGGTCAGAGCAACAGGATGCCAGTCATTTAAGCAAGTGATTATAGCTTGCTTCGGAACAGGCACAATGGTTGATGTTTTGAAGCATGTGGGGACTACAGACAGGGAGAGGGACAGATTGAAAATGTTTCCGTAAAAACAGCAGCCAGTTGGTTCGCACGCTCTGATGACGCGGCCCGGAATGCCGTCTGGACCCGCAGCTTTACGGATGTTCACCCGTCGGAATGATCGGGTTACATCCACAACAGAGACGGAGAGTGAATCAACCTCTGTAGCGTCAGCCGCGAGTGCTCTCTCCGCGAGGGCGGTGGTGTTGTCCTCGAAACGAGCATAAAATGTATTAAGTTCGTCCGGGAGAGATGCAGCGGTGTTCATGACGGAGACTTTATTCCGTTTGTAGTCCGTGATTGTGTTAATTCCCTGCCACATACTTCTGGAGTCAGTGGTGTTGAACTGACCTTCAAGTTTGTGCCTGTACTGGCGTTTGGCTGTACTGATAGTGTTACGGAGGGCATAACTGGCTTGTTTACGCTCCTCCGTGTTAGAAGAATTAAAAGTGGAGGTCCGTGCAGTGAGTGCCACGCGAACATCGCCGTTAACCCATGGTTTCTGGTTGGGGTATATCGGTATAGTTTTGGTCGGAACAACGTCCTCTACGCACTTCCTGATGAAACACGTTACGCTGTCAGCTGTCGTCATCAGAGGCGGACCGGAACATCTCCCAGTCCGCGTGATCAAAACAGTCATGTAGCGCAGAGTCTGATTGGTCTGACCAGCACTGGATCGTTCTGAGGGTGGGTGCTTCCCGTTTTAGTTTCTGCCTGTAAGCAGGTAGAAGTATAACGGAAGAATGGTCCAATTTGCCAAATGGGGGGCGGGGGAGGGATTTGTAGCCTTCCCGGAAAGGAGAGTAACAATGATCTAAAACCCGGTCCCCTCGTGTGTTGAACTTTATGTGTTGGTGGTATTTTGGAGCGATTGTTTTGAAAGTCCCCGGCAACAATGAACGCAGCCTCAGGGTGCGCGGTTTCCTGCTCACTTATACACCCATACAGTTCCCTGAGTGCCCGGTCTGTGTCGGCTTGTGGGGGATGTACACAGCTGTGATGATGACCGCTGTGAATTCCCTCGGCAGCCAGAATGGTCGACACAGAAGCATGAGATATTCCAGATCAGGAGAGCAAAAAGACTTGATTAAATGTATGTTCCTCTGATCACACCATGATTTGTTGATCTTAAAACATACACCACCACCTCTGCTTTTACCTGAGAGATCTTTCGCTCTGTCCGCTCGGTGCACGGAGAAGCCCGTGATTTCGATGGCCGAGTCTGGAATCTCCGCAGCCAGCCAGGTTTCTGTAAGGCAGATAACACAGCAATCTCTCGTCTCTCGTTGGAAAGAGATCCGCGCTCTCAGCTCACAGAGCTTGTTGTCCAGAGACTGAACATTTGCCAGTAGTATACTGGGTAGCGGGGGTCGATTTGCACGACGTCTTACTCTGATGAGAACGCCGGCTCGTTTTCCTCTTTTCCTTCTGCGTTTCCGCGGCCGAGCAGCCCAGACAAAGGGCTCCGCCGGCGTGTTTGTAAACAGCGGGTCGGCATTAAGGAATTTGAAGTCCGGTTTTCGATGTGTAATTGCAGAACCAATGTCCAAAAGCATTTGTCTGTCGTAAACAATAAGGCAGACAAGATCCAAGACAAAAAAACAAAGAACTGTAAACAAAACAATCAATAAACCGCAGTGTTGTAACGGAGCTCGCAACGCAGCAGCCATACTCGGCGCCATCTTGTTATTTGTTCATCACAGTCTATAACTAAAGTCAGACAGTTTGAACTGCTTGCTGTTAAGGTGAATTTATCTAAAGATCTTCACTTTACAGTTGTTGGATGTTATAGACCACCGTCAGCGACAAAAGAAGCCCTCTCTTCTATTTCTGATGCCTTACACAGTCTAACTGACTGTGAATTTATTCTCATGGGTGATCTAATTTGGGATTGGCTTTCCTCTGCTTCTGATTGCATTAAGGAATTGTGTGATTCTTTAAATCTCACGCAATTTATTAAATCTCCTACTAGGCTCAACCCAAAAGATCTAAAAAAATCCACTCTTCTGGATCTCATTATTACAAATGTGCCTCACAAATATACCGCAACAGCAGTATTCTGTAATTATGTCAGTGATCATTGTGCCATTGTCTGTGTGAGAAACTTAAAATTACCCAAGTTAAAACCTTGCTATGTTTTTAAAAGGTATTTGATTTGTAAAAGATTTGAAGAACAAGCATTTCTGCATGATTTATACAATAGTGATATTGGTAAAGTCAGTTTAATCCATGATGTGGAATGTGCATGGGAACATTTTTACAATTCTTTCCTGTCAATTTGTAATAAGCATGCCCCTGTAAAAAAAATTAGGGTCTCTGGGAGAGACAACCCTTGGTTTACAGTTGAATTGTCTAACCTGATCAGGGAAAAGAATGTCTCATGGGCCAAGGCTAGAACCACTAACTCCCTTGCTGATTGGACTTCCTTTAGAATACTGAGAAACTAATTTACAAGTCTGACTAAAACATCAAAGTCAGAATATTACTTAAAATCTATTTCAGAAAATGTAACTAATCCTACAAAATTCTGGAAATAGATAAATTCATTGTCATGTCTCATTCCACTCTAGGCCTCCCTGAGCACATTTTAGTTAATTCAACTGAAATTAAGTGTAAATATGAAATTGTTTGAAAATGAACATTTTTATGAGCATTTTATATCAGCAGGGTCTATTCTTAATACATATGTAGCAGAATTGAGGAGCTCTAATTCTAAATTTATAACGTCTTTAACATGTACTAATTTACCTAGGGATCCCTTTGTATTTAGACCTATTTCTAGTGTGGAGATCTGTAAAGCTTTGAAGGCTATTGATCCAAAAAAGTCACCTGGACCTGACAATTTGGATCCTTATCTTCTAAAGATTTCAGCTGATTTTATTTCTGAGCCAATTGGTCAAATTATTAATCAGAGTCTGCAGACTAATACCATCCCTAAAATCTGGAAAGCGGCCTATGTACTTCCTTTACCGAAGGGTGAGGACCCTTCGAATTTAAACAACTATCGCCCGATATCCAAACTTTCTACTCTTGCCAAGCTTGTAGAATATCAAGTAAACTCCCAATTGAAACAATTCTTGGCTAACAATAATTTTTTAAGTGAAAGACCGTCTGGTTTTAGATCAGGTCATTGTATCATATCCGCAGCTATGTTGGTAACAAATGACATTGGACAGAAAACAACATCGTGCTGCCCTATTTGTTGATCTGTCAAAGGCATTTGATTCAGTTGACCATTTTTTATTTATAAAGCCATACAGGGTCTAGGTTACGTATGTAACCGCCGTTCCCCGATGGAGGGAACGAGACGTTGTGTCAGAGAAGCGACACTAGGGGTCTCTCTTGAGCGCCGATATTCACCTCTGATCTATGAAAAAAGGCCAATGAGAAGTTGGCAGCCAGTATTTGCATATCCCACCCCCGGACATACGGGTATTTAAGCGGGGCAAATACGGGAGTTCATTCAGGATTTTTCTGAGGAGCCGGAAATGGTCCGGCCACAACAGTGGCTCGGCTCAGCGACGTGGCGGGGAAGACACAACGTCTTATTCCCTCCATCGGGGAACGGAGGTTAGAACCTAGACGTTCCCCTTCTGTCGCTCTCTCCACGTTGTGTCAGAGAAGCGACACTAGTGGTCCACTTATAAACATGCCATGCGCTGAGCCGTGTACGTGAACTGCTGATACAGGAGCGAGCAGGTATTCTTACGTGCAAAGACGACCAACTGTATCAGACTGCACGTACCCTTCCCCAATGCCCCATTAAGGCCATCAGAGTCCTTCTCGTTACCCTGGAGGGGGGGAACAAGGTGATGGCCGCCAACCTGGGAACGGGCCAGCCTGGCTGGGCCTCTTTTCTCTCTATGTTTCTCGCATAGAGCAACTACGGCCGGGGCCCTTACATGCATTGAGGGAAGGGGGTCTTAGAAGACCCTGCGGAGGCAACACCTACCCAAAAGGGGAGGCAAAGAGTGGCAGATACCTCACATGGCCTGTTAGGACATGTGGAAAAGTTGGTGCGGTGGTAGATCCAACCTCGTAGAGGGGGGATAGCATACAGCACGGCGAACGAGGCAGCTGTAACTGCCTAAGGGAGACACGGGAGTCCGCTCGTGAGGGGACAGTACCGCGGAATTACACACAGGGGGAGTCCGAACAGGAGGCCTTACCTGTGGAGCACCTATTCCAGTACAGGGTAGATTGGTACCTGTAGTGCCTTGGGTCGGCAAGTTCCTCCGCTGAACTGCGGACCCAAAAGGGCTAGGGAGGAGTCAACCAGCGACCCGAAGATGGGACACGGGACAATACCGACTCAACTCGGAGATTGTAGAATCTTGAAAAAGTGTTAGGTGTTGCCCACCCTGCTGCTCTGCAGATGTCTGCTAGGGAGGTGCCCCTGGCCAGTGCCCACGAGGACACAACACCCCTGGTGGAGTGAGCTCGGACCCGCAAGGTGGGGGGGCACGGCCTGGGTGTGATAAGCCAATGAAATGGCGTCGACAACCCAGTGGGTAAGCCTCTGTTTGGAGACAGCGTTCCCTTTCCGCTGTCCCCGAAGCAGACAAAGAGCTGCTCAGAGCGTTTAGTGTTCTGTGTGCGGTCCAGATAGATACGCAAAGCACGTACTGGACACAGCAACAAAAGGGCTGGGTCTGCCTCCTCCCGGGGCAGCGCTTGCAGGTTCACTACCTGATCTCTGAAGGGTGTGATAGGAACCTTGGTCACATAGTCCGGTCGCGGTCTTAGGATCACGTATGTGTCTGCCGGACCGAACTCCAGGCAAGTGTCGCTAACAGAGAACGCTTGCAGGTCCCCGACCCTCTTGATGGAGGCGAGCGTGATCAGCAGGGCGGTCTTGAGAGAGAGGGCCCTGAGTCCAGCTGAATCTAGCGGCTCGAAGGGGGCCACGGAGGATGCCATATGCCCCAGGAGCTGTTGGAATTGTTTTAGAGGGACAACGGCACCTGGCTTGAAGGAAGCGAGGCATTTCAGCACTGACTGAGCACGCTCGTTGGAGAGACGTTCTGTCATTGAGACTGAGTCTAACTCCAAACCGAAAAAAGAGATGCTCTGGACCGGGGTGAGCTTGCTCTTTTCCCAGTCTCTGGTCTCTGTGCGTGCATAGTAACTCTCGCGAGGGGGCCAGGATGAGCCAGTCGTCGAGGTAATTGAGTATGCGTATGCCGGCTTCTCAGAGCGGGGCAAGAGCTGCCTCTGCGACTTTCGTGAAGACGCGAGGGGACAGAGACAGGCCGAAGGGGAGGACTTTGTACTGATACGCCTGGCCGTCGAACGCGAACCGTAGGAAGGGTCGATGTCGAGGGCGAATCGAGACGTGGAAGTACGCGTCCTTCAGGTCTACCGCTGCAAACCAATCTAGATGCCAGACGCCAGATAGGATTTGTTTCTTGGTGAGCATTTTGAACGGGAGTTTGGACAAGGTCCAATTGAAAACTCGCAGGTCCAAGATAGGTCGTAAGCCGCCGCCTTTCTTGGGTACAAAGAAGTAAGGGCTGTAGAAACCCTTCTTCGTTTCGGTTGGAGGGACAGGCTCTATCGCGTCCTTGGCTAAAAGGGAGGCGATTTCTTCGCGCAGGGACTGGGCATTTTCGTTGTGCACTGCGGAAAAATTAACACCCACGAAGGGGGGCGGAGGCCTGTGAAACTGAATTGTGTAACCGAGTCGAATGGTCCGGTGCAGCCAGCGTGACGGGCTGGGCAGTGAAAGCCACGACTCTAGGCTCCGTGCTAGGGGAACCAAGGGGACGCTTTATTTTGGACGTACCTGGCGGGGCTTCGCAGCGGTGCAGAACAGGTAATGCGGCGTCGGGAGGCAACGTAGCGTCCCGAGGCTCTGGTGCTGAGAATAAACTCAAAGCACTTACCTTGCTCCGCGCACCCGGCAGGGGGCGGGTTCGTGACTGAGGAGGAGGTCTGATGCTGGCGTCCTCTGGACTCGTCTGAACCGGCCGGCCGGGGAACAGTCGTGGGGCTGAGGGCGGGGACACCGCGTCCGGGAAGCCGGGACTGTTGAGGCCTGAAAGCAGAGTGCCGTGAGAATGGCATTTGCGGGCCACATGACCCAGAGACAAAGGAAATAGCTCTTTTATTGAGAATTTGGGTACCGCAGCCCCTGTTGGGGAGTGCGGCAAATGAAAAAACACAGAATTCTCCTCCCGGCCCTCCACCGGGGGACGGAGCGGTCTTACCACCTCCGGAGCTAACATCTTGGACTCGGGGTGCGTTGTCTCAGGAGCGCTTGGCAGCCTTCCGGGTCCGTGAGACAGGGGGCGTGCGCTTCCCGTGGTTTGCTCAACGCTGGGGCTGAGAGCTGGGCCCGGGTTGAGGCGGAGCAGAGGGTCTTCTGGAGGACGCCCTCGGCGAGCAGACGGGGCAGGGGCCATGGCGGCAGGCTTGCAGCGAGGCATGATGTGAGAAATGGCCTCCGTCTGTTTCTTCACCGTTTAGAACTGCTGGGCGAAGTTCCCGATGGTGTCGCCGAAGAGGCCAAACTGGGAGACAGGGGCGTTGAGGAAGCGAGTCTTGTCAGCTTCACGCATCTCGACCATGTTCAGCCATTGCTGACATTCCTGGACCACCAGCGTGGCCATCGCCTGCCCGAGCGCCTGCGCTGTGACCTTCGTCGCTCTCAGGGCGAGGTCGGTCGCTGAGCGCAGTTCCTGCAGCGTGTCGGGGTCAGGGCCACCCCCGTGCATGTTTCGCAGTGCCTTGGCTTGGTGGAGCTGCAGGAGCGGTGTGACGAGTGGAGAGGGGTGCTCTCCACGAAGACGTCAGCTCATCATGCACCTCCGGGAAAAACGGGACCGGGGGGGGGGCGAGGCTGTGAGCGGCGGTCCTCAGCATCAGATACCGCACCCTCCGATGCCGTGGCTAGCTCATCTGCTTCGATCGCAGTAGGGTAGGCGGACTGGCTGTAAGGCGAGTCGCCGTTGCCTCGAGCATGGACGGGAGTCAACGAGCGTGCCGGGGTGCGGGTGGTCCGAGGGTGCGTACCCGGCGGAGCTGCACCCGCTGCCATCCCCAAATTGCCTCCATCGCCAACCGCATCGTCCTCAATCCCGTGGGAAGGAGGAACAACGCAGGGGGCGGCTGGAGTGACTTGCTTACGGTTGTAAGCGAGCCCCAACCGCAACGTTGTCATGGTCATGTTCTCGCAGTGAGAACATGAACCATCCACAAACGCAGCCTCGGTGTGATCGCTACCCAGACACACGAGACAACGCCTGTGGCCATCTGAAGCGGAGAGCACTCTACCGCATCCAGGAACAACACAGGGGCGGAAAGGCATCTTTATAAAGACGCGTCCTTAAAAGGAAGTTCAACGCCGCTGTGTTTTGCTCTTTTAGAGGAAATTACTCTTTTAAATAAAATCACTCTTTTATGAAAAAGTACTCGTGAGAGTTCTTTTATAATTTGCAACTGTCGAAGCGCCCAGGGGCAGGAATGCACAGCCGTGCAAACAGGAGAAAGCCGCTGTTGTGTGCCGTAGAATCCAACAGCATGCAGCAGATGAATGACAGGAACGCGGTGTGTAACACGCAGCAATTGCAGACACGACCATCGGCTCCGAAGAAATTTTCTGAATGAACTCCCGTATTTGCCCCACTTAAATATGCAAATATTGGCTGCCAACTTCTCATTGGCCTTTTTTCATAGATCAGAGGTGAATATCGGCGCTCAAGAGAGACCCCTAGTGTCGCTTCTCTGACACAACGTGGAGAGAGCGACAGAAGGGGAACTACCTCCTTATTTGTGCAATATTTTGTCACTCATCAATAGCTGTTATGATTCTTGCTTCTCTAGATGGCTACTCTACTGGGTACCCAAGATTTGCTCTAATCTGGGTAAAACAGCGTTTTCTTATTTTGCACCTTGGTCATGGAATTCCCTCCAGAACACATTACATATAAATCACTTTGTTACCTTAGGTGAATTCAAATCTTTGATAAAAAAAGTGTATGACTGAAGAGTGCAATTGCTATGTATAAGCTGGATTCTGTAGTTGTAGTCCATTGTTTTCATTACTGTGTCCTATTTTTGTCTTCTGTCTGTTTTTGTTGTGTTGATCTTTTAACTTTTTACCTTGTTCGGTGTGCTTTCTTGGCCAGGTCTCCCTCGAAAAAGAGATTTAATCTCAAGGGACTTCTTGGTTAAATAAAGGTTAATAATAATTTCTCTCTAGGGTTTTTATCTTTTTTTTCCCCCGCTTGCCTACATCTCGCATCTCGACTGCATGCATTCGTTTTCTCCACTGTGTTTTACATGGATTATTGCATCAATCTCAAACATCAGCTGATTAGGAACCACATTGATCTCAAACACATGCTGCTCAAGAACAACCATAACAACAACGCAATTGCAGTAAGTCAGGGTATACACTCATGTTATTGCTTCCTGCATTATATGCCATATGTTTACTATAGCTTTTCAATCAGCAGTGAGGGATTCACATGTAATAAATGTAAGGAATTAGTCAGGATGACAGAGAAGGTTTATGAACTAGAGGCATGCATCCGAACACTAGTGGAGGTCAGTGAGAAAGAGAAGCTGGTAGACACTGTTTCAGATGCGAGTAGAACAGTGAGCAATACACACACTTTGGTTCCGGCTCTAGAGGCTCTGCAGCAGGGCAATTGGGTGATGTCTCCTTGGCATACTCACTCAGCAAAGCAACACCACTCTCCTGTTCCTGTTACGGTTTTCAATTGATTCTTCCCACTCAGTGATGTACCCAATGAGAATCATGTTGAAAGAGCCCTAATAATTGGTGATTCTATTGTAAGGAAAATGGAAATGGAGAATCCATCCAACATTATTAAATGCATTTTGGGGGCTTGGGCGTCTGATATCGGATCCAATTTACAAGTGCTGGCTATTGCTTAACGTAGATTTTCAAAAATTGTTATTCATGTCGGCACTAATGATGCTTCGCCAGTCCGAGATCACTAGAGATAATGTTAAAGAGGTGTGTAAATTTGCAAATCCGATGTCAGACACTGTAATATACAGTACTTGGGCCCCTTCACTACTCGTCATGGTGACGAGGTTTATTGTAGATTAGTGTCACTGAATGGCTGGATGTCTGAGTTGTGTCTGGAGAATATCATAGGATTCATAGACAATTGGAAGCGTTTTTGGGGTAGATCTGACCTGCTAAAGAGAGATGGAGTCCACCCCTCCAGACAAGGTGCCACTCTCCTCTGCTCATAAACATAATAATGAAAGTGTTTGACTAACTGGGGCCAAGGTCAGGAAGCAGACAAACTGATTAATCCGAATGTCTGCTGCCTTGAGATGTCACATAGGTCACATAAACTACAATACATCGAGACTGTATCACCTAGATATCATATAGAGACTGTGTCTGTTCCCCAAACTACCAAACACATTACTGTAACTAAATCATTTAGAAAAAAGTTGATTAAGGTCAAACCTTAAAAAAACAAGATAACATAATACAGGGCTACTAAACATTAAATCTCTTTCTACAAAAGCACTAATTTTAAATGAAATTATTACTTATCATAGTTGAATGCGCTCTGTTTGACTGAAACCTGGCTTAACCAGATTAATATATTAGTTTAAATAAATCTACTCCCCCAGGTTATTGTTATAAACATGAGCCTCTTCTGAAGTGTCAAGGATTAGGTGTTGTTACAATTTACAGTGGTGTTTTTGGTGTTACTGTTTACTTTTGGGTTGTGGGCGGCTGTGGCTCAGTTGGTAGAGCGGGTCGGCCATTAATCGCAGGGTTGGCCCACATGACTCCACATGCCGAAGTGTCCTTGGGCAAGACACTGAACCCCAAGTTGCTCCCAATGTGTGTGTGTGTGTGTGTGTGTGTGTGTGTGTGTGTGTGAGCGTGTATTTATCACTTTGTGGGGACCAAATGTCCCCATAAGGATAGTAAAACCCGAAATTTTTGACCTTGTGGGGACATTTTGTCGGTCCCCATGAGGAAAACAGCTTATAAATCATACTAAATTATGTTTTTTGAAAATGTAAAAATGCAGAAAGTTTTCTGTGAGGGTTAGGTTTAGGGGTAGGGTTAGGTTTAGGGGATAGAATATAAAGTTTGTACAGTATAAAAACCATTATGTCTATGGAAAGTCCCCATAAAACATGGAAACACAACATGAGTGTGTGTGTGTGTGTGTATGTGTGTGTGTGTGTGAATGGGTGAATGAGTCACAGTGTAAAGCGCTTTGAATACCGTTAAGGTTAAAAAGGGCACTATATAAGTGCAGACTATTTACCATTTACTCAGAGGGCAGGATATAAATTTGTCTTTTGAACGTATAATGCTTAATATGACACCGTCAGATATAAATAAAAATTCTGTCATCTTTTGCCCTTGCTACAGTATATAGATCACCCGGGCCTTATTCTGGATTCCTTGGTGAATCTGATCTAGTAGTCAATGTAGATAGAGCTTTAATTGTTGGTGACTTCAACATTCACATAGATAATAAAAATGACACTTTGGGATTAGCATTTATTGATATTCTCAACTCTCATTCTGTCATATGGCGTTGATGTTGATATTATACAAATTCTACCGTAGAGTGATGACACCTTGGATCATTACCTCGTCTCTTGTCTGTTGCGATCAGCTAATGTCACTCAATCTAAACCATGCTATCATTCAGATAGAACTATTCTTTCAACCTCTAAAGATAACTTCACAAAAATCTTCCAGAATTTTCTCACATACACAGTAAGCCAAAATGTCTAGAAGAACTTGATGAACATAAAATATTAAAAGTCTTCTCTAGCACTGTTGTCCCACTTTGATTAATGAAAATTGAAGAAGAAAGCCTTGCACTGTGGTACAATGTATACACACGGAAAATGGAGTGCAAGTGGAAGAATACAAAATTAGAGGTATTTCGCGATGCTTGGAAGGATAGTGTATGTAGCTACAGACAGGCACTAAAAGCTGCCAGGTCAGCATATTTCGCAAACTCATAGAGAATAACCACAACAATCTTAGGTGTTTATTCAGTACTGTGGCAAAATTGGTTATGAATAAAGAATCAACTGAACCAGATATTCCATCGCAGCACAATAGTAATGACTTCATGAATGTCTTTACTGATAACATTGAAATAATCAGAAATAAAATTGGAATTATGCTATCAACTCTCACAGTACCTCAGAAAACAGTGTTTCATAATTTTGCTCACAAGCAACTTCAATCCTTTGCTGTCATAGTTCATAAAGAGCTAACAAAACTTCAAAAATCAAAAGCCACAACATGAATGTTAGAACCAATACCAACTAAGCTCTTAAAAGAGGTATTCCCAGTAATATCAGAACCTCTTCTTAATGTTATTAACTCCTCGCTATCCTTAGGACATGTCCCAAGAAACATTAAAATGGTAATTATTAAGAAGCCACAGCTTGATCCTAGAGAGTTGTCTAATTATAGACCGATTTCAAATCTAACATTTATGTCGAAAATACCAGAAAATGTAGTGTCCTCCTAACTATGTTCATTTATACAGAGAAATGGAATATATAAACAAATTCAGTCAGGATTTAGGCCCCATCACAGTACAGAGACTGCACTTATCAGAGTTACAAATGACTTGCTCTTATCATCTGATAGTGGCTGCATTTCTCTTCTATTGGTTTTAGATCTTAGTGCTGCCTTCGACATGATAGATCAAGGCATTCTCTTGAATAGGCTGGAGAATTATTTTGGTATTAGTGGACTTGCATTAGCATAGTTTAGTTCCTATTTATCAGACCACTACCACTTTGTATGTGTAAACGAGGAATTGTCAAATCAAACAAAAGTATGGAGTGCCACAGGGATCGGTTTTAGGACCTCTGCTTTTCTCCTTATACATGCTTCTACTGGGAGAAATTATCAGAAATCACTGAATAAGTTTCCACTGTTATGCTAACGATACCCAATTTTAAATTTCTTCTAAACCCTACGAAAATTCACAATTCTCCAAATTAGCAGAGTGTATCAATGAAATCAAAGATTGGATGGCCAGAAAAGTTCTTCTACTCAATTCCAACAAAACAGAGGTACTAATGGCCAAAAACCTCTAAAAATAAGCAGCTAAAATATAATTTTACTCTTGATGGATGTACTGTTACATCATCTTCTTCAGCAAAGAACTTAGGTGTTATACTTAGGTGTCCTTTGAAAATCTAATTTCCAATGTAGAACAGCATTCTTCCACCTGAGATATATTGCTAAATTATGAAAATGAATTAATGTGTTCATGACCTCAAGACTAGATTATTGTAATGCATTACTGGGAGGATGTCCAGCAAGTTCAATAAATAAACTTAAATTTGTTCAAAATTAGTGCTGACTAGAACCAAGGAATATGATCATATTAGCCCCATTTTATTGTAGTTACATTGGCTACCTGTTAAATTTAAAAATTCTGTTAACTATATGCAAAGCTTTGAATGGTCTAGCTCCATAGTATTAAGTGACCTTCTTTCACATTATATTCCATATTGTTCCTAATGATCACAAAATTCTGGCTTGTTAATAATTCCAAGAATATCAAAATCCACAAAATGGTAAATGGTACCATTTAAATCTCTGCACTTATATAGCACCTTTTTAACCTTAACGGTATTCAAAGCACTTTACATTGTGACTCATTCACCCATTCACACACACATTCATACACCAATGGCGGCAGAGCTGCTATATAAGGTGCTAGCCTGCCATTGGGAGCAACTTGGGGTACAGTGTCTTGCCCAAGGACACTTCGGCATGTGGGCTGGTATTCGAATCACCAACCCTGCGATTAGTGGCCGACCCGCTCTATCAACTGAGCCACAGCTGCCCCAAAAGGAGGTAGATCCTTTTCATACTTAGCTCCTAAACTATGGAATATTCTCCATAACACTGTTCGGGATGCAGACACTCTCACTCAGTTTAAGTCTAGACTAAAGACTCATCTATTTAGCCAGTCATAAAACTAATTTATCCTTCAACTCACAATTAGGCTGCTTTAGTTAGGTCTGCCATAACCAGAAATATCCATCATGATCTATAACTCTGCATAACCCTAATATTTTTCTATTTGTTTCCATGTCTCAACCTCTGGATTCATATCTCAAGGTTACCAGAGCCTGCCAGATCCAGCTCCGTTCCTGCTTGAAAGCTACATGTCACTGAGAGATGACAACAAACTACAACTGGTGCTAGCCAGACATCACTTCAGTTTTTAGACTACAGAGGATGAACTGATGCCAAATCCGACTGTAAGACATCGGAAACTTAATATGCCACTGCCTAAACCTTGGACTTATTTTAGACCCTACCGAACCTCACCGAAATGACCTGCAGGATGAACTGTGATGCACCTCATCATTTATCTCTGCCTGCATCACCTTTGTCTATTGATGGACTACACTCTTGAAATGGAATACATACTATAATTGAATTGCCAACAAAAGCCTTCATCAGCCAACTAACAAAGGGCAATCCATTTATGTGAACTTTTGCAGTTATTCCAGGACGGACTTCAAAGACATTAGTCATTAATCTTTAAGTTCATAAAAAATCTTTTATTTTTATTTTTAAAACACTGGACCTTAATGCTTACTTAATTTACTAATTTAAAACCATTACTTGCACTGGACATAAATAACTATTGGCATTATATTCATGCTGTTTAGCCAGAGGGGAACTGGCCCCAACAGTGAGTCTGGTTTCTCCCAAGGTATTTTACTCCATTAACCAAGATCTTTTTAAGTTTTGTGTTCCTTGCCACAGTCGCATTCAGCTTGCTCACAGGGGATCTAAATACAATTATTATTTAATTATATAATTTCTATAGACATTTTACAATCATATTTAATCAAACTACACTATGATGACTAAGACTTTGTAGATATTATGGTTTAATTTTCTGTTAATGCATGATTTGTTGTGAAGGATGCTATACAAATAAAAATGACTTGACTTGACTTGGTTTACTTGGTACTAAATCTCTATATTAGTGTACACCACCAACAATAGTATATTTTAAGGTTTAAGTCAGAAATATCTAATTAAAGTGATAGTTCATCCAAAAATCTCATATTGAATATTGATCAGTTTCTCACCCACACTTATCATATCGCTTCTGAAGATATGGGTTTAAGTCTTATGGATAACTTTTATGTGACCTTTTTGTGCATTTTGGAGCTTAAAAGTGTTGGCACTCATTCACGTCCATTGTGACCTACAGAGCTGAAAAATTCTTCTTAAAATCTTTGTTTGTTTTCAGAAGAAGAAAGAAAGTCATACACATCTGGGATGGCATGAGGGTGAGTAAATAATTAGAGAAATATCATTTTTGGGTGAACTATCCCTTTAATGTAACAATAGAAGGTATTTTTTTACAGTGCATATTTTCTTTGCATACAATATATTTGGAATATTCTCAAATATTCCAAATATATTGCTGGATAACATGATCATCAGGTTTTATATCAGAGTCCATATCAGCTCAAGTACATGCTGTCATTAAAGCAAAAGAGGGGAATTATTTATTTTTTCACCTTGCGGTTCATGGCTTCCGTAGTAAAACGCAAAATAGAAAACTCATATAAGCTTATGGTTTCCTTTGAGTTTGAAACAGCAGATGGCGCGAGTGTGTTTTGGTCTTTCGGATGTGACCGTTCAGTGAAACAGAGAAGAGGAGACACGACCCTTATTCTGCTGTAACAGGATCAGCTTGAGTAGCACACAATCACTATTTGAATTAAGGTGTTGTCAAAGCAAAACTGATTCTGGAACAGATTGACAGTGAAGACCGTTTTCACCTTGACACCGAAAATGGCGTCGGCGACGAAGATTATCCAGAGACTAAGGAATTATCTGTCAGGGGTGAGATGATGCAGAATTTAACCATTTATTATTAGTGCATTTTTAGACCCACACAACCGAATGTATCGATGTGATATGACAACGTGAAAAAAACCTTAAATACACGTATTTAAACGCATACACGTTTAAATACGTGTATGCGCTTTTATCTGTGCCTGCTAGTCTGATTGGTTAGTAACCAACTGAAGTTTTTATGTTCTTATAACAGCAAAGATACTGTTTTTACTATTGTAATTATTTTTAAGTGTAGGGAACACAGAGGCAAGTTGTCACCGGGTTTTTTTTTTTACTCCTGTGAATATTTCTCAGGAGAGGTTTACTCTTCAATTATCTGAAAGTCAACTTCAAACTTCAAAAAAGCAATACATGTTGACCGTATGTGACAATATGCCCCGCTCTAGTATAAGGTGAAAGTTCAATGCAAGTTAAGCTCAATCAACAACATTTGTGGCATAATGTTAATTACCACAAAAATTAATTTCGACCTGTCCCTACTTTTTTTTTTCCATTGTGAGTGCCTCAGGGTCACAATGAGGCACTCACAATGGAAGTGAATGAGGCCAATTTGTAAACGTTTCAAAATTATAGCCACATGACATAAACAATATGCATGTTAACATGATTTTAAAGTGATAAAATCACTTACTAACCTTTTCTGTGTAATGTTATAACAAACCTTTAAACAGCCTACATGCCTTCACAGTAAAACAACTATCATAAATTGTAATGAATCATTTTAAATTCTAAAACAAATGCTAAAACTTGCCTCATAATAAATGTGACAACCTGCGATTCAGATAACACATTCTAGAAAAAACAGATTAGTTTAATTGCATTGTTCCACATATGACAACTAGCCCCGGTCAACTCTGCTTACATTTGCCTTTCTTGTTACTTACAGCAAGATCTCCAATCAAAGCTACAACTTCGGTACACTGAAATTGCAAAGAGGTAGTTATGTTGACCTGCCTGAATATGAGCCAGTAGATATACCTGTATTTCAAATAAATAATGTTGGGTTTTAAATGTGATTTATTGAAATGTAGCATCAAAGGTATAGGCTACTTATCTATTTTATTTTAAATGGTATTAATTTGACATGTTGTAATTTATTTCTGTCTTGGCAGTTGACAAATGGACATTAAACTTTTTTTTATAAACATCAAGATTTTAAATGATTATTTATAGCTATATTGGAAACACTTTATAATGAGGTTTAATTTGTTAACATTAGATAATGCATTTATTAATCTTTGTTAATGTAAGTTCATTAAATGCAATTGTTCATTGTTAGTTCATAGTGCATTAACTAATGTTAACATAAACAACTTTTGATTTAAAAAATATATCGCAATATGTTGTAATTAACATTAACCAAGATTAATAAATGCTGTAAAGGTATTGTTCATTGTTAGTAAATGTTAATTAATGTTATTAACTAATGTTAACAACTGGAACCTTATTGTAAATTGTTACCGCTCTATTTGTTTGTTATTAGTATCTTAGTCACCCGTTCAACATTTTCAAGTTTTTCACCTTTTCTACTCACTAGTTCATTTAAATGGTCCGGCGGTGTGACAAATTATTTTAAAACTATAAATATTCCATGTAGTCTGTCAATTAATATGAGGTCATGAAAACTCCCATGTACAATAATTACTATAAAAATGATGTTTAAAGTAGTTTTAGATGGATTAAATTGTCACGCCGCAGTACATTTCAAAATATGAAGACACATTTCTTTTAACTGTTAGACTTCTATCTGCTGGTATCTTCATAAATGATAAAGCTTTCATTTATTTTATGTTTATTAATGTTAAAAAAAATATTTCTATTAAAGGAAAGACTTAATAAATTAACATGGAATTGGCTCCATACAAAATAATCTGAGGTAAAACGGTCCTGCCATCTGCCTATATATTTGTAGATTTATAATATAATGAGCATATTTTCAAACTAATTTAATGATAATACAGAAAGCAAGCATTAACCTGTGGTGAATATGTATTTCATTGATTGTAGGACTCAATCACCACCCAAACTACCTGTTGGACCCAGCCATAAATTTGCAAATAACTACTATTGTCAGAGAGATGGACGCAGAGAATCTGTCCCGCCAACTGTGGTCTTGTCTTCTCAGAAGGCCCTGACCGCTGGAAGGTTGGTTGATGTTTCTAAATGCAAGTTGTATTAAAGGCAGTAAAATATACAAATCATGTTAAAAACAGAATCGCTAAGCTAGACTTATTGGTATTTGATAAGTTCCCCTTTTGCTGTAATAACAGCATGCACTCAAGCTGAATTCTGATGATCATTTTATCCAGTGTGATCTGAGAATGTTCCAGAGGGAATCTGTGTGCTTTAATGGAAGCAAAGAAATCTAACCTTTTGTTCAAATGAGTTAATATGGTCAATGTCACAAATTTGCTTATTTGATTAGTGACCAAGATGTTCTTCATTTTACATCACAACTTTAATTTGAGTTTTTTTTTTTTATCTAAATGTTCTCGTCACTAATCAAGTGTAAACAAATTTGTGAGACTGTCCACAATGTGAAGTCCTTTGAAGTCCTTTGTAGAAAAGGTCAGGTTTTCTTGCTTCCATTGAAGAACACAAGAAACTCTTCTAAAAGCAGGGTTTTGTTCATGCTAGCTTAAGTGCATGCTGTCATTAAGGCCAATAGGAGGACATATGAATACTAATGCTGTTCTTTTGCTGATAATTGTAATGGGGAAAAAAAAAATATGAAACTACAAATGTGTGCAAAATAGTAAAATATTTACTTGAGGATTTTTGCACCCCATGTCAATTTATTTCCTGCCATGTTAACCATGTCATCAATCTCTTTCTTTTTCTTCACAGTGGGGCTTCTCAAAAACCCAAACACCCTGTTGTGCCTGGGCCCCAGTTAAAGGATCTTCCAATAAGTGTGGATTAGATTTACGGTGTTAAATGTGTGTTACTCTGAATAAAGATCTGTATATACAAGAAACATATTTAGAGTACTGTTTGTGTATTGTAATGCTCTTTTTTTTCTTGCAGTCATCACATTGATGTATTTGTACTAGTGCTGTCAGTTGATTCAAAAGAAAATGTCTATACTTTTTTTGTACTCACGATTAATCACAGATTTAGAAATTTGACTCTATATATAGTACTTTTCCTGTCTAAATGCTTTTATTTCCATATTAGCAATGAAAATAAAACAGTATATAACAATATAATGCTTTATTAGCATTTTCCAAACAAAGCCTTTCCCAGTATAAAGATTGAAATGCACTAAAATAGCACCAATTCAAGTTAAATGTTTCCCAAAGTCTAAGTGAGAGTTTGACTAATTGAAAGCACTAATCTCCACATAGGTTGCCTTTTCATTGCAATGGGTATTAAATCTCTTAAACTCTCATCCTCTACAATATTAATTTGCTGGTAGACTCTGGCTATCCACTTTGCTACTTCATGAATCACGAAGTGCATGATTGCTTAAATCATTGAATGTAAATCCAGCATATCTTTGAATAAGATTTAATTACCTTTTTTTTTTCTTTTTTTAGACAATGTAGAGATTAATCACTTAAAGAAATTAGCCTAATTTGTGATCTTTTTATTTTTGGGTGTCAAAGCCTGCCAGCATATGGGTCATTTATGGTTATTGGTGGATTTTCCATAACTAGAAAATAACTCTTAATTGTTTATTTAAAATAAAATGTAATGTTTATTATGAATGGCTTTTATGATCGATTGAGGTCTTTATAACAATAACAAAAAATAATGAATGTACGAATTTTGGCACATTCGCTCGTTTTTATGATGTCCCTGAAGAAAATGTTTTTTTTTTTCAATGAGACACATTTGCAATATAATTAAAAATAAATATGAATATGTTTTTATTATTTTATAAATCAAGTTAAAATCTCTCTAATTATAAATATATAAAAATGGAAACAGTAGGTATTATTTATTATTTTAATAATATCCTGTGTGTCCCCGAAATCGCGTTCCACCCAGTTAGTTTGTGGTTTTTCGCCTCCTGAAAAAAATTTTGCGCGCGCACCGTCACTTGCCCAATGTGCTTGTTGTCATAGTAACGGCAAAACGAAAAGGAAAATGGCAGAGAAACGTAAATGCGGTGATTCTTCATCAGAGGCGAAGAAAAAGTTAAGACACTATGACAAAACCTACATACATTTTGGTTTTATTGAAGGCCAAGACAAGTCTCGGCCAGAATGTGTCTTTTGTGATGAAAAACTGGCAAACGACAGCATGAAACCAAGCAAGATGAAAAGACATTATGATTAGCCTTGTAAAAAATAAGGATCTGTGCATGCATGCATGCATATAAGTAGGCTACATACAGCATTCTACCGTGCATATTTAACATTACGTCATAGCATTCAGTATTCTATGTTTATACACAAAATCCTGAAAAAAAAGAGAAACAACTGCGTTTTACTAGTTGTGTAAAAATGAAAATATTAGGCTAAAAGGAAACATTTGAAGTTGAAAGGAACATTTCCTGTGTATTCATGTAATAAAATGTCATTAAAAACTTAAAACTAAATTTAGTTACTATACACAGTGTGTGTGTGTGTTTATGTGCATAGCATTAATATATATATATATATATATATATATATATATATATATATATATATATATATAGGGGAGGGGTCACGGATTGTTAAATATGTCCATAGGTGGGGCCCCCAAGGAAAAAGGTTGGGAACCACTGTACTAAAGTACTGTTTATGTGTGGAGAGCTAGCTTCCTAACGTATGCTGCCTCAATTAGCAATGGCTAATTTATTTAAAAAATTTCCACCCTGTTAGTATAAACCTAACTGGGTGGAAAATCTATTACTGCCAGTGTTGGGTTTAACGTGATTACAGAGTAATTAGTTACTGTAATCTAACTACTCAAAGCTGCATTGGCTAAAGAAAAAAGTAAAAAAGAGAAATACAAGAAGTTGTGGCAAAGAAGTCAGAGAAAGGGACAAATCCAGTCACCTCACACACAACTTAACAAGTTGTTAAAGCATCCTGCCCTTCCTAGCTCACGCAGGAAACTGCTGCTACATGCCTCAGTGGTTGAAGAACTAAGAAATAAGTACCACGATACAAGAAAACAAAAAGACAAGCAGGTGTTTGCTAGAGCCACCAAGGGTGAATGTAATTAAGAAATACAGGCTTTACTGGATGTTTTAGAGCACTTCATGCTTCCTGCTGCTGACCAACTTTATGGAGATGCAGATTTAATTTTCCAACAGGACTTGGCACCTGCACACCGTGCCAAAGCTACCAGTACCTGGTTTAAGGACCATGGTATCCCTGTTCTTAATTGGCCAGCAAACTCACCTGACCTTAACCCTATAGAAAATCTATGGGGTATTGTGAAGAGGAAGATGCGATACGCCAGACCCAACAATGCAGAAGAGCTGAAGGCCACTATCAGAGCAACCTGGGCTCTCATAACACCCGAGCAGTGCCACAGACTGATGAACATGAAAAGTATGAGCATGTACAGCACTCAATACTTAGTTGGGGCTCCTTTTGCCTGAATTACTGCAGCATTGCGGCGTGGCTTGGAGTCGCATGGAGACTCCACGCCACGCCACAATGCTGCAGTAATTCAGGACTCCAGAACCAAATTAAAACTGCCACAAGTTGTCTGTCCGAGGCAAAGGCGCAAAATCTAATGACAATTACCTCAGCATCAGTCTCTCTTGATGTGTTTGATTACACACAGATGAGTTTAATGCCGAGTTTACACTACATGATTTTAACACAGTTAAAACTGTTTTGTGGAGATCGCTGACAAAAGCCTAATATCGTGGGCAAATCAGAGCAACGATCACAATGTATGTGTAGCAGGTACAGGATCTCTGTATCAACTGACAGTTAAGCATTCCCAGCAATCTGTGGAATGGTGAAATAAATACAGGACAACAATGTGCATGTGATCAGCTCTGGTCTTGCTGGGTGATCACGAACAATGCAGCAAACCCATCGCAACACACTGCATTTCCATAGCACCCTCTACTGGTCTGGCAGAACCACCATTCCCTCAATGTATTTTTACATACAGAGACAATATTAATTTCACCATTTGTGACGAACCAACAATTGGGGCATCACACTCTCCCCACCACAGAAGGTGAAACTCTAACTTTTCTTGTGTCTTTATACAGAACTTTAATAAGTTGGAACCATAAAAGTAACTGGCACTACTTTGTATGGATTACTGGCATGGCCTAACGATGTGTGTGCGGTTGTGGGAACCAATGGTAGTGACTGAATTAGATTTGCTTCTAATGTGTTTAGTGTAGGCAATTTTTGGAATGTGGGATGTCCAAGGTATGGGTAAGACATTCTTTGGGCAGGTTTTCTATCTCTGAGTGATCATCTGATTGCATCACAGGGTTCCAGTTTCTGTGACCCCCCCCCCTCTTGGTCCTCAGTAGTCTGCTCCTCTTGTGGGCCTTCACACTCTGGCTCCAAGCCATGTTCCCGCTCTGGATTTTCCGCAGGTAGGTAAGTATCAGCTTGTAGGTAAGTATCAGTGGGTATGTACTCTGGTTCTACTGGTAACTGTCCCGAAGTCCCTCTTGTGCAAGTCATTGGTAAATCATCTCTTTCAGTGGTGCAGGGTCCATTCCATCCTTTCTGAGACAGTACATTTTCTGGTTCTATTCTCCCAGTTCCGGGATATTTTGAATTGCTGTCCCTCCTCAAATAGTAACCTTCATCTTCTTCAGAGCTAATCTCTCCATCATCGTCTGCCTCCTCTTTTGTGTCACCTTTCTGTTTTGCTGTCCCCTTGTCACAACACTTCTCCTCTGAGATACTTCCTGTCTCTCTGGGTCCAGGCTCTCTGGTGTTGGTAAGTCATTCACAAGCAAAAGGAGGTTTCGGTGCAGTGTTCTAATCTTGCATTCATTGTTTTTAGGATGCACTTTGTATACAAAGTTGTCACCTAGTTGAATATTTCTCAGCTGCGGTCTTCCCAGATTTGTTACTGGTAGGATAGGCCTGGGCAAATCTGGTGAAGTGGTCAATTAACATAAGGATGTATTCATACCCCCCACGACTGACCTCATGTTGCAAGTAATCAATACATACTAACTCAAGAGGTGCGCTTGATGTGATCCCATTTGTGCACGCACATGCGTTACTGGCTGTTTCTGTGTTATTAATGGACACTGGCGGGTCACATACTCTTCCACACTCCTCCTCATCCCAGGCCAGTAGAACCTCTCTCGAGCTAGCTGTAACACCTTCCCTGCCCCAACATGACTCATGTGGTTATGCAGCTGCTGAAGGACCATCTGCCGATACTTTGCGGGCAATACCAGTTATCGTCTCTGTGTGGTTCTCCTATACAAGATGTTGTTTTCTAGGACCAACCTGTGCCATTCTCTTAACAACTTCTTTGTGTCGCAAGCTGTTGTGCACGAACATCGGGGGTTACTGTCTTACCAGCTTCCTTCAGTTCGATGACTGGTCCAATCACCAGGTCCTCCTGTTGTGCTCTACTCAATTCATCAGGACTGATGGCTGGTGAGAACTGGTTATGAAGTGTGACTTTGTCTGGCACCGTCAAATTTAGGACTGCCACCCAGGCTACATCTCTATTCTTAGCCATCATGTTGCCCTCCCAGGATGTTTGGATGGCAGTTTGTGACAGGCCTTCTGTGCACTCACTGATGTATTGGTCTATGTTCAAGGGACAACGTGACAACAGGTCTGCATCATTGTTAATCTTGCCAGGTCTGTATTTGATCTCAAATCGTAAGTCTGTGAGCTCACCCAACCAACGATAACCCACTGCATTTAATTTTGCAGAACTCATCACATAAGTGTCTTGTCACTAAAGTCGTAGCGTTTTCCAATTACACGACGAATCCGCGACAGGGGTGAACACATTACAAGACATTTTACTATTGACTAATCCCCGACAGCTCTGCCTGGACTCCAAATTACATTTCACAACAGATTTTACGTGAGAAGTGATACAAGATATGAAAACAAATGCATGATCATATGTTATGCATTTCAGAATTTTTATTTTATTGGTTACAATATGAAAAAGTATCTTGTACTGAAAAATCTACCTATTTGCTTACCTGACTGTCCAAGAGAATTGGCAATTTCTCTCCAACTCTTCTCTTTCTCCACCCGTTTGTGGTACAGTTCAGATGAAACATCAAATAGGCACTGATGCTCCTGCCAATGTTCCACAAATTTTTCCTCCATTTCTTCAGTCCAATTAGAGTTTCTTGATATCGCAGTCATGCTAGTTGATGTTCTGTTGCAGGTACATCAGGACTCCTCCGACTGAAACTTCCTGTGCCCTGTTTCTTGCTCTCTCATTGGCTGTAGGTCAACGCTGCTGTTGTATTCAGTCAAAACATATTTCACACTGCACGATTTGGAGTCGCAGACAGGTCCAGATATTTAACATGCGTCAGCGATTCTCTCAAATCGCATCTTTGATAATTCATACATTGCGATCGTTGCTCATGAGAGAGAGCTCCGATTTGCCCACGATTTCAGGCTTTTGTCAGCGATCTCCACAAAACTGTCGGCGAGTGAACTTAAAATTGTGTAGTGTAAACTCGGCATAATATGAACGGTAGGCTACCACGATCCGATGTCTTTGAAAGTCTTGTAGTGTGTAGGAGCAATAAGTTGATACGGGCCAGGCGGAATATTTGACTTGTTGATTGAGTTCTGTTCAGTTCCTTTTTTACGTGTTTTGTTCATATTTTAATCGTATTTGTTTTTTTGTAATGGCTCCGCTGTCACTGTGGAGGAAAAACTTTAATGTGCTTCGTGTGGCGTCTCTGTTGTTCATCTGTTCTCTTAATAAATAAATAAATGCATAATCTGCTATATACTCATCCTGTAAGTTCATGATTAAAAATGAAAATGTAAATGAAAATAAAAGCTATTAAATGTCTTTTTAATCATTAAAATATGAACATTAAAATGACGGGTAATAATAGATTATGACAGAATTGTTACGACCCTGTCCGTCAAAATGACGGAAGATGAGAAGGTCTAATTTTTGAAACACTGAATTGTGCTGAGTTGGGGAAGAAGCTCTTTTGTTTGTAGAGAGAGGCATTGGTGTACATTTGTTAATGTGTTTAATGTTCTGTATGTTTACAAAGTGTTTAATGTTCTTTATTTTCAATAAATGTTAAATGTTCTGTGAGTTAATAATACAATTATTGTTGAGTCATTGTTCCACCCTGTTTGTTCCTCTCCACATTGTTTGGGTACTTTCCACCCTGTTAGTCACAATTGTTTTTTGTTTTTTAAATAACTTAACTAAGTTAGATGTTTTTATTGTAATTTGCAGTGCTGAAAATGATTAACAGCATACATAGTTTTTTTTTCTGTTATTTCTGTTATTATTTACCATTTTGGGTAAATTGGGTGCAAAAATGTGACGGTTCTAAATAATGAACACATAATCAAAAATTCTTGTTTAATTATTATTCAAAGAAAAAAAAACGTAAATGATGGAAAAGGGACACATAAGGTGTAAGAAAATATAAGTATTGTTGAATATTTACATAAGTAACACTTTGCAATACATTATAAATATGTCCCTTACAGGGTGGAACTCTCTTACAGTCCATGTCTGAACAATCCACCCATAATTATTATTATTTAAATGCTTGAGCTCTACCAATACAAGTTCCTGAAGGTTAAACATGTAATTTACCTGATATAACTTTTTTCCCTCAAATGTTAGCACATTGAAAAGTCACCAATAGCCAGGAATGACCCTTATATTGAAAAGTAAAAGTAAAGTGGCTATTTATCACAGTATCAAGAGACATTTATTGTGAGATTTCACACAAACATAATGAAAAAAATAAAACAGAAGATCAGCGTAAATACACTAAGCATAAAATAAACTGGAAAAGGCACTAGATCTCATAAAAGCAATGGAAAGATTGTATTAGTTTAAAGCGTGTTATTGAAGACTTTTATGTTGCATTTTCATATAATGATATATATGTATTGTATATAATTATTATTTTTAATAAAGGCTGTTAAACTTAAAGCTATAAAAGTTTGTTAAAAAGGTTTTATTATATTAATATTACAACCCCAATTCCGAAAAATATTGCAACAGTATGAAAAATGCTAATAAAAACAAAAAGGAATGATTTGTAAATTATATTCACCATGTGTCAGTGCCCATGGTGCTAGATTGGCCTGCCTGCAGTCCTGACCATCTCCAATTGAGAATGTGTGGTGTATTATGATGCACACCATATGGCAATGAAGACCCCGTACAATTGTGCAGCTAAAGACCTTCATAATGGATGATTGGGGGAAAATTCCACTTTGTAAACTAAACAAACTTGTGTCTTCAGTGCCCAAATTCGTAATAAGAAATTATGATGTTTCACACTGGTAAACACTCAACTGTCCCAACGTTTTTGGAGCGTGTTGTAATCATCTGATTTGAAATTACTGTACATTTTCAAAAAACATCATATAATGTGTAGTTATAGTGTTTTCAGTATAGCAAAGGTTGAATATAATTTACAAATGACTCTTTTTTTGTTTTTGTTAGCATTTTTGGAACTGGGGTTGTATATTAAAAATTATATTATTTAAAATATTAAAGATTATATTTGATTAAATCATAGTATTGAAGATTTCAATTTATTTTTACCTTTAATATTAAATTATATAATTTTATATTATATTATAATACATTTATTTTATGATTGAGCAAAATAATTGATGGTCCACGTGTTTTGGCTTGGCCTGCACCTGACACCTTCTCTGCTGTCATCTTCAGGAGAAATTAATCCATACGTGATCTTCAGCTGTAGTTCTACATGTCAAATATGCGATTGTGAATGTCTGAACTCATAATAATAATAAGTTAAATTAAAGTGTTAATGAGTTGGCATGTGTTTATATATTGTATTAAATACATAAAGATGTACATTTAGACCCATTACTTTTATAGGTGATCTTCATCTTTTGACCACCAGATGGCTGTAACGTGCAACAAGAAATCAAATAATTTAATAAAAAAAAGCAAAGCCTCCTTCTGCCATCACTACATGGAACTTTGGATTCTTTCTCTGTCAGAACACACACAATCACAAATTCTTTCATAATTTTGGTAAAAATGTATGCAAAATTTTAAATGGTAATACATTTTTACTGTTTTTTCGTTTTGTCTTGACTAAATAAGAAATTTTTATTGCACCCGTTCTATTGTTTTTATATTTATAATCTATAACAGTGTCTCGTGTGTGTGTTTGTGTGTACCCTTGGCACTTTTGCTTTAAATAAAAAAGTCAATTAGCATGAAACAGCACGAAACTTGGGCAGGGTTTTCACTATTCACTGTGTATTTTTCAATTCAATGTCTAAAGTTTCTCTGTCCCTGTCCCAATACCCACACTTGCAGCCTTGGCCACTCGAGTGCTTGTGCACGGGACAGGAGGTAAGGGTTCAAGGCTGCCCCATGTATAAAATATGCCAAAACTCAGTGCACTTAAAGGTGCACTTCATAATTCTAATCCAATACACCTTTCAAATTTTTGTCAAATTCTGCAGATATCTCCTCACAGTTTGCTATAGTAGCTATTAATGGACCACAGGTTTATAGTTTTTATGCAGTGCATTGAGAAACAATGTAGTAAGAAATTGCTTATATTTTACAGCAGTTATGGATGCAATTTTACAATTTAACAGATTACCTCAACAGACATAACAGACATTCAAAATAATAACTGCATAGAAATAGCCGAAGAGTATTTCATATTTTAAATTTCAAATACAAATATTGGAATGAATACATTTAAACGATTATATTTGTTTTATTGTACAAAGATCTCCAAAATAAATAAATCAATCAAATACAACTCAAAGGAGGATTTGTAGAAGTTGTCCTCTCTCGTCTGCCGTAGTGACGTCATTGGTGGACCTTTTTGAATCGTTCATATCAAACTTATGGTGTGTCTGCAACATTAACAGTTCACCTTTCTGCTGTCTGGATTTCTAGAAGCCCGAGAACAACCATGACCGTTCAGCCGTCAAAGCCTAATAACGTTTTTCGACGTCACCATAAGAGGGCAAGTAAGTTACAGATCCCACTGCTGTTTCTCATTAGCACATCAGTTAACTGACACTACACCACCACACAGAGGCTGTTTAAAAACCTACTGAGCTACATACACAAACCACATTCTGAAACTCTCAACAGAAATGATGTAACATGTTTTCATGCAGGACTTCTTAAAGAAATAGTTCACTCAAAATGAAAATTCTCACCCAAAGATATTGCATCTGGAGTCGGATTGATTACTTTTATTTTGCCTTGGTGATTTTTTAAAAAACATTTTTTAGCTTGAGCGGAAATATTCTTCTTAAAGTCTTTGTGTTCTGCAGACAAAAGAAAGCCATACACAATACACATCTGCGATAGCATGAGGGAGAGTAAATAATGAGATAATTTTAATTTTTATGATAACTATCCTTTTAAGCATGTTTTCACATGTAAGTTCAAATATTTTTTATAAATAGTTCTAATAAATTTTAGTAAAGGTCAATACTCAAGTGGGCCTATCTGTCAGAAATTTCAATTTGAAGTGTCTTTGTTTTTTCTGCCATAAATGCTGTCAATTGAGTTTAACCTATATTGAATTGTATTGTATCTTTTAAAAGTTCAAAATAATATTCCGGATTCAATACAAGTTAAACTCAATTGACAGCATTTCTGGCAGAAAAAGGAAAAGGAAAAAAAAAATCTGTAACTGTAAGGCACTTACAATGAGAGTAAAAAAGGCCATGCCATAAACATTAAAATACACACTGTTTTCAAAAGGATAGCCACAAGAAGTTTTGTGACAAAATCCATTACTAACCTTACCTGTGTAAAGTTAAATCAACTTCATTGTCATGACTACATAACTCCAGTAAACATTGTAATCCCAGTAAGCAATTTTAGAACTATAAAATCCTGTTAACATGCATAATTTTTACGTATTGTGGTTAGATATACACACACATATATTATTACCAGGGACGAGTACATCTTGAATTTTCTGTAGTAATCAACGCCACAAATACTGCCGATTGAACTTAACTTGTATGAACTGAAAAATGTATCTTAAAAGGGGCATGGGGCCACATTTAGGATTATGAGGTTTAACCCAAATACACTATTCATATCAAAGATATGACTCCTGTCACACTCACTTTTTCAGTTCTGCCCACAAATTTTCTATCGGATTGTGGTCAGGGCTTTATGATTGCCACTCCAATACCTTGAATTTGTTGTCCT